>NC_142012.1:116894170-117231670 GCF_049901735.1 Notechis scutatus
CCCTCCTGGCACAGGTGACACATCTCTGAGATGTGGCCAGACGATGGAGGCAGCTAAAGCCACATCAAAGCTTTCCTTGATTTTTTTAAAAGAAATCATTAAAACAATGCATTTAGATCAGCAGAGAGAGAGTCCAATGTGAAGGTCAGGAAAGCTAAAATAACAGTCTATAATAATTAATAGAGTTGTTTAATTCGTAGTGTATAGGTTAAGAGAAATGGCAAAAATTAAAATATTGGGGAGAACAATCCAAGCAGAGACGGGACAAAGGAAGAGAAGAAAGAAATACACATTTTATAATATTTTATAATATAATTTAATCACAATATAAGAAATTAAAGCAGTCTACCCTGGGGAATTTTAAAACAAAGAAATAATTTAACAAATTATTTAATAAATAACTTCAAACAAAAACAGCACCTCATAATAATTGAATGTATGTATCATAATATTATGTCATAAATATATCAAATATTTTATTCATTTGTGGGAAGAGTTTACATTTTTAATATTTTAATGCAAATTTACTTTACCTAATTTATACTGTAAAATAATCCTCAATCTATGCAAAAGTGAACAATCAAAGTTGCATAAATAATGCTAGACTTTTTTTTCAATAAGACAAGAAATTTCAAAAACACCACCCTTAAAAGTGAAATGTAAGTGAATTGCAGATAACACACCTATCTTGCAATGATTAAACAATGTCAGTTCAGCTACATATCACTAAAGTGTTTACAACTGAGAATTATTTCTAAAATATTTTAATATGGACTGTGTAAACATTAAATTATAAATATCATTACAGGGATAAATGTACTAAAAACTGACAAAAGGAAATTTACAAAATGTTCAAAAGGAATCTTAGCTTTCCTGTTATCTATCCTGTTTTTCTAAACAAGACCTCAGAAGAATCTCATATTTTGTTATTCGGTATTGCTTTTTCATTTAATTCCACTTCATAACTTAATTATTACTACTAATACCATTATTGCATTCAGACTTAAACTACTGTATATTTATTGGAGAAATTATGTTATGTATGGTCATAAAGCTATGGACTTCATCAGCAGTGGGTATTTTCAATTCCTTTTCTAACGGCACCAAATCCATTCTCCTACACTATTCTTAATCTTTTGTATAAGAAATAGTGTGAGGTTGTTCAGGCTGCTTTTTAGCTTCTAAAGAGCTTCACTATCGAGCTAGATGAAGTTTTGCAAAGCAACAGGGCTACATCTAGAGAGATTTAGAAACTCCACATGGACTGTATTCAAACCGTAATTTCAGAGGGTTAAAAAAAAATCAAGCAATGTAGCTTTTACAAAATTCAGTATACAGTATGCATGTGTTTGAAGGAATAAAAGGGAAAATGGAACATTTTATTAATAGTGGTATGAAAAAGTACACAATTGCTTTTAAGATAATACCTCCTTAGGAGATCAGTAATTTAGAATGCCTATATGTCTAATTATTTGATTAATTTAGAACATTATGTGAATCACTGCACTAGGCATCCTTTTGGACTTTAATGTACATTTTGCTCTGTACAAAAAATATCTTTACAGCTTATTCTTGAGCCAAAAATGTAATTAAAAATTGCACTAGTGAAACCTCTGCGCTTTAATTTTGACTTGAAATCCCTTTTTTAGCCATAGACTTTTTATGATTCCTAAAATGTTTATTAAATATGTAAATGATTACATGTGCATATTAAGCAAACAGGAATAAAATTCAATCCATGTAACATAATTAGTTGACCCTTTAAAAAAATTTAATAATTCAGGTTGCATTTTACTGGAATTCCTGAAAAATTAGTGCTTTGATAAGTCTCTTAATATATATTCAATTGAGTATACACTATGAGTATTATCATCAATATTTAATTAACTATGTTATAAATAATCTCTAACTGCTTATTCCAGTATATTCTGGAAAGAAATCAGCAATTAAGGTTTACCAAGTTAAATACATTGTGTCCTCAAATTCTTCAACTATACTTTTTTTTCTTTACAAACATCCAATATGAAATTTATTTATCTGAAGTGTTAAGAATGTATTTAATATTCAATTTGAGAACTCAGTGAATTATATTGATATAGAATTTATAAACTGACTGAATAAAACATGAAGTTCCCCATCTTGTTTAGCATGGTTTTAAAGAAAATAACTCTTTAAATTATATTGATTGGAAAACTATACTGCTAGGACATGTTCTAATTTAAAATAAAGCTTAAATGTATGATGAGGAACAATTTGCTTTCCTATTAGTATCATTTCCTTTCCTTTCTATTTTATATTTGACTTTCCTTTGTGCTTTTATTGCCATTAAAACTGAATTCTAAGTCTTTTAGTACAAGTCTGTACTTTGATTACATTATTCTGTATAAATAAGCATATATGATGATGATGATGATAATTAATAAAGATAGAGCTGAAGAAACTGTTTACTCAGTTGCCTTTTTATGACAGTATTTTTCAAAAATTGATATAATGCAAAATACTATTCATAATTCACATGAATGCAGAAAATTCAAACTACTTGACTGATGAAAAAAATCTTGATTTATTAAAGAAATCTATACAGTAATAATTTTTTGTACTGTACTTCATTTGGTTATTCTCCAGTTTTTCTCAATGAGCAAGCAGCAACCCCTCTGTCTCACCTTTTTGAAATACATGCCATTTATAACAGAGGTCATCCACCAAATACCACAAGAATAAACAAGCACAGTTTGTTGTTCTGTTTCTCTTTGCCAAGAATGAAAGGTGTTATTATGCCACTATCTCAAAAAACTGGTTCCCTAGCAACTTCTACTATACCAAATTCTAAGAGTAAGAATTTTATTTAATCTCTCTCTCTCTCTCTCTCTCTCTCTCTCTCTCTCTCTCACACACACACACACACACACACACACACACACAGAGGGAGGGAGAGAGGGAGAATGAGAGAGAGAGAGAGAGAGAGAGAAAATGTGTAAGCAAAAAATAAAACCAAGGACAAATCTAAAAAAAGAAAAAGTACTTTAGAAAATGTCAAGAAATAATCATTTGATGATTCGATATTACTTTTGAAGTACTGTTGTCTCTTCTGGTCATTTCCTGGAATGAAAAAGGCCCCTAATTTGCATTCACTACAGCATATGCACAAATAAATAATAAATATAGGAGGCACAACTGAGCATACATCTACAGTTCAGTATACGTGCATGCAATATTTTCATATTGTTTTGTATGCCGGTAGATCTACACAATGAGGTATTGCTTGTATTTTTCAAGCAGAGGGTTTTTTTTCCCCCTACTGTTACAGTACCTTCTGTTGTGCAGATATCATTACAGGATCTGATTTCAACATGGTGTTCAAACACATATCAAATAATAATGTTTTTTTTACAGATCCTTTAAATTATCTTTTTTCTTAGTGCTATTAAAGAATTGTAATTTTAAAAGTATGACCTAGGGATTCTGATGAAATGTATGATTATTAAAGAAAAGAATCACATAGTGCTAAAACATTTTAAGATACATAGATAAATATAGATATATAGATATATAATGCATGTGTTCTGCAGATTTCTCTGCAAGTGACCAAAAAGATTTATTCAGATATGAAAAGCTAGCTTTAAAAAAAAAGCTAGGCAACAAAATACTCACCTCTTCACGTAATTTTATCAACTGCAACATGAATGCACAGAAAAAGATAAAAAGGAAAGAAATGGCAGGAAAGAAAGATCAGTTGTGTGACAGGATACAGAATTAACATTGACAATTTATCTGTTTACATGTTTAGCATTTAAAAATCACAGACAAACACATTAAAAGACCCTAAACATAGACTACATGCAGAGTTTTTTTGAACGAATAAAGATCATTTTCGCACACTGTCACATTAAACAAAGAGAATAGTGTGAAATTCTCTTTTAAACCACATCTAAGACACTATCATGAAATAAAGGGGAATGACTTCATAGAAGTCTATAATACAAAAAAGAGAAAACAAGTTTACTATTCCTCTCTTCTAAGATAGTACAGCTGAAGTGATTTTGTATATACAAGATTTCTACATTTTTTCATTTTGTTAGTACTGACATCTGCCTTTTTATGTCTCCCTATACATCTATCTTACTAAATCAGCTAAAATAACTATAACTGATGGCTATAGAAACACCAGCTTATGTGCCATATTTAAACTATGCAATTTTAATCTAAATTTAGTCTACACTATTTAATATTGTAGATTATTACTATGTATCCAAATAATATAAATAACTGAGGAACACTTTTCTAGACATTTTGACTATACAATTCTTTATGCTTTTGAAGAAAATTTACTTCAAAAATTTATTACATTTCACTATTCTGCTCTTTCAAATGGTTATTCTAATTAACTAAACAAAAGAAGAATCCTTTCAATTGATTTTGTCAACTATACTGCATAATAACCTTCATTTAAAATAGTATTTTAAATACTATTGTGCTGAGGTATAAATACATTCGGTCTGTTTGCAACACACACATAAAGTTATAGTAGAAGGGAAAAAGCTTCTTTATTGAGAATATGTTATTTTACAACTGAGAAGGTTTCTTCTTCAACTGGCCATTATCAATGTATTCATACATATGGAAAATAATTTTGAATAAGGGTGTAAATTTAGGAAGGACATTTTTCTACACACACACACACACACACACACACAAACAAACAAACACATGAAGAGACAGAGAGATACACAAAACTAACTTAAATGATTCCTTATGCTCACATTGTTGATCTAGAATTTAAACATTTATAATGCCAAGCAAATAAAAACAAAGCCATTATTTTAATTTTTAAGAAGAGTGCTGCATTCAATAGCTCTAGTTTTCTAAAGATTAAAAAATGAAAGAAAAAGCATGTTTTCTAATCCAACCCCACCTGTTCTTAAATTAAAAGCACTCTGTAATCACTCTTTGGTTCGCTTTCTTCCTTGCTCCTCACTTTGCTTCTCCCAAAAGACAAACATTCAGTTTCCAAAAAAGATGGTTTGCAAGTTTACTGCATCACCATGCTCACCCCCATCCCCTTTTGCAGGTCACCATTCATGTAATGGCTATGATAGTTTAAGGGCCAAAGTTTAAAACTACTATTCTGCAATAGAAACCATTTGGGGCATGACACTCTACCATAGTGAATGAAAGTTCCAAAATGCTCCACATTTGTTTTTTCAATAGGTGTCAAAAAGAGAGAGAAAGAGCGAAAGACAGTTCTATCTTGTTTGTGCTGCATGGCTGAATTTAAGCTCTGCATAGGATTTACAGCTAAGCTAAATAATGGGTGGTTTTCTTTTTTAAATGATGTCTGAAAGATATTCATTCAAATTAACAAAAGATTTTTCCCTCATTTAACAGTTATGACACTTGATGACATGGTATTACTTCTGTTTTTAAAAGCAGTATCCTAACCCTGCAAACTCAATCAGAAAGCATAAATATGTGTGCAGCCACAATTTCAGGTTATAATAATTAGCATATTTTTGAAACAAAGATTCTTCTTTTACTTCCCGTCCTCCACTTGATACAAGCGGTAATCTGTTCCTTTGTAGGAAAAAAAATCTGGTTTACGCTGGTTTGAACAAGTGGAATCTCTTGTGACTAAGCCTTCTGCTCTGAATAAAATCAAAACTGCATCACGGAGAGTGCATCGGTCTGTGAGGCAGATCACGTGACATAGAGAACCACGGAATTTCCCTCCCAAGAAGCTGATAACGGTAGTGCCGTCTCTGCCCACATACAGATAACGAATAAATGCTGAACTCTATTAAACGCCCTTTACACATTATCATGGGTCGAATACACAATTTTCTGAACTTGTGAGACAGTCTATTTATTTTGCTATATACTCTCGGTATGTAACAGATTTGTGACTGGTAATGATCTGTTCTGCCAGGCTATATGAAGTGATACCGACCTTCTTTAGATCTTGGGGAATTAAGTTGACCCATTTCTCTCTCCCCATGTGAAGAGTTTTAGAGTTTTGATACACTATATGCATAGGCAATCCAAGTCTTTATCAGAATTAGGATATCAAAAATTAGGCAGCCATATAATCACAAAATATTTCTTCTAGGTATGAGCTGCTTTGTTGTACTATATTTATCAACACACACACACACACTCTAATTAGTAAACTAATTATTAAGAAATTTCTCTCATCCTGAGAGGTCTAGTTATATAGAGATTTTTTTCCTGCCATTCAATTGTGTCCAGTTCTCAGAGACTACCTGTGTAAATCCCTGTAGTTTTCTCAGCAAGGTTTTTCAGCCATGGTTTGCCATTACCTCTTTTCTAGAGCTGAGAGAAAGTAACTGGCGCAAAGTCACTTAGCTTCATGCCCCAAGTGAGAAGAGGTCACAGTTTCCCAGTTTCTAGGCTGATGCCTTAACCACTACAGCAAAGTGGCTCTGTACAGTATATGGAAATACCACTTTCATTATTTTGGTAATGAAATTATAATTTCATATACTTTTGAAACATGTTACCAATCTAGCATACTATTTATCAACTATGTACCTAGTGTCCTTATCAAATAAATAAAAATATTAAATAAAACTATAAATTGATAATGTATTCTATTTTTCTGCACTGCTGTATTTGAATATTTCAAAGGAATTGGTGGTACAATAAGATAAACTATAGACATTCCAAAGTATTGCTTAAACATTGCTACACAAAGATATACAACCACTGAGAAAGAAGACATATATAATTTTTGAATAAATAAATAATATTATTATAGGGAGAAAATAATAAAACACTGAAATATTCTGCTTCCATATTTTAAAAATTGTTTTTCATTTTATTATATGGAACAAAAGGCAAAACACACTTAGAACAAAAAAATATACAGTCCACTGAGTATAATTTATCCAAATTTCTACTTTAAATACTAACATGCAATGTAGAAAATAGCAGCTTTTACATAAAGTAGCATGTCAAGTGAGTTTTTATTACAATAGTACCATGCAGGATAGGCAGAGCATAAAAGTGTTAAATAAAAAAAAAAATTAAGCTAGACACATAACATGATAATTATCTCTAACGAAGCTATTAGGACAAACAAGATTGTTATTTTATTCCCAAGGATCAAAATGTTGTAATATAGAATGTCTAATATTTTACTAACAGTATTTTCCCAATCATATAATTTATTACAAATTATTTGATGATATATTCTATATATTTATTAGATTTAACATTTTTCATGGACAGAAAAACAATGATCAAAATATATACGACTTGCATATACAAAGTGTTCAGGTAAAGAACAGAATAATACATTACAGATAATTCTGTCTATTTCTGGAATTGCCTAATTTAGATTTGTTCTAGTTTTCTCACTTTCTTTGCTCTCTACTTAACTATGTAACAGGTAGTGTATAGATGTTAATACTGCTAATCAATCAGAACCAAATGTTTATACTTGTGTTTATAGGACACTTGCTTTTCCATTATTTATGCAATGAATTATGTTATTACTGATAAATTGAGTATGACATTCATTCTTTAGTTTTAAACTGAATTATGTTATTACTGATAAATTGAGTATGACATTCATTCTTTAGTTTTAAACTTAAATGATTATACTAAGAACAGAAGCATTTTATAATATCCAGCATAAATTATATTGAAGATGCCCCATTCATCAATCAGAAATGTTAAATAGGAAATTTTGTATATTGAAAGATTATTTCCTGTAGTTTCTAGATCTAACCCCAAAGGAGCTGACCAATGTATACGAAGTTGCTAAAAACTTTTCTCATTAACTATTGTTAAAGTATATTAAATCTGTTTACCTTTGTTCAAGTTATAATTATAAATTTCATAAGTTTAGCAAGGATGGATGGATGGTATCCTTGATATCAACCAAAAGGCTGATATAGTTAAATAGAATATTAACTGACGTTGGACAATGAAATCACTATATTTTTACTATAGAGTAAACTTGCTTTCTATGTTTAATTTCATGGCATCTAAATATTTCCTTTTGTTTTTACATGTGTATCTAAATTTATTATTGATATTCATTAAAAACATAAAAACATCAGTTTTCCCCACAGGATAAACTGATTCTTCTTAAAGATAACAATAAAATAAAGCATGTATTCTTTCAAACAGTGGCTTAAATTTTATAAAAACTGGTATTTCTTTTCTTTCAAAGTTCATAATATGAAAACAATGTGGAAAAATTAAGTTTGAAAGTAATACCAATGTTTTGGCACAATTATCCTGTACTAAAATGGATCACCAATAAATTTAATAGATAAATAAATTCTGTGAACAATGCTAAATATTAAAGACCTTTTCTGAAAGATATGTCCACTTTCAGATGACTAAAAAGAAAACAAGCTATGTGTAAAAAAATACCATTACCGAAATACATTAGCTATGTAAGTTATTATATATTTTAACAGATAACAGAGTATAAAATAAAGGTAGGCCATCTAAATTTTCATATTTTTATTTATTGAATTATGCTGGCTCACTCCCCACAACTCTAGCCAGTTTTAAAGTTGAAAGTTCGGTTGACTTTTTTGTCTGAGTTATATCACATATAGATTCAATTTTGATACATAATAAATACATAGTATATATAGACATTTGCTTTACCTCTTCTGTTAATGTACTTTAGAGGAAGAAGGACTACCGTAAATAGTAACAAATAATACATTCTAAGTATTTTGATCAAAGTTATTATGGAAGTAAAACAGAAATTAAGATCAATGGCCAACTTTTCACAACATTAAATAATTATACTTTTATCTTCACTAATTCATATTACCCCAATGTACATTATCTTTCTTATGTGTGAAGTTGTCCAAATTTTATTTAAAATATTATAATTTATGAAAGCAAAAAATATATAGATCTTTATCCAGAGTAATATTTGGGTAAAAGAAGAGTGCATATCCATGAAAACAAAATAACTTTAAAAAGCCTCCTGAACACTTGCAATATTGGAGAATCAGAATAAAACATTTAGAAATATTTCACATTTCTGAAAAATGCTACCGTTTAATACTAAGTCAGTTACACTTATATAGTTTTCTTATAATTTTAGTTTTGTAGATAGATCAGAATCTGGTTCAGAGTGGGAACTACTCTGAGAGAGGAAAATAAACGGTCACATTCTGAAATCCCATTTTCACTTCCAGTGTTGATTTAATTATATTTCCGTCTTATCAAAGCTGTATTATGTGAATTTATATTAATTTTACATGTGTTTGGGTTTGTTGGCAAAGATTGTCTTTCATGGTACTGCTTAAATACTAAATAATAAAGAAAAAGAGAATAAAATATTTTGGTTTTATACACACACACACACACACACACACACACTACATACATACATACATACATACATACATACATACATAGCAGACAGGGATCCAAGATAAAGGGTTAAATTGTAAGATCTCCAAGAATCATTTTGAAGTTGATTAAGACCCCAGCTTTGCATTAAACAGTATCACTTCCACATGAGTTGTTACTAATGCTGTTAAGAAGCAGCTTGAGAAGCCCAGTGTGCCAATGACCTCCTTCACCCTCCAGCCACCCACTAGGGCTTCTTGATTAGCATCCTACCTGGATCTCTGAGGAATTCCCATCATCCCCTAGGAGCTCATTCCGCACCTCGTCACTGTAGGCAATCCGTGACCTTTTCTGTAAAAGAAAAAAGAAAAACAAAGAAATGTGAGCATGCAAAGCTCTGGAACTATCACTATCAAGGTTGCTAAACTCAAAACCTCGAGAGCCCTCTAATGGATACCTACTTAATACAAATTTCTAAGCTTCTCAAGAAGTTGTTTTAACAAAACAGTGACAAATGTAATAAAAATCACCAATAAGTTTAGAGGAGTTTATAATTGTTAGATCAAATTAGCCTAGCAACATGCATCTTCATAGAAAAAAAAAATCCAAAACCTTTCCCAGTATGAACTAAATTGAATTCTCCAACTTTCTCCAATCCTAAAATCTACTCTTGTTTTATATAATACTGTTCTAAGTAAAAGTGTCTGATTACAATATCTTCTATGTTTTTATCAATACTAAAAGAAGAATGGTTACATTGTTTGCCATATAGTTCAGATTCTACAATTAAGAGTTGCTGTTAATAATTAAATTATCATGCCAGTAACAAAACTGAAAATCATAAAAAGAGCAAGGGGGAAGAAATTTGACAGTTTGTTCTACTTCAGATGCCATATTTCAGATGTAAAACTTTTAAAGTAAGAATTCTTATATGCCTAAAGGCTAATGGCAAAGCCTAGAATCCCATTGATTGGAACCATACAGTAAAATCACTACCCTGCACTCAAAGGGAGAAAAATGAATAAGGAAAATATATACTCTTCATTGAGTGTTTATTTGATTGATTTATGTAAACTGAAATGCAAAGAATTACTGAAAGCTGCTGTTCTGAAAAAAAAGGGTGCTCTTTTTTTTCATTAGGAGATAAATTCAATAAAAAAAATCTTCTCTGAATGTTAGATTGAAAAGATTTTTGCCAGATAATATATACTAGACTTAAACTGAATGCAGTACCTTGTGTTTTATCTTTTTCCAATAACATGTAAAATAAGTGGAAATAATAACTCTCAGAATGTAAGTTAATATGCAATAGCTCATTAGATGAACATGTACAATTAAAAAATGATAACAGAAGACTTTCAAGCAAGCTTATGTGAATTTAAAATGACAAGGAATTAGAAACCTAATTGCTCATAATGCAATGTATGGCCATATATGCATGGTCAGCTGTGTTACTGGTTTCCTTTTGGTTAATTTGCTCTAAAGAATTCACTGAGTTCTGCTCATGTTCTTTTGAATTAAATACCATTGGTTTATAAACAAACTTGAAGACAATAGAAATTAATTGCTTATCATGGTTGCAAAAAGATTGATGTTAGAAGGCTGGATTGGCAATCTCAATCAATACACACACACACACACACACACACACACACACACACACATGTATGTATGGTATTCAGCTTTGTTCGGGTATTTTCCCATGTCATTATAGTTGTGCTTTTAAAGTTGTAGCAACGTTTCGGCAGAATCTCATCTGCCATCACAGGCTTCTGTATTGTGTTCGTCTGTGAGTCAGACTTTTACAGTTGTTTCAGTTTTAAATTTGGGGCTAGCCTACTGTTGTGCCAGAATGGTTTCTTCTTCATCCTGATTGGTTGGGAGTCTTGGTCTGTGTTTATTGGTCTTGGAGCCAAGCTGCACTAAAAGCCTCCAATACAGGAACACAATGTTGCCAGCCAATCAAGACACACAAAAAGCCACAAAACAGACAGAAGATATTAGAAACACCAATCAAGCAGAACACAGCAAACTCCAAGACCAATCAACACAGACCAAGACTCCCAACCAATCAGGATGAAGAAAAAACCATTCTGGCACAGCGGTAGGCTAGCCGCAAATTTAAAACTGAAACAACTGTAAAAGTCTGACTCACAGACTAACGCAATACAGAAGCCTGATCATGGCAGATGAGATTCTGCTGAAACGTTGCTACAACTTTAAAAGCACAACTATAATGACGTGGGAAAATACCCGAACAAAGCTGAATACCATACATGTAAGTACCCGCGAAAACTTAAGAAAACACACACACACACGTGTGTGTGTGTGTGTATTAGTTTTGGTTTTGTTTTGTGCATAAAAGATGCATGAGGGTGATAGCCTGACCAACCTTATTTTTAAAGCATATTTTAGTTTTAATTTAAAGTTAAATTTAATTTAGTTTTTAATTTAATTTGATAGAAAGCTAGCATATACTAAAAACACAAGAGCCTCCAGAACCATTCATATTTCCAAGAATGCCCCTGAATTGCTATGTGCCCCTAGGCACTCTTATTCTTATAAAATAAAAATGATGAGTGGTTGTAACCTAGTCTTTTGGTTATAAAGATGTCCACTTACTTAGAGAAAAGATACAGGAAATCTAAAGATTAATAGTTGGTTAGTGAGGGTGGGAATAAATAAAGAGGATGGTAGAGAACAAAATGCTAATTTGCCTTTTAGAAGATGATGTTCCTGCCTGAGGTCATGCCATTTTAGCAGCCATTTTGTGAACTGCCAAACATTCAGTTAAATTATTTGCATTTTATTAAATTGCGAAATGGACCCAGCAGTAGTTAAATCAAATCCCTTATTTTACTCAGAGGTAAGATGCAAAATACTTTTGAAAATATATTTTTCAGTATGCCACAATTGTTATTTGATAGAAAATACATTTCAAGTTACTGCTGCTGCTACTACTACTACCACTGCTACTACTGCTACTACTACTATTATTTATTATGTGTATATCTCAGGAAGAATAGTCTCACATTAACAAAGTGAAAATAGCCATTACAGCATTAAGGGAAGTGGGAATCTTTAAAGAAGCTCTGGTATCACAGTCCCTGATTAAATTATTCATTTCATCACAATGGGGGACTGCAGTATGCAAGAATTTCATATGGAGATCGATTTTTTTTCTATTTATTTATTTATTTTGCTAAAGAGCCAACAAATTGACATATAATGCTCAAATATGATAATACCTTATTTTGTGTTTGATTTATATAAAAAAGGAATGAAGTTACAAACCCATGTTAGTCATGATCCAATTCTTCTTTTCTAATTAAGGTTTGCTACTTTATACTACTAATGTGTAACAGTTTAGTCATCCTTGGTCAAACAGCTCCCAATAGAAATAATAGATAGTGATATAATTCCAGCAATTCAACAGTAAACCATGACTTACCCCAAAACTCTGCTTTCTGCTAAGCTACTGAGCAAAGTATGCATATTCTTTCAGGCTTACAACAACCCCAAGCAATCCATCCATTCAAATAGATCTTCCTCTCCCCATAAGCAAACATATCACAAATTCAGCTCCCTGGAAGATACTATATGGTAATGATTTAAAGTCCTGTGACTTCTCCTATCCAGTCTCAGCTCTATAGCATGATATACTGATGAAGACTAATAATGCTAGGCTTATTCTGTTTTTTCTTTTCTCCAACATTCCTGTACATACCATAAGAACCTGCAGCAAATAAAAATGTTAGTTTGAATTATTTTGTATATCTCTTAAATATACTTTAGAAGTGTAACAAACAATTACACTTCCATGAATTCAAGAGTTTCCAATAATACTCTACATCATATGAAAGATGACTCTTTAGAGCAGGGTAGGCAGTTGGCGATCTTGAGGATTGAAGAACCCCTCAAGCTAAATTCACATATCCTTTGTTGTAAATTCAAAACCTTTATATAGAAGAAGGATCCTCAAACCTAGTCTGTGGCCCACTACTGGTCCATGGCCCGTAAGGAACCAGTGAAGCTTTATCTGCACATGCATGGGATCTAGGTAGCACTCAAAACCATGATCTCCCCAATCCATGCGAAAACTGTTTTCCATGGTTCCTGGTGCCCAAAAGGTTGAGGATTACTGACAGAAAAGATCAACCAGCACTCTAGGAAAACCTAATTGCTAGTTTCTTGCAGTCTAATATTTGTATAGGTCAGAAGAGATAACCAGAAAGATAAAAAAGAAAACATCAGAGATAGATTGGTGAGTTCATCCTCTTTTGACTCTGACCCTTCTTCCTGCTTGCTTTAGCTGTACTTATCATGTAGTCATCAGCAGGCTATCATAATGAATAAAGTTCTGGACTGGAAAATAGGCCAACTCCAAGCATGCAGGTTTTAAAACCTAGAGTTGGTTGTATAAAATAGCATCTGTCTGAAAATATATACTATGAATCAGACACAGCAAACTGTGTTAGAAGTCTGTCTTATATTTAGATTTCATTGTACAACTATTTAGTGCAATATAGTTACATCATTCTTAGCACAGCTAATATGTATTGTCACAGACCTTTTTTGTCACATTCTCAGTAATAAAAGCTTTATAAAACTACTAAGCTTTTTGCCTACAATTAGAAGCAACTGTACAATATTCATCAATAAATAATTTGATACTACTTTTGATCATAATTTCATTCCAAAATGAATTGATCACAGAGAAGATCAAGTCTTTGAACTAAAGTGCCTATTTGTTCTCTTAGCATCTATCTAAAATATAAACACAGTAGTCTCATTTGTCTTTAAAATAATAACTCTAATAATCTTACTAAGAACTTTTTATGAAGCTGAATGTCATTAGGGATGGCAAGAGAAATTTAATGTAACCAAAATAAAAGAATAAATGTGCATTAGGTTCTTAACTTTGCAAATTTATACTGTAGCCTGTAGTCTACATTTACACTGTAGCCAAATAGAAGCCTGAGACTATGTGCTAGAAAATGTCACATGTACTACAACAGTTTGAAGGAATTCAATTCATAATGTATTTTATAAATAGTTAATAACTTCTATACATAAGCTAACCAGGCAAATCAAGAAATTGTCAACAATGTTAGTCTTAGTTGTCAGTTATCACTATCTACAGTACTGCTACTTTATATTTATGTTTCCAGAAGAGATAGAAGTTTTCCAGAGTTCAAATCAAATCCTTTTCTCAAAAGCCCAATATGAGTTTAATAGTTGCTATTTGTCCAATAAAGAGTTCTTTGTAACAAGTTTTTGTTTGCTTTTTCCTGCACCACATCTTACTTATGCACGATGATATGCATGCAGAAGTATTCCTCAATATTACCAGGGAAAAGGTATGATTTTGTGTAGCTCAATGGCAAAGTTTGTAAGAATACAGCATCTTTTTAAAAATGGCATGGAGAAATGAGGTGATGATATCACCAAGAGGAGCAGGAATCCTACAACCAATTGTCCCAAACAGTGAACTCAAATGACAACCCTACGAACAGAAGCATCTTGAAAATATGAGTAATTCTTCACTATCTTTTCAACATTTCAACTTCCAAACTTCACAAAAAAAACAGTTCAATTTTCCATGGCAACACCACCATTTTTCAGAAATCTATGCATTATATATGGCCTCATTCATTTTCAGATGTAAATATGATAATACAGTTATTAGTAATTAAATTATTCATCAATAGTCTAAATTGAAAAGATTTGTAGACAATTTAAGATGATAATTTTTAGATATCAATGGTGTATTGATTTGTTAGGAATGACACCGCAGTGATACTGAAGATTTAGCCTCATTTCATAAATGTGTAAGAAGCATTGCAGAAAATAGTAAGGAGTAATTTAAAAAGGCAGTAAATATTAGTGATAGGAGAAAATAAAAGTAAACCTACCTAAATCTACTTTAACCAGCACTATTCACTATACATTCCACACCTTCTATCCCTGTAAAAATCTTCACCCCATCAAACATGGTCCTAATCAACAACATAAGTTTTCCTTCTTACATGCATATGTTTCTTAGTGACTTGTTGAAGAGCAAAGATCTGCTCTGGATGTCTCTGCCTGGCATAAAGCCAAACTAAATTGCCCCAGTTTTGTTCACTGTCAATTATTTCAATCAAATTCTACACATTTTCTCAGACATACTTATTAAACTAATCCACCCACTTTCATACACAGAAAGTTTGTTGTATTCATTTTTGCTGCCCTTCAATTTCGCCTTTTGTATAAAGGAAGTATAACAGCATTCTTTCAACCATTAAACACGAATGTCTTCACTCATGTTAAAACAAGTCATCCAGCTACTTCATAAACAAATCACATCAATATTTTAACATTTTTCCAGATCTGTACCTGAATCTTATAACAGTGATGGCTTACTTTTTTTTCTTTGAAATTAACATTTCTAGCATTTATTTTAATATTACTATAATTCCCATGCAATTCTTTTCAAGATTCCCTGACTTCAACTTCATTTCAAGAATTTCATCTATTTCGTGTTTAATTCCATTCACTCTATTGAAGATTCCATTAAAATATTTTACATGTTCATGTTGCTTTTAATCTTAAATATTATTTGCTCTTTATATTTTTTCTTTTATGTACACATCATACTTTTTTCCATATTCATTTTTGCACAATATCATATTCCTTCTGGTTTTTTATCCATGTTGTCTTTCACTTCATTCTACTAAACATTCTTTTTCAAGATTTGTATTAAACTCTACACATTTGTATCATTTTAGAGTAGAGTAGAGTAGAGTAGGTAGGGTAGGGTAGGGTAGAATAGAATAGAATAACAGAGTTGGAAAGGACTTTGGAAGTATTCTAGTCCAATCTGCTGCTCAGGCAGGAAACCCTATATCATTTCAGATAAATGGCTGTCAAAACTCTTTAAAACTTCCAATGTTGGAGCATTCACAACTTCTAGAGGTAAGTTGTTTCACTGATTAATTGTTCTAACTGCCAGGAAATTTCTCTTTAGTTCTGGGATGCATCTGTCCTTGATTAGTTTCCATCCATTGCTTCTTACCCTGCCTTCAGGTACTTTGGAGAACAGCTTGAGTCCCTCTTCTTTGTAGCAACCCCTGAGATATTGGAATACTGCTATCATGTCACCCCTAGTCCTTCTTTTCAATAAACTAGACAGACCCAATTCCAGCAACCGTTCTTTATATGTTTTAGCTTCCAGCCCCCTAATAATCTTTACTGTTCTCTGCATTTCCAGAGTCTCAACATCTTTTTTATATCGTGGCGATCAAAACTGCATGCAGATTCCAAATGTGGTCTTACCAAGGCATCATCATCATCATCATCATCAATCATCATCATCATTATCATATTTCATGTGATCTTGCTTCCATCCCTCTATTAATGCAGCCTAGAACTGTGTTGGCTTTTTTGGCATCTGCAGCACATTGCTGGCTCTTATTTAAGTGATTGACATTAGGACTCCAAGTTCCCTGTCAGTTATTACTATTGAGCCAGGTACTGTACCACCTATACTATACCTGCGCATTTGATTTTTCTTGCCTAAATGTATAACCTTACTTTTTTCATCATTGAATTTCTTTTTTTTTTTTTTTAGATAGCACCCAATGTTCAAGTCTGTCAAGATTCTTCTGAAGCCTATCTTCTGGAGTATTGGCTATTCCTGCTAGCTTGTTATCACCTGCAAATTTGATAAGTACCCCATCTATCCCCACATCCAAATAATTGATGAAGATGTTGAAGAGTACTGGGCCTAAAACAGAGCCTTGAGGTACACTGTATACTTCCCTCCATATAGATGCAGTTCCATTGAGGACTACACGTTGAGTGTGGTTGGCCAGCCAGTTATGAATCTATCTGGTGGTGATGCTGTCTAACCCACATTTTTCTATCTTATCAAGTAATAGGTTGTGGTCTACTTTATCAAACTCCTTATTAAAGTTCAAGTAATTATATCCACAGTATTTCTATGGTCCACTAATTTTGTCATTTTGTCAAAGAATGAAATAAAATTTGTCTGGCATGATCTGTTTTTGACAAAAACATGTTGGCTTTTCATTATGACTTTATTTGCCTCTAGGTGTTTACAGAGTTGTTACTTGATTATCTTTCCCAGAATCTTCCTAGGCTGATAGATCTTTAGTTTCCTGGATCTATTTTTTTTCTTCCTTTTTTGAAGATGGGAACTACATCAGCTCTTTTTCAGACCTCTGGTAGTTCCCAATGTTCCAGGATCTTTGAAAAATATAATTCAGTAGTTCTGAGATCACATTTGCCAATTCCTTCAGAACTCTGGGGTGTAATTGATCTGGTCCTGGTGGTCTGAACCCATTTAGGGTGGACAGGTTGTCCAAGATACACTACATCAATTTTCCTTGTATCCATTTTTTACTCTTTCCATAGAGAGACTAAAGCATCTTCTAATACTTTTTCATATATGAATCAGCATTCTCTTCCTTTTGTCTTGCATTTCTTAATGTCTTTAATTTCTTTCAATTTCTTCCAGTCCATTTTTCCCCAAAAGCCACCCTGACATTATCAAATAATTATCTAGCCCATGTTCAGATGCATTATTTTTGCATCAGTCACTGATTATCTAGTTTCCACCATAAACAATCCAATCAATAAAACCAAGATTCCTGAAAGGTATTTTATTTCTTTTCCTTCAAATGGGGAGGTGATCTTAAATAAAAGTAACATGCTTTTGTTTTTTTTAATTATTTTTTTTAATTAAATTGTTCTTTTTTTTAATTAAAAGCAGGATCATTTTTCTTACTATAAAAATGGTAGTTCATTAATAGAATTATTCTTCTACCTTAAAAGGAAATAAAATTGCAGCATTGAAAATAATCAATGCTGATGTGTCTGTTAACAAAATGTGATCACCAAATACTTAATTCCAACATATATAGCCATATAATGATATATTTAAAACTTATCATCAGGACATAATATGGTAGAAAAAGAGGTTATTTATTTATTTATTTATTTATTTTATTTATTTATTTGATTTGCCAATTGTTTACAAGATAATAAGTATAAGTGTATACATAGTTGTGAATACATGAAATGGGTACATATAAGAAAAATAAAAGAATAAGAGAAACAATAGGACAGGGACGGTAGGCACGTTGGTGCGCTTTATGCACGCCCCCCTACAGACCTCTTAGGAAAGGGGTGAGGTCAATAGTAGACAGTCTAAGGTTAAAGTTTTTGGGGTTTGGGAAGAGACTACAGAGTCGGGTAGAGTATTCCAGACATTGACCACTCTATTGCTGAAGTCGTATTTCCTGCAATCAAGTTTGGTGCGGTTTACTTTGAGTTTGTATCTATTGTGTGCTCTTGTGTTGTTATGGTTGAAGCTGAAGTATTCATTGACAGGTAGGACATTGCAATGTATGATTTTATATACCATGTTTAAGTCAGACCGAAGACGGCGTAATTCAAGGTTTTCTAGTTCAAGAATTTCAAGTCTGGTGGCATAAGGTATTCTACAACTAGTAGAAGAGTGGAGAACTCTTCTTGTGAAATATTTCTGGACTTTCTCAATTGTGTTAATATCAGATACGTAATGAGGGTTCCAGACTGATGAACTGTATTCGAGTATTGGTCTAGCAAATGTTTTGTATGCTCTGGTTAGTAGTGTGATATTACCAGAGAAAAAGCTACGTAGGATTAGGTTAACAACTCTTAATGCCTTTTTGGCTATGTAGTTGCAGTGGGCTCTAGTACTTAGATCATTAGAGGTGAGTATTCCAAGGTCCTTTACAGAGCTTGGGTCATCAACAAGATCTTGGCTATTCAGCTTGTATTTTATTTTCTGCTTTTTTTTGCCAATATGTAGGACAGAGCATTTATTTGTTGAGATTTGAAGTTGCCATTTGTTTGACCATTCAGATACATAGTCAAGATCTTTTTGTAGGGTAGCAGTATTGTCTGTGGTATTGAACAGCTTTACATCATCAGCGAAGAGAACGCAATTGCTCTTAATATGATCACAGAGGTCGTTTATGTAGAGTATGAAGAGAGTTGGTCCTAGAACACTGCCCTGGGGACACCACTATTGACAGGTACTGGATTTGATAGGACGCTCCCGATTTTGACCATTTGTTGTCTGTTTGACAGGAATGCTTCTATCCAGTTATTCAGTTGTCCAGAGATACCATAGGATTTTATTTTTAGGAGTAGTTTGTCGTGTACCACTGAATCAAAGGCTTTACAGAAGTCTATGTAGATTGCGTCTATTGCTTTGCCTTGGTCGAGTTGTGTCGTCCATATGTTTTTGCAGTGTAAGAGTTGCAGATTACAGGATAGTTTTTTTCTGAAACCAAATTGTTTATTGGAGAGTAGGTTGTTTGTCTCTAAGTGGAGGATGATGGATTGGTTAATAATTGATTCCATGACTTTACAGGTGACGAGCATAAGGAGATTGGCATGTAATTTTCAACTAGGCTTGGATCTCCCTTTTTGAAGATGGGGATGACTGTGGCTTGTGATCATAGGTTAGGCAAGGAGCTGGTCCTGAAAGATTTTTCAAAGATTATGCTTAGAGGTTTGGCTATGGCAGTGGATAGCTTTCTTAAGAAGTAGGCACATATTCCATCCGGTCCAATAGATAGAGATGGTTTTAGATTGCGTAGTGATTTTTTAACATTGTCTTCTGTGAAATCGATATGTATTAGATCATTGTTGTTATCTGTGGTACGGCTAGGAAATACTGGGCATGATCCATTGCTGTTTACAAATACTGAGCCGAAGAATGTGTTAAAGATGTTGGCTTTAATGGTGTCGTCGTTGCAGTCTTTACCATCAGGTCCTATCAAGGGAGGGATGGACCTTGAGTCTTTTAGTTTGTTGTTTACAAAATTGTAAAAAGCACGGGTGGAATTGGTGCTTAGAAGGTTTTCCTCTTGTTTAATGTGATAATTGGTGCATTCGGTCTTTATCTGGTGGCATAAATTTTTGTATCGGTTTTTGAAATTGGCAACGTGACCAGATTTGTTTTTCCGCCAGAGTGATCTCTTTTTGGATTGAAGTTTCCTTATTGATATGGGTAATCTGCTTTTTTGTTTTGTTTTGGGAGTTGTTGTTGGAACATATAGTTTGATGACTCTTTTGACTTCAAGTAAAAATATGTTGTAATGGTCTTCAACGGTATTGCATCCAGTGAATAGAGATTGCCAATCAAGGGATGAGAGATCGTTGTCTATAAGATCATAGTTGCCTTTTTGAAGTTATAATTGGGGATTACATCATTGTGGTGATTTTTGTGTGGACGTATGTTGAGACAAAAGTCAATCATATTGTGGTCACTACTGGAAAAGGGTTCTTTAGTTTGTATTCCGTAAATTAAATTCAAACTATTGCAGAAAATGAGATCGAGGCAGTTGTTTAGTCTAGTATTGTTGGTTACTAGTTGTTCCAGTCCCAGATTTGTAATAGCATTGTAGAAGGTTGTGTGTATGATTTCAGTTGTACAATCATTTAGGGTCCAGTCAATATGAGGCAGATTGAAATCACCAAGAAGGATAAAAGGGTATGGGCAGGATACAGCCCATGTTAGTAATGTATTTAGCTTGTTTACATGTTCGATGTCATAATCAGGTGCTCTGTAACATAGTAAGAATCGAATTGTGATATTTAAGGATAGTTCACAGATGATGGTTTCAGGAAGGGCAAGCTCCTGGGTAACTTGGATATTTTTTAGATGTAAGGATTTTTATAGAATATAGCAACACCACCTCCTCGACGATTTTCACGATCTGATCGGTAAACATGATAGTCTCTTACTGTGGTAATGGAGTCGGGAGAGATGCATTGAGCCATGTTTCACAGACAAATATAATGTCGAAGTTAGCCATATTTAGGAGGATGAGAAATTCAGGTATTTTATTCACGAGGCTTCTTGCATTGAGTAGTTTGCATTTAAGGCCGGCAGTAGTTGGAATTGAGGTAGTTGGGGGCGTAATAACCTCTAGATGGAGAGCCATTTCCCTCCCACAATATCTCAACTTTAGAAATGCATACAATATCTATATTTTGTGTGTGTGTGTGTGTGTGTGTGTGTGTGTGTGTGTAAAGCCTCCATTCACAGTTATTTTAACACATATATAATATATATAATATATATATATAATAGTAAAAAGCAGAAAAAACATTCACACACTTGTTTTTGATTATACTTCAATAGAGTTTAACCAATTTCAAAATCAGCTATAAACTGTGTGACATTATTGTAATAAAAGCAAGAGTTAAATTCAGACTATTTAGATCAGGGCTGTCCAACCTTGGCAACTTTAAGACTTGTGGACTTCAACTCCCAGAATTCCTCAGCCAGCAAAGCTCTGCAAAGCTCTGAATTCTGGGAGTTGAAGTCCACAAGTCTTAAAGTTGCCAAGGTTGGACACCCCTGATTTAGATGCACCAATTATCCCACATAAAGGGGTAATTACACAATGGAATTTCTCTGTCTTCTTTTAACCACAGTAATCATGTGTCTTAAGTAAACAAAGGTGATTCTTATGTTTGGTGAGCTGACCAATCAAAGCCTAGTTAAAAAACAATCTATCAGTTTTGATGATGTTTTAAGAACGTAGGTAAAGTCTAACTTTACCAAGTACAGTAATATTTCATGTATTTCAGTTTAAATTATAAGAATTGTTTCTACGTTTTTCATCTACACATAATTTTAGATAAACCAGGTATCTGTGGGATTGTGGGAAATGTCTTATATCTGCTTGGAGTAAGTAGCTGTGTTATCTACAACTATCATTCAAAAATTCAAAATTACCTCAGATTGAAAAGAAAAAACCCAAAAAATTATTTACCAATCATATCCAAGCATATTTACTAAGAATTAAACCCATTGAATTTGAGAAGGCTTATTCCCAAACAACTGTTTACAGGTTAATGTAACTTTAATTATTAAGACGTAATATCTAGCATTATGCAAACCACTTCTATATCAGTTCAAGAGATATATATCTTAATGACCATTTATATTTGAGATGAATTGCTCAGGCATAAATTTAGAACTTCATTACCTGATGCTATTTCAAACTTTAACAAATTACACATACATATGCACAGTATTGTGTATGTCTTCTAGGTCAGCCATATTTCTTCCATGGACTATATAGTGTCAGCCCCTAACTTGCAAGCGAAAACTCTAGCCTTCTGCCCTTAGTCAGTAGATCAATATCTCCTGTCCAATGCTCTTCAGTCATTATGTTGTAAAATCACTGACCTAGAAATCAGAGGTATAATGAGAACTGTCACAACCAATTTTAATCCTGAACTGGCAAGCAATGATATTGAATACATTTGTTGTACAATATACAGCAGTGCAGCAAAATTCTGTGTCACAATTATGAATCTGTTCCATTTCAGCTCTGAATGATGTAAGAGAGATCTATCTGAGACACATTTAAAAGTGCATTAAAATATTGGAATCTTGAAAATTAGTGATACATTAGAAACCAAAAAGATATACCACACAGAACATGTGTTGGTCTTTTCCTAGTGTTGTCAATTTGCAGCCCTACGCCAAGGGAACATGAGCATGAAAAAGGAAAAAAAGATTGTTCCTATAAGAGCTACAGGTATCAAGATGTTTCACTCTTGATTTTGTTAGTTACACATTGCATATTGAGCTGTTGAGGAAAACTGTTTTTGCCAAAGAACCAATATAATATACTTAAATAAGTGCAGATTTGTATTTTTAGATTATACTACACTATGCCAAACAAAATACCAATCTTGATGATATGCAGATGAATCCTACCAATGTAAACACACATAGGTATGCTGTTTAAAAATAAAGGATGGGATTTCCATCTGTATAAGCAAAGCAAGATATAAAGACACATAACAAATGCTTACCACATGTTTCACAAGAAAATTTTAACTAAACAAAATGCAAATTCAAATTTTGAAATATCATATCCACAGAACTATATTTTCAGAACATATCATCATATTCATATTTCCATCATGTTAATTCTGAAAATACATCTCTCCATGTTTAATGCAATGTACAACATTTAATACATAAAAGCCTACGTAATATTAAAGGAGGAGTTTTCTACTAATTTCACATTATTATAGCAGCAGGCAAAAGGATGATTTAAAGTCTTAAACTTTAAGACTTAACAATTTTAAAACTTCTTTTGTATAACCAGGCAAGAGTCCTTATCCAGGTCATTCTCTTAGCTTGTCACTTGTATTTCTACTTTAAATATCTTTTTTTGTTTTGTGACCCCCTTTTTATTAATCCAATATTTCTGCACCAGGCAAGATTTGTTTCATATCTACTATTCTTCATTAACATCATTTAAACATAGTTAGACATCATTACTGATATTTTTGTTATTGTGGCTAATAATATCTGCTCCCATTCTACAAAGATCTCCTTTAATAGTTGCATGTTATAGTGTTTTGTGTCATTTTATAAATCTCAATCCTAATCAAAACCAAAGGCAGAGTTTTTTTTAAAACTAAAATCTTCAGCTTCCTTTCCTGTGACTTAAATAATCACAACTCTAATCTCTGTTATGACTTACTGTTACTATTTATTTTATGTAGTTTGTTCCAAAATATTATAGTACAATTTTCAATATTACAAATTTATCTGGACCCTTAATTTGTTTATAACTTTCTGGGCTCAACATCTTATTTAGCTTTTTTCCATTTGTTTCAAATTCTTTAGGTTCTTAAAATTATAGTTAATTTTTCTTTTGTTCAGAAATGAAGAAATTCATCAGTGGAGTTTTCAAACTTGGTGTTCCAAATATCTGTAGTAGCTTTAAGATGGTTAAAAAGACAATTTCCAAAAGTGATTAAAGATTACCAAACTTAGTGTCCTTTAAAAAGGCTCCACAGCAGTTGTGAGCCTAAAATTGACCCCTTCATCTCTTGGCATTCAAACCCATGACAGATCACTGTCTTGCAGTCTCCTCCCAAGCAGCAGCTATCCAGACCATATGTGGCAATCTCCATCCTTTCCTTTTCCAAGTAGATTCGACTCACCAGTTCTTTGTTCCCTGCCATGGCTGACCTCTCCACTCTCCATGGAGACATGTTTGCTCACCATGTCTCCAACAAAAATCTTTGCATATCTCCATTATTTCAATCAGACATACACATACACACACACACACACACACACACACACATATACACAAATACATAAAATTTATGTTTGCAGAACTTAGGAATATAAAAATAGTTTATTTTATACAACACAAACACAATGCTATGACTTTTTATTCAGTTGTCTTTTATCTCAGGATCTGCAAATTATAGTCCTAGATGCTCCCAAGAATGAACTGCGATACAGATTTGATACAATTCTGATTATATAGAGAAGCAAATAAAAACCTTCCAAATTTATAACTAAATAAATAACAAAAAGAAGGAAACAAGCAAAATGGTGTATTCTGCACAAATAAAAGTGTACAACAAGCAATAGTTTCCAAATATAATTCTCTATTTTTAAAATGTAGTAAATATTTGGATTTAACTATAGGTACAAATTTAAAATTTAAAATATATCTC
Source organism: Notechis scutatus (assembly GCF_049901735.1). NCBI lineage: Eukaryota > Metazoa > Chordata > Lepidosauria > Squamata > Elapidae > Notechis > Notechis scutatus. Next base: position 116,919,086 of record NC_142012.1, read on the forward strand.
AGTTTATTGAGGTCTACCTTTGCTAAATTCCAAGGTAAAAAGCACATTAATGATAATTGGAAAAAGATTCTAATTTGTCATCATTATTTAGCATCAGTGTGATTCAATCTTACAGCATTTCTTGGCCTCCTCTTCCTCCTCCTCCTCCTCCTAATACAATCTTGCTCTGTTAAACCAATAGCTTCTAAGTGTCATGTGAAGGGTCTCAACATCTGACCACAGTTAGATGAGTGTCAACCCTGGATGACACTCTGGGTGTATTACTTGGAATCCTGACATTTAGCTTAAGTTGGAAGTCCAGCAGAATTGGATCTTGTTATTATGAACGAGTGAGCATCAAGGAATCTCAGGTTTGTTGACTAATCTGCAAGTTGGAAAACATTCCAGACATTTTTCATATTCATATTTTTGCCAAGAAAAATGTGAATATGGAATGACCAGGAATCAAGCCTGACTCAGAGAGAATTATGTAACATTTTGCTATTTGGAGGGTCTTAGCGGCTATAATATTTTATAAATATCAAACACAATTTTAAAAAATCAAATAAAATATTTAATCTAAAAGCACTTTAAGTTGACAGATATGCTATATATTAAAACTACAGTATAGATGGAACAAAAAATTAGCACAGAAAATATCGATTAATTAACTTTGGAAAACAAAACATCAGGTGAAACCAGGGTAGTTAGTTTTTTAAAGAATATACAACTTGATCGTATATTATGTACTCCAGTGAGTAACATAATGTACTGCAAAGACACTCTTTCATTCTCCTTTATTAGCTCAAGAACACCTTAATCACTGTAGAATTTTTCTTTTTCACAAAAGATACCAGAGTAGACCTTGTAAACTCAAGACTATGAGTACTTCAGTGTTTTGAATTATTAGTAAATGGGAAGAATAACCCAGTAAAGCACCTGAATACATCTTACTAGAGGAAGATACACCCACATGCAGTAAATATAATACATTACCTAGAGGGAAAGCTTTCTTACAATCAGAAAATACTTGTTTATTCAACTATCTGTATTCCACCTTTGCAGTTTCAATGTTAAAAGTACTTTAAGCTTGCGTAACAGTATATGAATGCTAAGACTTGCTTTAACAACAATAATAAAAACATATTATAGGCAGGGGTGGGATCCGACAGGATTAACTACCAGTTTGGTGATTTACGAGGTTCTGTGATTTACAATGTGCTTCCCTGCACGCTGCCGGTGCACACCTGTAAATCGTCATCAGCACACTGCATGCAGAGAAGCAGCCTTTGAAAAAGCCTTTTTTTTCCTGCTTTTTTAACTGCAGCTGTGCCTCGCACGGCAGCTGAAGTTGAAAAAATCAAGAAATAAAGGTCAGGTAACATCCTGGGTGGGCGGATGGGCAAAAATATCAGCAGACATAGAACCGGTTCTATGTCTGCTGCTCTTCAGAGCTACCAGTTCTACAGAGGTGGACAGAACCGGTAGAAACCCACCCCTGATTATAGGGTTCTAAGCGAAAGGATGTGGCTACTCCACTTCTTTTTGCAGGAACTATCAAAGATATGGCTTCCATGATTATCTTTCTGGTCAATGGAAAATAGAAGCAATATGTAAGTCAAAAAAGTAAGAAGGCAGAGCCAAGATTTTCTATGGTGCTCCTTTGGGGGGAGGGAGAAAGTCCATTTTAGTCACAAAAATTGATTTCAAGCATGTTTGATTTTCACTCATAAACCATATGTTCTTTTATTAATTAGTTACCATTAAAATCTCAGACAATGATATTCCTCTAACTTATGCCACAGTTGGATTTTTTTCTTTTCCTGATTGGGTCCTTCTCCCTTCATTAGGCAGGCCTTCACTGTCTGGTCCTTGAAAGGACACTTCATGGTAAATTAAATTGTTGATTAAACTTATCACTTTCAGTCATTGGATTAATGGTGCCAACTTTAAAGATAAATTCTTACCTTGAGAGAACTTTATTTTTTAATAGCATTATCTGCAAAATTGCTCAATCAAATACTTTATCTTATCAGATCCTTTTATCCATCTTCATTTTGTTATTCAACTTTTTGTGATGTCATTTTGCTTAGTCAGTAATTGCTTTAACTTCTTACACATCCATTAGGGTTGTCATTAATGGTACTCTAATATTAAGCCTTACAGTATTATCCACTGTAAGCTTTTCCTTCTCGTCTTTGATTTTTCCAAACATCAACTTCTCCAAAGATCCTATATCTCACAATATGTGACTAATATATTTAAGCTTTAGCTTATTAATATTTCCAGAGAGTATCAAGAATTATTTCATTAGAACTGAAAGATTTGTTCTTCTTGCAGCACAACACACTATGTTGTGTATCAAGATATTATCAAGAATTTTCTCCAACACAATTCAAATAAATCAATTTGCTTTCATACAGCCATTATGTATTTTCTTTGTTACCTCTGCTATTTTTCTATTTTATTAAACAAAGACAAAAAAATGGACTACATACCAATTTAGAAGTTTAATTTCTATTAATAAACTAACTTAATAGTAACAATTTTAGCTCTACAACATGACATGATTATATATGAAGGCAATTTTGACTATTCTATTGTATTCTTTTTACATATAATTTTGTATAAGGAATTAAAAAAACTTAGGAAGGATGACTGAATAATCTAAGAAAACATAATGTACAAGACCAGAACATTTTTAGATAATTCATTTTTTTTCTTCCCTATGACTTTTTAGAACAAGTCACATCATAGTCAAAACAATCAATCCACCAATACATGCCCAATCTGCAGGAAACACTGAAAACTGTGAGTTGATGAACTTTTTTCAACTTTTGTGAGAAAGCTGCAGAACAATTTAGTATTTATAGGTGATTTATTGTAGATTTTCTGACACTGGAAATTGCTGTCATATCATCAAACAGCTAAAGTGGCCTTTGACAAAAGTTTGTGATTGTCATAATATTTGTGGTATCTACTAATCTGTTTGACATAAATTACCAATTAAATGAGGTGACTGAGTATGATACCATGTGTTCCACATTTATTCTAGCCGCAATTCTATAGATATTTTCTTGAGAGAGAAAAATATCAATCTGTAGCCTCCAAATTCAATATATTTTAGATAGGCGGATCATTCTAATAAAAATGAGAACAGTATATTTGATAGTAGTAGTTGACTCTAAGGATGATGGTATTAAAACTTTTTAAAGTATTTAAAATTTTACCTACTAAATTAATTTAAAAATGAATCTCACAAAATTACTTTCTCCAAACCAAAATGTATCTAGGAACTGCAACCAAATCTACTTTATGAATGCATCATTAATTTCACTTACATTAACAAGAACCTTTGCTGACACCTAGCAGATGGATAATTAATTGCAACTGTACTGCATTTGAATGGCTTTGAATATAAATATATGCAAAAATATGTATACACACCCACACCCACACAAAAATACAAAAACTGTAATAATAGGTATTTTTACAAAATAAAATCACCCTGAATTATTACATTGCCTTTATTTATTTCTGTTTATCCTGTATATTAAAACATCTGATTTTTAGGAATTACACTGGACACTGCATCAACTTGAAGCAAATATGAGATCCACTTGTCAGTACTATAAATAATACAAAGTCCCTCTGAACTGGCTTACATTCATGTGACTTTCAACTACTAAAATTATTTAAGGAGTGAACTTAAAAATATACAGTAGTCATTCTTCCCTGTGGTAAGCTACTCATTCAGGTCTAAGAAAGCCACTGTCATGTAAAACATACTGAGTTGTATCAAAGAATATTTTTCAATGAGAAATCAATTTCACTAAGTTGAATAGATTTGCCATCTTGTAGGCTTGCACATCTCATACATTTACTCCAGATGTTTGGTGAAGGAGCACCTGCAGTAGATTTTACAATTTGAAACTGATTGTAAACTAGAAGAAAAAAAAATGATGCCATCCATTTATTTTAACACGTGGCATACAATGTCAGGGAAATCTACATATGCTAGACACGCAATGCAGTCTTGATGGACTAGATTAGCTGGTAGTTCGTTTTGTTTGTCACTTGTGTGCCTATCTTTGGTGCATCCTGGGTCATGTGATCACAATTAGCAACTTTTCCATCTGGCTTCCAACAAGCAAAATCAATAGGAAAAGACAGATTCATTTAACTACTGCATGATTAATTTAACAACCATGGCAAAAAGGTTGAAAAATCAGATGTGAGTAGCTTAATAATCACCTTGCTTGACAACAGAAATTCCAATTGTGGTCATAAGTCAAGAATTACAACATCTATACTGACAAAGTGGAAGTTTTGGAAAGTAGGACAGAATTTATAAATAGAGATATGACATTTGTCAAGTACAGGGAAAATCAGGAGAATCATGAAGGGCAAATTACTATAAAGGTTTATTGCAAACTTAAGCACTCTACAAGAATCTGAACTACTAACAGTCAAGGAAGGTGGCCTAGACTTAGATCTCTGATGGGTGCACAGTGACTCATGACTGATGACCTGTTTGACCACTCCTTCCACTGAGGATTTCAGGGCCAAATAACAATGGGGACAATTTAATGGCCACTTATGTGAGAGTTCTTGAGTTGACTTACAATGTTATCTTCTGTAGTTAATTCTTAGTGTCCTGTAGACTTTGTATTGCATCAGGCATCCATGATATTAAGTTGAAGGCTTTCCTGTAATCAATCCAGACTTTGTTTGGATCAGTCTGTCTAAACCTAGATTCTTGGGTTATTGCTCAATCTATGAGCAACTAGTGTTTTGATCTTCTGGCAATCTTTCCAAGGCCCTTCTGACCTTTGCTCATGTACTGAACCATATGGTCGTCTAGTTCGGTGGCTATGATGCCTGAAAGGACTTTCCATGTTGTGGGGGTAGAAGGCAGGTTATTGACCAGTAGTTGAACAGTGCATTTCTCTTGTGGGAGTTTTCCTGATAAATATTGTCTTCCTTGTTTTGGTGTCAGATGCAAAATATGCGGTCCACATGTGAAGATTCAATTAAACTGATTTATTACTACTTATTCCTATGCACAGGAATATTATCAAGTAACAGATCTGCCAGGAGTTAGATTAAGGATCAACATAATTTAAGGTGGTTGAACTAAGTTCACTTGTAGTTAGGTAGAGAGTTTAAGTCCCTCTTTTAACTGTACCACAGGTTCTGCCAGTCCTTCCCTTACAGTTACTTAGTCTGGGTGGGAGCCTGCTGCTAGCAGCTGGTTCGTCTGTGCTGCTAGACATTTATGCACTGCTGTTTTTTTCTCTAGCCAGTAGTTGTGGATCATGTCTAGGCCAGGTACTGTCCAGATCTTTCTGTCCTTGACCCACTGTTGGAGCTCTGTTACTGAGATGGTGACTGATTCCTGTTCTCTCAGGTCCTGAATCTACTTTGGACATATGTTATGTGTCTTCTCTTTCTCCCATATCTTCTTTCAGTACTATTCAGTTTCTGGTATGGATGGCTCTGATATTACTACTGTATGTTGTTGCACTGAAATTAGGAGCACACCTTGGATTATTCCTTTGAGAACAGGGCATTTATCTTCTTGGCCTCCCTTTCTTTAGTGTACCTCCTTAGCCTGATACCCAAAACTCTGAGTCTTTGTTTAGCAGTTGTTAATGTTTCAGATGGAGTCAGGGTCTTATATTATTCAATATAATTTAGTACAAATGGTATGTACAGCTGTTCTTCTTGATTGTGAAGCCAAGCATCTCCAGGATTACAGCAGCTGTAATACACACACACACATATATACATATACATACACACACACACACACATACATACACACACAACTACACAGTGTGATGGCTCAACGGTTAAAGACGCTGAGCTTATCAGTTGAAAAGCTGATGGCCTGAATTTAAGACCCAAGCACCTTGTAACAGGGTCCTCTCCTGTTACTTGTCCCAGCTCCTGCCCACCTAGCAGTTCGAAAGCATGCAAATCCAAGTAGATAAATAGGTACCACTTCAGTGGGATGATACTGTAACAGTGTTCTATGTGCCTTGGAGCATAGTCATGCTGGTCACATGACCACAGAAATGTCTTCAGACAACACTGCCTCCCTCAGATAAGAAATGGAGATGAGCAGAGAATCAGAAACGAGTGGGTAGGGGAAACCTTTATCTTTTTTTAGCATATACTAGTTCACTGGTTTGTTTTAAGGTGATAATAGGGATTGTCATTAGGACTCTACTGGACTTTCTAGCATACTATCTTTTCCAATGAGGCTTGGTAGCTGGTCTCAAGAATTAACTGTAGCTAGTTTATAAACAATGTTATGCATCATATCATCTGCTGTTTTGTGCAATGGAGGGAATGACAGTGATGTTCCAGCTTCAGGTATTGGCTACACATGCAGTTATTCCTCAAGTATTCTTGATTGTGGGATGTAATGCTAGATTGGTTTACCTCAAGATTTGACAGCAACTTCCTCTTCTCTATGTTGAAACATTGGGTAACTAGGATGATTTTAGTTGTATGGATGTAACTTTTCCATCTATCCATAGTACCCACATTTCATGTGCATGTAGTCTTCGACTTACAACACAATTGAGCCCAAACTTTCCTGTCTTGCTATGCTATACAAGACAGTTAAGTGAACTTTGCCCATTTCACAATTTTCATCCCATAGCTGTTAAGTGAATCACTGCAATTAAGTTAGTAACACGGTTATTAAGTGAATTTGGCTTTGCCCTTCACTTTGCTTGTCAGAAGATCACAAAAGGTGATATGACCATGGGACACTGGAACTGTCATAAATACATGCCAGTTGCCAAGCATCCAAATTTTGATCATATGACAATGGGGATGCTCCAACAGTCATGTGAAAAAGGGTCATAAATATTCATTTTGGGGGGGTGCCATTGTAACTTTGGTCACTAAATGAATGGTCGTAAGTCAAGGACTACCAGTATTCCCTCTCATTATGTCTACTGTTATTACTCCATCAATTCTAGATTCTCTTGTTTTGTCCATGTATTATTTGTTCCAGTAGCTAACTTATCATCAGATTGTTCTGGTTTCCCAACATGAAACACAGACCTTATTAATCTATGTGAAAGCCAGCATGACACTCTTAGTTTGTGTCATTCTTATATCTGAGGTAGACAGATATAAACATTAGTGGGCCTTTGCATAAGAACCCAATACATAAAGATAGGCACCAGCCAGGATCTGAAGTCCAGTCTCCTGTGTCAAGTATATAGTTAGCAATTTTTAAGCATCTAAGTAAAAGTACCCTTAGCCTATCCAATATGACACTGACAATAGTATAGATATGATCCTTGACTGTTTTTATTCATATTACTTATATGGGATGAAAAGACACTGAAGTTATTCATTTGGCCTTCTTTTACCAAGCATCTGATTTGATGAAGACATAAACATTAAAGCACTTATCATTGTGATAAGCTACATTCTGCAACAACAATTATTATTGATAAGAAAAGTGTTCTTTCCTAACCTTTAGATCAGGACATTTAATTTCATAAGTCTACAGAGAAAGCTATTCTATTTAACAGTACAAGTGACTCAAGGCAATGTTGTTTTTCTCCCCCTCTTTTCTGTGATCTATATGGCACTTTTGGAGCCAATAATTTCCCCTTGAGTTCAGTGCAATATTCCAGATTATGAACCAGTGTTTTGTGTGTTTGGTTTTGATCAGAATAAAAAATTTAAAATCTTAGCATATATATATCTATCATTTCGCCAGAATAGCTACACGTCAAAAGATGCTAGCCCAGAAAATATCATAAAAGAATAAAATTAAGAGAAATAAATATAAGTGGAGAGGACAACAATAGAAATAATACTTTGTATTTCTATTTTAAATGCCTCTCTCTCTCTATGCTATATGCATAGTAGCTAAAGGCAAGCTGGAAACCAGCCAGGTCCTGGCTGCCAGCAAAAATTTTGTCACCTCCTTTGAACATTTGAAGTATGTTTACCCAATAGATTTCATTAAATTACACTTCCATTAGGAAGCATACAATGTTGATACTCATCTCAAAGATAAAAGGGATTGCTAAGAGGCATGTCATCCTGCTCCCCAGCTGATTGCTATTTCTGGGCCAATCAAGGAAAGGAGCCAGAACAATACTTAGTTTAAAAAAATGCAGCATCTCCCCAAGGACTGCATGCTAAGAGACTGCAGTTCCATTATCAAAATGAGCATATCATTAATGACAATATTGTGTGTTATTTTAATGTAACTCATACACAACAAAACAAGCTGTATTTGGGTCATTAGTAAACCAGTGTTTCCAGGGGTTAGCAACTCTTGATGAAGGCAGAACACTTCTCACGTGGGCAAGGTGAAGATTTCATAACATCCCAAAATATAAACATCATCTCAAAATACTCCAAGCACACCAAAGAGTTTGTGGCTAAAAAGCTAATTTAAACAGAAGCTACTAATTTACATAAAGCAAGAAGTAATTTAAGCATTACCATCTGATGATTAAATATTTTGGAAACAGGTTTAAAGTGAGCCAGCATTAGCAAAGCTATTTGCAGAGCTGCAAACCATCCAAGAGAAAGCAATAAAAATGTACACATATGGAAAAAATGAAATTAAATACAAAAGAAGAAAATTCAATCAGATTGTATTACGATATTCAAGTCCAAAGACAGTTAATTGATGTATTGCTAGGATGTTTGTGCAGATATGTAAAAATATATTGTATATGTATGTTTGTTTGTATGTATGTATGTATGTATGTGTATATATGTGTGTATTTGTGTGTGTGTGTTTGTATGTGTATGTGTATATACACACAAACACATATGCTGCCGAAGTTTATATACATATATAACATTCTTCTTTTTTCAAACTAAGGTCTAAAGTAAAAGGAAGAGAATTTACATATTATATTCAGAAATACCCATCCTGTTAACAGCAATCTATGAATATTTACCTGCATAATATCCTCTAGTCAGTCACTATACAACTTTCATTTCAGCCTACTCTTTGAACAGGCTGGCAAGCTTTTGGTTGGGCTGTATCTGACATACTATATGAACTCTAATTATCTGTCTTTTTGCAATTAATCATCTCACAATTATATTTCCTGCACCTATAAGCATCCAGCTGGGAACAGAGTTTAATCTAGAAAATAAAAAAGAAGACTTAGGTTTATAACAAATTGCTTCTAATTAACAAAATCTTCCCTACTCATTTTACCTAAAGATGCCTACAGCTAGTTAAACCATTTATTGTTTGTATTTTTGATTATAATTTTATAATTTCATTTAAATTTCCCCCATGAATAAGTAGTTCAATGGAAATACAAACCTCTTATCACTTAAGTAAATAAATATTCTGCTGAGAAACAAATAAGCAATTAAAAAAAACTAAGCAACCAACTTTCTTTTTAAAAAAATAGAACTGATTAAACATTTATATAGGACAATGTTAAATCACAAAACCTCAGGCAAAAGGTACATGTAACTTGAATTTCTGAATTCAACAACTGTAAAAACCACAGAGGATATTAGAATGAGATTACTGAAAACCAATTTGATTATTTATATTTTATTATTATTTTGTAGTATTCTTATGGCTAAACAGTACTGAGTCTCTCTTATAGCTGCACTATTCCATCTCCTAAACCATCCCACTTGTATTTTCTCCATATTCTATTAGTTTCTGTATTTTTGTACAATTTGGTAAACTATAATGTTTTCTTTTGTATCCTACTCATGCTCAGACCATAAAGGAATTGAGCAGTTGAGACTGGAAGCTAAGAACAAATTCATAAAGGCAAATAATAGTACTAAGCAACAGGACTACAGTATTAGATAATAATACTAAAGCAACTAATTTTTGAATGTAAATTAGTATTAGTACTTGCAAATTTTGAATAAGGAGGAATGAAACTTTTCCATTTCAGAAGCCAATTTTGATATGAATAAATGCTGTATAACTGGAAATCAAAAGCCGCTGAAAAAATTGTTTCCTTTACATAATAAAATGAATTGTGTTATTAAACTACCCCTTTGGGACAATTAATAATACTTTTTATAAAGAAACTTTAAAGTAAAAAATAAAGATAGAGTCCTACCAACCCAACAAAAGCCCACATGTGACAAAAGATGATAGGCTTTGGCTAATAAACTATACACACTAATAGAGACCTTGTAAAAACAAAATTGTTACAAATTCAGTAACGCTACTCAATAAATTCAAACATAAAAGCAGGCAGTAGATAACACCCACCTGCTTGCAATATGATTAGGAGTCTCAATCTCAGTTCAGGACATTACATATGGCCATAATCACATGCATAGTAACATTTTGCTGAGTGCATACAGGGAGCAGAATTAAGATTATATTGTTTAAAATATTTAAATGTTTTGAGTCTTTTTCCCAAAGAAGGAAATTGGAGTATTGGCTGGCTTTTTTACAAATATGGTATGATGATTAATTAAATTGCTCTAGTATTGATTGTATAGCTCCTTCTCTAAAAATTGTTGGAAATGTAAAGTTCAACAATTTTGGGAAATGATTTATATCAGAATGAAAAAATTTTTTTACAAGTTGAATTTCTTTTTCCACCTGATAATTATTGCTAAACTTTACATTCCCATAAAGCACAATTTAACTAGCATTGCACAGTAACCGCTACAAGGATACTCTAGGTTCCCTACTAGAAATCACTTATATTTCTTCCTACTGCAGAATGACCATTTAAATTATGTGTCTCTATGTCCAAATAACATTTTTCAGGTATAAAAAAACGTATTATCATTAATTTAATAGGATGCGGTGATGCAGAGGCTTAATGATTCTGGAACTGCTGGCCAGAAGTGGTCTGCACTCCAGCGGTTCAAGCCATGTTCTGTGAGACAGAATGAGCTCCTGTCGCTTGATCCCTAGCTCCTGCCCTCTCATAAGTCCAAAAGCATGCACTATTATGAGTAGATAAATGGGTACCACTTAAGGGGGGGGGGAAACCTAGCCACTTAAGGGGGGGAACCTAGAAAAATAGCTTATTCCCAAATAGTACAGTATATCATTCAAGGAACACATTATGACAATAAGTTTATAACTAGTGGATTTAGGACATTTAGTATAATTTTAGTTATAGTTTGTTCAGAAAACTTTTCCAGCACAATCCTTAGAGAGGGAGAGAGAAACCCTTGCATGTTTGTAGTTCTAAAGTACACATTTCTAGAAAGCACAGATCCATTGAACAAAACACAAAAAGATTTTTCAGATAAGAAGCAGAATTAGATGGAGAGGGAGTAATATTGAAGCACTACAGTGATTTAAATAGGAGTCCTAAAGAGATGCTCTTAAGTGCAAATTTGTTCTTGTTTCTACACTATTTTCTAAACACGTGAAAAATCAATGATAATACCTTAAAAAAAACTTTTAAAAGTTTTTGAAACATGTAATTTAAAAGTAAGATCTCTTCCAACAGAGGAATGGCAAATTATGGGGTTGGCATTTGCATTTGTTACAATGTCAAGACTTCCTGCCTATCAGCCCATATACAAACAATATCTAAAGATGTCATCTACATATTTACCAAAGGAGCTTACGAACAAGAACTGTCAGTATATTTTAACACTTCTCCAAAATGTCAGCTTTCATCAGGTGTAAATACAACATGTATAATTTATTGGTTTAGCTTAATTTAAAAAGATGACAGTCATATGTCAACACAAGTATTGATAAGGTAAATAAAGACTACAGGAAAATGTCCAAAAGTTATTAAAATATTCTGCAATTTCCACATTAAATTAGATTTATCTACTTTTTTTGTCAATAGATAAGTTACCTGTTTCCCTTTTTGGGCTGATATTGAAGAACAACCTAACACTTCAGTTACCAAGGAAAAGGATAATGGTCAAATAAGAAATGCCTTTGAAAGCAAAATTGGAAGATACACTTTATTCTTGAACATTTTAAAAATGAGGAATCCATTTCCACTTTTTTGTAAACAATAATACTAGTCTTCAGTTAAAACATTCACCTTTATGTATTGTGCTGTGGTTGCAACTTTAAATTAATTTGTTATTTTTTAGTTTGAAAATTACCATTTTCAATTATACACCCAGATATTAAATTGAGTACAAAATAGCATGCACTTAGTTATTTTGTTCCTTGCTTGGGAATTTATTTTAACAATTAATTTGTTTGAAATAATTTAAATAATGAAATATACTGTAAATTATAACTCATTTCTAGGCATCGTATTTCAGAAAACATACAGTGAGTTCATATAGCTAACATTGAAGTTTATGAAGAAAAACTACCTTGAAATACAGTGTATTAAATTTCACTGCTTTCATAATTCATTTCATTTTATCTAGGTAAGCATAAACTTCCACTATATAGTTTATCCTGGTAGGCTGTTTATATAACACAGGATAACATTCATCCCCAAATCCAAGTACCATATGTATTTAGCACGATGATTTAACACTCATGCTAACATTAATATGTACTATAGAAGGACAGCCTTAGCTGAATAGAAGTAGTCCAGCTGTACTTCTCTATAAAAATGTAATTTCATGACAAAGATTAGTCTATAAATTACCTCTGAATGATTGGGTGAAGTTTAGGGAACACCCATAGTTGTAGGACAGAAAACAGAAGAGAAAAATATTTTTGTATTAACAGAAGATTGCTTGCACAACATTGGATTTCAGTTTTCACAAATCTCAATATACTGTAGATTCTGGATTGCTGGATTTAGGGAACTAATTCTTCCTGTATATAACTTTGTTTTAACTTAAGACCCAGTCATGAAACTGGTTAGTTCTGGGTGAATTTACACTCTCTTGTTTTAATTTGATAAGTATGTTATAATGAAACAACATGGGACAATGTTTTCTGGGATGCATTGGTCAAAAGAACTAAATTATGTAAATATTTTATAAGAAACATAAGTTCAATCATTAGTGCAAATGTACCAGTATAAACAGTAGCATAGCATGTAATTCTAAATATGTATGAGAAATACAGCATGTAAATCAGTTAGAATGCATATGTTTTAAATTTCCATCTCAAGTAACTAATATACAAAACAAGCAGAACAGCATACTAGCACATTATTTCTGCTTTGCTAGTGTATTTGGATGTCTTAAGTAGAAGGCACTATGTCGTCATCTTCATCATCTCAGGATTTTATAGATTCTGCTTAAAAACCAGATTAAGGATGCATGTAACTAAAAATGGTACTTTTTATGTTAAGCCCACTTAAAATACAATAAACAAATAACAGGCATAAACTTTAACTCCTCACTGAAGTTAGGTTGGTTCCATCCTTGTCTTCAACTGCCCTCAAGACCAGGCCTGGGGCCTCAGCGAACCAGAGGCATTTTCTAACTTTCTCCAGGTGGTTTGTATATTTTTAATGTTTAATGTTTCTTATTTTTAATAATATTTTAATATTTTTATAATTATGTTTATTTGTTTTATTGGTTGTTCTATATTGACCAGTTGCTTTTTCTGAGATAGGCGACCATATAAATGTGAGAAGTAAATAAATAAAAAGACAGCAACTCCTCAGAGTCAGTTTTTAAAGATGTCAAAAAAATCAAGTATATCCATTCACAAAGATGATAGACAAAATCAACAAATAACAACAGATAATCAGAGTTGGAAGGGACCTTGTAGGTCATCTAGTCCAACTCCCCACCCAAGCAGGAGACTCTACACCATTTCTGACAAATGGCAGTCCAATCTCTTCTTGAAAGTCTCAAGTGATGACGCTCCCACAACTTCCAAGGACAAGCTGTTCCATTAGTTGATTGTTCTCACTGTCAGAAAGTTTCAACTTATTTCCAGGTTAAATCTCTCCTTGTTCAGTTTCCATCCATTATTCCTTGTCCGGCCTACAGGAGCTTTAGAAAATAGCTTGACCCTTCCTTCCTGTGGCAGCCCCTCAAATATTGGAAGTCTGCTATCATCTCTCCCCTGGTCCTTCTCTTTACTAGACTAGCCAAGCCCAATTCCTGTATCCGTTCATTGTATGTTTTAGTCTCCAGTCCCCTAATCATCCTTTTCTCTGTACTTTCTCTGTTGCTTTTCTCTGTACTTTTTCTAGAGTCTCAACATCTTTTTTATAATGTGGTGAACAAAACTGGATGCAGTACTCTAGGTGTGGTCTTACTAAGGCTTTATAGAGTGGTATTAGTACTTCCTTTGATCTTGATTGTATCCCTCTGTTAATATAATTTAGGATTGCATTAGCTTTTTTGGCTGCTGCTGCACATTACTGGCTCATATTTAGCTGGTTGTCCACTAAGATTCCAAGATCCCTTTCACAGTTACTGCTATTGAGCCTGGTTTCACCCAGTCTATATGTGTACTTTTTGTTTTTGGTAGAAAGAGCAAGATCAAATGTACAATGTATTTCTTATACTATATATATATTAAATATAATTTCTCAACATTTCCCCAAACTTTTTAGCCTATGAAAACATTCATTGTTAATGTGGTTCAAGAGTATAAATAAAATACAAGTGTATTCTATCAATTTATTTTGTTGACTCAAATTAAACACATACACAAACACATCCCTTATTCAGATATCACTTTAATCAGTTATTAGCAAAGCAAACTCTTCTCTTGATACTTTAAATCACCAAGAGAAAATAAGTGAGATTGTAACAAAAGAGAAATTAAAATAGATCTTGCATTACTAAAGGCCCAATGCATTCTATTGCTGTATAATGTGATCAAATAAACAAATTCTTATGACAATTAAGAATAACTATAACAATCAAAAAAGAATCCCCCCTCATCAATCATAAAATTATTACTTATAACTGGGTCAATGGGGGGAGGTGAATTTTGTGAGCAGTTTTAACTCTATCCTTGCCCTGCAAAATTATTGCCCTCAGTGCAAAGATTTTATTGCAACAGAAACTTAATTAGGCAATGATCTTGCCTATCAATTGATAAACAAATTGATCTAATTTACACAAACTAAGCTTATGTTTTTGCTCTTTTCCACTAGGATTTCAAAATATGAACTCTTCTCCTAAAATATTTTGTCCAATAGGCTACATAATTCAGTAACTCCACATATATGATTATATCAACTCTCACTGGCAACATTATGGTATCTAAACAAACATGATCAAATTGACACCAACATTAGATTAGACAAATGCCAATAATGAATCTGAATCAAAAGCACAAAGAAATAATGATGACATGACTCTCCTTAATACTCCAGCTTCAAATCAAATTTTACAAAGAAATAAAGTTACTGCAGCTTTAATATGCCAATTAATATTCAAATGGCATAAAAAAACCAGATAACTAATTATGCCCATCAAATTATTCTCTTTGCCATATGGCAGATGTTAGTTCTAAACTTCATTGGTTAGTTCCAAAAACTAGTAGATTACACATTTTTATAAGTACCAAACTAGTTTTTCCTTGCCAGCAAATTTAGTTGTATATGAGTTCTGCATTCCTAAATATGGGAATGATTTAAGTGTGATCATACAGTGAATTCCAGGGTTACAGGCTAAACAGGTAAATCATTCCAGAAAAAGGTAATGGCAAACTAATTCCAAGAAAATTATCAAGGAAACTGCCTGAATATCCCCATGAAACCTTCAAGAGACAAACTCCACTAAAAGAAAACTTCTATTTTTAAAATTCTTATAATAAAATGAGAATAGTAATATAACAGGATTGTTGTGACAGCAAAGAAAGTAAAATATTTTCAATCAAATCCATAGTCATATTCTTAAAATTATGAACAGATTCAATTATTCAATTGTTAACATTTTTAAGTAAACATTCTATCATTTTGCAAGATTTTTTTTTAAGATATTAAGTTTTGCAACAGTTTAACTGTGTGCTGTAATTTCCAGAATATTTGGGTTCTATCTGATTTTTATAAAAGTTATTGGGGTTTTTTTCTAAACTGATTATTGCATAGGATACATAATCATCTCAGTATAGAAATTCATTTTTTAAAACAATTTCATCTTAGAAGAAAAGCTATTATTATTTTTTCTGGGACAATTAGTCTCTTTATGTTCCAAACATTACATTCTATTTTCCCATTAATTTTTAAATCTGTGTGGCTCTAACTTAAAATAAACTGTACATCAAAAGAATGGAAAATAAACAGCCAGGAACACAATTTGATGAATTGGATTTACTTAGTTTATTTAGCTAAACAGGGTCCATTGGATCTCTTTAATAGGCTGACAGTTGCACTGGGCTGGTTAATAAAACATTCAACACAGTATCTTCAGCCAATATAGAAATGCAAATCCCACCAGAAATATTTTATTCATGAAATAATAATTTCATTTACTACCAAAACCTAGTTCTTAACTCACTTTGCAAACAAACAGCACCATCTAGTGTTGTTATTTAAAAATCAAGATAAAAAGATAGCTTTGTAATTCTTTAGTTTTAAATTTCCCTCTTTTAACAATAAATCTTTGCATACACAGTCCAAATTTGAATCATTGACTTTGGAGAAAAAGACTAAACTCCAGTAAAATTTAAAAAAAGAGAACGCATGTGAAAATATATTTATATTTTTATTATTTTGCTATTCTTCTTTCACATGCACTAATTCATCTATTCTGACAGCTCGGTAGGGCTTAGTGATACCACGAATGGATGAAACAAATTTTTCTTTCTTGTTTTATTTTATGTAAATTGATAATGATGCTCAGGTACTCACAATTTTCAAAAATGAACATAAAAGTCAAAGTGAAGTAGTTCTTCAGATGGGCAGCTAGATTTTTAGTTTTAAAAAAATATTTTTTTTTGCTGTAGCCCTTAAAACAGTTTACCTATTTGTCTATAGAGATGAATGTCACTCATGAAATCTCAATAAGACTGTGGTCAAGGTTCAACAGAATATATTGTTCGGACAAGTTCAAAATTAAAAATTCCACTGGGCCGGGAAGATTAATAATGTAGTCAGATGAAAAAACTGATCAAACAGATATCTGTATCTCAAAGATTATTATCAAGAAAGCACTTCTCCTTATTACTTACTTTTTGTAATTTTTCCTTGTCTATACAAACCTACAAGGAATTCTCAAATCACTAGGCATATACAGGGAGTCCACAGGTGGCAGTTGGGACCAGAATTTCCAATACTAAGGGATGAGGTCATAAAGTGTGATGTCAGGTAACTGCATTGCTTAATTTTGCTGATTTTACTTTAAAACACGGGTGTCAAACTCAATCACGTCACGTGATGTTTTTTGTCTTTGTGGACCGGGATGGGTGTGGCCTGCACATGATGCATCCAGCCCACGGGCCACCAGTTTGACACCACTGCTTTAAAATGTTCCAAAGCAGAGGAACTACTTTTCACTTTTTCCTTGGCCTTTACTCACCCTCCACTTTCTCTATTCAACCAGTCTTTATAAAACAAAAGCAAAACTACAAAACAAAATCAATCAATTAGGGTAGATTTTGCCAATTCTGGACCCAAATTTCCCATTAGCCTTGGCTGGGTTAAAATATAATGCTATATGAAGTAATAACGATAACACTTATATACTGCTCCATACTGCTTTACAGAATTCCCTGACCAGTTTATGGAGTCAGCACATTGCCCCCAATAATCTGGGTCCTCATTTTACTGACCTTGGAAGGATGGAAGACTGAGTCGACCTCAAGCCCCAGCAGGATTGAAGTCCCAGCCTTGGGCAGAGTTTGCCTGCAATACTACATTCTAACCACTGTGCCACCAGGCACTGTATTATGGTTTGTTCATGATATATGAACTCAGCTTTTGCAGTTTGGAATCCATTGTTTACGTTTTACTCTAAAAGGAGCAGTGAAATCATTTCATTTATTCAACAAGTCATAGTTAAAATATATGACAGAATGATATATGATCCAAGACCCTGAAATGTTCATATAATCTCAAAGAAATTTACAGCTTTGGAACATTTTAAAGCAGGGGTGTCATACTGGTGATCCGTGGGCAGGATATCATTTGGATGAGTGCAGTATGACTTAACAAACTTCACTTTCTTTTTTAAATTTATTAAATGTTTCCTCAATAACTCAGCAGCTTGACATAGACCAAGAATCTGAATCTGAACTGTCTTTCAGGAATCTTGATTAAAACAGCTATAACCTCAGAGGTTAATTATTAATTAAGACTGTTAAATTGTCTTTCATATTCCTTATGAGATCGCTTCATTATGATGAGTTTTAGACGTGACTGTTTTCTGTTGTAAGTACACTGAAAAAGAAGAAATTAAAACATTTTCTTGTGCAAAAGAACAGCTTCCAGGAATTTGAATATACCACTGAATTTCAGCTAGTTATCTTTATTGGCTCAATTTCTCCTAAGTTGATTAGACTGTTCAGCCCAACTCTCTGCTTAATCTAAATTGCAGCATCCCATAGAGTTGGCTGTCCATTTAAAAATATAGTGTGTACAGGAACCACCATCTCTAGATAATTGGTCCACCTGTCCAACTGCTTTCACCGTCAAAATTTTCCAACCTTTAATTGAAATTTGTTTTCTCTGAATTTAAATCCATTATTCCTTCATGTCCTTCATTTTTGAGTGAAGATAAAAAATTCTTGCAAGTATTTGAAAAGTTCTGTGGTTTGCTAGCTAGATCTGTATCCACTTAATTGTAATGCAATCTGTCCCTTAACTAGCTTGCCTATCAGTATGTTAAAGAGAGTTTTATCAAATTCTTTGTTGAGATCCATAGTGAAGGACATTCAATAATTCAAGGATGAATTATTGAGTTCTTGGTGTTCTCCAAACTTCCTGCATACTATATGTTGTATTACCAGGCTAAGTAAGACCATCAGTGCACGGTAGAGTGGAGTTTTGCTGACTGTTTATATGTACACATCATGCACAAAAAATGTTTTGGGCCTGGTAAGAAAGAAAACATTAGGAAGAAATTCAGCTGGTTGTTTCCCAATTTCTGAGAAGGAAAAATGAAAACACGATGCTTTCAAGATTGATGTCAAAGTACACCAAGCCCACACCAAGAAAAAAATGCCACAGATTTGATTGCAACTATAGATATAGATGTATTCTACAGTAATAGAGTTTGGAACATCTGGTTGCATTTTCCTTTAGCCTCTCATATTCCCAATGCACTATAAACTAGTTTGGGGTAATGAATCGTCTGCAAGAAAACAACCAAGCTCAGAAAATATCAAGGACCGCTCATTTCAACCCTGTATTAACAAATATACTCCTCTATTGAGTCTGATGTATCTTATCCTTTGTCTGGTAACAAAGAAAATTGGTAATATGTGCCTCCTGATATACGAAAAGGAAGCACAGTAGTCTTGACAAATGACAGGCCACTTAATGAAGGTTCAAATTTTACTTTATATGATCCTGTTTCAAAGTTACAACAGCTGAAGTACCAACACATCATTCACCCTTATGACAGACCACAGAGAGGCTGGAGCGTACTCTCCCTATCGCTCTTCCTCTTATCCTGCCCTGCAGCACATGGGCCTGCTCCCCATGCCTCCCTTGCAGAAATGGTGGCTGCTTTCAGAGCTTTCTGCGCCCATCAGCTCACCACTGATCATCGGGTCATTGGGAGACTGCAACGCTCTCCTACCTTTAGATAGGCAAGGCAGCCCTTGCGTAAAAGACAACTTCAGGATGAGCTTCCTAAAAACCTTTCCTTGCTTAATTCCCTCCCCCTCCCCCCAGAAAGCCACATTAGTTAAATAAACAGAATAAAAAAACCTGGGAGGGACAGATTTGTTGATTTTCTCTCTCTCTCTCTCTCTCTCTCTCTCTCTCTCTCACACACACACACACACACACACACACACACACACACGATCACGATAATTAGGTACTAAAACTAAACTCTCCCTCTGTTCTCCAATCTGTATCCTTTTTACCTTTGACTCCAGGCTGAAAAATAGAGGAAAAAGCAAACAAAAGACTAAAATCTGAAAGTCATCTCCAAAGGTTGTGCAACAAAATGGAGGACCCTGGGTCTTTGCAAGCTTTAACTGTCCGTCTGACTATCTGGGGTCTACAGGCATACTAATTGCAGCCTTATTTGAGATATTAAGACCTGACTGCAAACATTTATGCTTACGTGGGTTACTTTTAAAGAACACCCAAAAGCTTTAGCAGATGTAAAAGGCAGTAACTTTTATCTTCACGGGTACTTGCTGATAGGCACGTATTATGTTTCAGGGGCTGTGCATCAGCTTCTTATAAGTATACATTTCTAGGTTGAATTTAAAGTACTGGTACTTTAACTTGTGGAGCTCTTTATAGTTTTGCATTAAGTTATGTACAGGACCATATCCCACTGGTTCCCAAGTATATACAACCATTTCCAATTGCTTGTCCCCATTTTCAGGAAGTTGGGACAGTTGTTTCAGCATGAAAAACATTTTTATATGATGGGACTAGCTCTTTGGAATGGCCTCCCATCAGAAATTCATGGGTCTCCAACATTATCTGTCTTCCAGAAAATGTTCAAAAGAGAGTTTTTCTGAAGAGCTTTGGGAACCTGACACTAGGTCTTTTTAGTGTATTCATCTTGCATATTCCTTGATGTTACTACATTTTGTTCTGTTACTATGAGGCACCAAATGATAGTCAGCCAGAATAAAAACTTAGTGCATAAATGCATACATATCTAAATAACCAATCAGTTGTGTTTAATATGTTATTCTTGTCTGCCATAAAGTTTCTAATGTAGACAATTTATATCTGGGAGTCTTCTGCTAAGAGATAAGAGATAAATGAATGGAGACCTCTGATTTACTCCAAGCTCTTGTGTGAAGTCTTATATAACTGTCCATTCATTTTCACCTTCTCTTCTTAGACTATTACTGGAAGCAAAGCTTTTGTTTCTCAGACTCTCTGACCACCCAAGTACAAACTCCTAAATAGAAGGAAATTATGTTAGAGATTCTCCATATCACAACTCAATATAAACAGTTAATTTTTTTCAACCATTTGTTGTGGCAAGACTTCATTGTAGAATACTACTCAATCAAAATGTGAACTATTGGTTGAAGTATCGCCAACAAAGTACTTAATAAATAAGACTATCTTTCAATGCCTCAACCAGATAGAATGTTAGACCATTAAGAAGTCTTTACTTCAGGTAATGCAAGTGAAAATAAGATACTGAATGAAAGCCTCATTAGAATCTATAAGATTTTAAATAGACTACAATATGACCCCTAAGTGCAGATATTTTATACCATAGTGTTAATCATTTTTGCATACTCTCTGCATGTCTTTCCTCAATTGTTATTATAAAAATTAGCATTTTCCTGTTCTCAAGCCAGAATAACAGAACTTTTTCCATTGTAGTTATGCCATATCACAAACATGAAGAGCAATTTGTTTCACACTCTAATTCCAGACCCTAAAATAGCATGTCCAATGATGAGGCAGAAAAACCATACATGTACGTCCCTGGTTGAGTGAGGCTTCTTCAAAAATGGCTTTGCTTTAGCCATCTCAGCTTTTCTTTCCTTGGTATGTGAAATGTATCTGTATAAAAAAGTTATACAAAGAGCAGCAATGGTAGTTTCTATAACTGTAAATGTATTTCAATTCCTGTTTCACCAAAACATTTCAATATACTTTTATTTCCTTTTTTTTAAACTAAAAGTATATACTTAAAAAGTACACCAGAGCATCTTAGCGGAACATTATACCATTAATTACTTTTTAGAATTTAAAAAGTAGACTTTGTTTGCAGCAAAACACATTATGTATTTGCAGGGGAGGTCTGAACACAGAATAACAAAGTTAGAAAGGACCTTGGAGGTTTTCTAGTTCAACCCCCTACTTGAGAATGAGCCCCTATACCAGTGGTGGCTAACCTTTTTGGGCTCCTGTGGTAAAATCTGTGCCAGCGCACACACATTCGCATACCAGATTGCAATGTGCGCCCCCCTCCCCATGCCTCCTGCGCATGTGCACACAATCCACCCCGCCACCCACTTACCTGCACTGCGCCTCACAGCTGATTTTTCCCTTGGTTGGTTTGAGGCCTTTTTCGGCCTCCCAGAGGCTTGGAAAAAACCTCTGCGAGGCTTTTCAGGATGAATTAATTATAGGCTCACTTCGTCACTTCCGGTATTACAGGAAGTGATGAAACGGGCCTATAATTCATCCTAAAAAGCCTCTGGGAGGCCAAAAAAGGCCTCAAACCAACCAGAAAAAAAAATCAGTTGTGAGGCGCACGCATGCGCAGTGAGGTAAGTTTGCCTGCGGCTTGTGTGCCAGCACAAATGGCTCTGCGTGCCACTTGTGGCACGCATGCCAAAGGTTTGCTATCACGGCCCTATATCATTTTGGAAAAATAGCTGTCCAGTCTCGTCTTAAAGTCTGCAGTAATGGGACACTGACAATCTCTGAAGGCAAGCCACACTAGTTAATTGTTCTCATCCTTAGTAAATTTCTCCTAAGTTTTAGGTTGCTTCTCTCCTTCTTTAGCTTCCACCCATTGTTTCTGGTACTTTGAAAAATAGATTGACCCCCTCTTCTTTGTGGCAGCCACTCAAATATTAAAACACTGCTATCATGTCTCCCCTAGTCCTTCTTTTTACTAGATTAGACATATCCAATTCTTGCAACCATTCTTCATATGTTTTAATCTCCATTTCCCTACTTCTTTGGTACACAGATATTCTGACATATATGGCCTTTTAAAGTTATAATATAATTTCAATATGGCTGCTAAAAGCAAAATTTATATTTCCTATACCTTAGGAATAGGTAGGACATTGACTACAGTAACAGGTGAGTCATTTTTGCAGGTCTAGTTTTATAGCTCTAGAATAAAACATTATTATTTTTTTGCAAACAATGCACTAACTATACATTACCTAGGGCTACAAATCTTGGCTACAAAAATTTAGACTATTGGTAGATAGCAACAAAGAATTAAAATGTAATGAGTTACACTTAGAAAGCTTGACAAACCATTGCAAATCTGTGTGTGTGAGAAGGGGGGGGAGGGAGAGAGAGAGAGAATGCTTCTGAAAATGTCTGGCTTCTGAAAATCAGGAATACCGGATTTTTGGGGAAAGGGCAAATGAAGAAGGATAAGAATGCTCTTATCAGAGTAATTCTGGCTGTTAATATTGCTTTTAAGATTACTTAGATAATTTTTTTCTCCCAACATAATTACATACTGCAATTCCATATTTGACCACAAGATAGAGCTACCTGTACAGAAAATTTGTTAAACTTTCCTTCTGTTTAAAACAGACACTTTTAAAATGTGCTTAACAATAAACTTCACTCACAGTTGTCTAATACCTTCAGTAAAACAATCCTGATAATCCTGTCAGTATCAACCTGTTAACATGTTTCTCAAAAGTCTAAAAAGATGAAGCAAAATAGCATCAATAAAACTCTTATGTTTATTGTTTCTTCAACATAGAATTTAAGAATTTACAATAAAACTTACATAGAGGGTTTTAAACATACATGTAGCCAAATACAGATAGTCCTCAACATACAACATTCAGTTAGTGGCCGTTTGAAGTTATAAAGGCACTGAAAAAATGACTTAACAAGTGTTTGTCACACTTACGACAGTTGCAGCTTGGCAACTGGCACATATTTATGACAGTTGCAGTCATTGATCACTTCTTGCCACTTTCTCACAAGCAAAGTCAAAGGAGAAGCCAGATTCCATTAACAACCATGTTAATAACTCGACAACTGCAGTTATTCATTTAATAATAAGTAAGTACATCAAGTAAGTTAAATAAGGCAAGTAAGGTCGTAAAATGGTGGAAAACTCACTTAACACTTGTCATAGCAGTGGAAATTTTGGGCTCAATTTTATTCGTATGTCAAGGACTATCTGCATATCCTCTTTCATGCTTGTTTTTGTTTTGTAAAATCAACATGGCTATTAAGTCTTATGATGTTCTTGTAAGTACAATCAGAGATCACCTAAACTGTCTTACTGAGGACCATTTGTGATTTTATAATTCAAATGGTTAATTATATTGCATAGAAATTGGACTGACTGTTTTCCAGTATGTAATCATCTCAAATAAGTGACTTGTTGGAATGTTTACTGTAACCTTCACATCTTGCTAGCTGCAGTAGCAAATCTAAAAAACAGGTATGAGACATACTATACCATGTTAAACTATGTGAGAATAATTGGTAAAGACTGTTGGTATAAATATTTAACCCACTTTGAACAAAGTGAATCGTAAATTAAGACAGGAAAAAAAATGTTACATTGTTTTATGTAAATGGCTCTTGCAGTAAGTGCACAAAAAAAGTAACAGATAACAAAAATTTAACACCAGAGCTTTATCTCTCCTAGGAGGAAATTTCAACCAAGCATAGTGGCAGAAGATCTGAATTAAGAAAAGTATAAAATATGTAATCCTTTCACCTGTACAAACTAGGCATTGATAAATTTCAGAGTTCTCTTGAATCTGATTAATTTTTTATCTGGGCTATAATAGTAATTACTAAAATAACTTTCTAAAACCAAAGACAGGATAATACCCAAAATTAAAAGTATAAAAACAACCATGCCAGATTATGCCAAGGCCTAAATTGCCAGATTATGCCAAGGCCTACAGGAAGCCCATAAACAGCCCTTGAGTCAAAATGTTATTTGCTCATTCCTCTTCTCTTTCTTTTTTTATAAATTATGATGTTTCAAATACTGTATAACATTTTTATATATAGCTCTATATCATTGTGACTGCCTTTGTTTATTGTACCACATTCATGATTCATATTGCAAGTCACAATCATATTTCAGAAATCCAACTGTAGAGCTTTTTTAATATTTTTGGATAACAAAATATCTACAGTTATTCACAATTTATGTTTTAGAATATTGTAGAAACAATCCGGAAGAGCTACTTGTAATTCAAATGATTACTTGTATTATTTAAAATTATATTTTGCTTAGACGTAAGACTTTGGTATTGGCTGCATGCTTAAAATTACATTTGGAACTGACAAATGAATTATTTTGCAATGCATCTTGAAATGCAGTTGCAATCTTGAAAAAATGGACATTCCATAAAACACTATTGCTTCACTTTCCTAAATGTACAGGTGAAACTCGAAAAATTAGAGCTGTAAGCCATAATCATCTCAATTATGACAAATCATGGCTTGAACTATCTTGCTTTGCATGTAATGAGTCTATCTCATATATTAGTTTCACCTTTTAAGTTGCATTACTGAAATAAATGAACTTTTGTACAATATTCTAATTTTTCGAGTTTCACCTGTAGAAGTGGAAAACATTCCTTGCCACTTTTCAGCCTCAATGTTGTATCAGTCTCTTCATTTGAGAAATAGGAAGTTTAACTGAACACTTGGCTTATGGAAACTGAATGATTTCCAGTAACCATGTAGACAAATGTTTAGTTAAACAAAATATTGAATACTTGATGAAATAGCTTTTATTTAATTCTATAAAATGATGTGTTAATTTAAATTTAAATTAACTCCATTATTTAATAAATAAGATTCTTATTTATTATTAAATAGATATTTGAAAGCTATACTTAATTATACCATTAAGAATAATTCTGCTAATTATTGTATTAAAAAGAATCAAGCAAAACCTGAGGAAGAGACCATTATATAAGCTAGGTTCACTCCTTATGTTCCGAAATGATAATTATTTTCCTAAAATAATAAGGATAGAAAAGTGGGTAATTGGCTAAAACACAATGCTGAGCATTTATGTAATTATACACTCATTATTAATAATAGTGTACATGAACAAGTTATGTTTAAGAAATCATAGGGTTGTATTTATATTTGTATGAGGAAACTTCTGATCTTAGGCAAAAATGGATCTACAATAAAATTCAATAAATAATTTAATTAATTTAGTTATTATTTTTGTGTTTCTATCATACGTGAAACAATCAAATATTAATTAGAGTGAAGAATGATAATGCTATAAGTGAAGCCTACTATAAAAAATATTTCATGAATTGTCTCTCAAAATGCCATAGATGAATTAACTCACAAAATCTGTGTCAAGTTTTTCCATTTCTTGCTTGTAGCTCTTCATTCTACTGCTGTACATGGCTCGACTCTGTGGAGGGATTTCACGCACTTCAAGTTCCATTTGTTCCAACTGATGTTTAAAATTACGAAGAAAAAAAAATGAAAAAGTAAGATGCTATAATTGGATTTGAATGTGAAAAATAAATTATTCAAGGAATAAGATTTTTTAAATATAACTTGAACAATTATGCATATAATCATACCAAGCTATGAATTTAAAACCATAATGGCTAACTACACACAACAGCTAAAAGCAAAGCACATTACAGTTTAGTTTGATATACGAACCAAATCACTAACAAATCTACACAAATAGGCATAGACATTCTTCAAAAAAATGAATCTATCAGATTATAAAACACAAGCATTATTACTAGCTGCAAGATATTCTATGGCATCCATATGCATTCATAGCAATAACCTATCATTATAACAAACACAGATTTATCACTGTTTATGAAATGGTTTCTCAACATCTATAATATAACAGACCAGTGTGCCAATTAATTCCAAATGAATTTATCAAAATCATATTTGCTGATAAATTCAAGTTCTGTCACTGATTGAAGAACCTGTCTCAGTGTTTTTGTTTTTCAAGCAGGTTAACTCCGTGGTCAGTATGGACATGTTCTGGTAAACCATGGGCATATTCTTCCTCTGGTTTCTACTTTATCCATGTTGAGTATTCATCCAGTTTCTTGGCCAAGCAAGTGATCATTTTATCTTGTAAATGGACATTTTAGCATGCAGTCAGTGTTGTATGTTAACAGATATAGAGTACATATTATGATGGATGTAATGAATGACTTTCTATGGCATCACTATCTTATTAGTTTTTCTAACCATATCATCTGAGGGATTGTGTTAATTCCATCTATGAGACCTCAGAAAAATGTACTTGCTTAATTAGCTCTACAATGGTCTCACAGACATATAGTTCAAGATTCGCTGTCAAATTAACATCTGAAATTTGTTTAATTATAACCATTCATAAAATCAAAAACTAAAAGCAACTAAGTTGTTATTTAACCAAAATTCAAAGAATTGATAAAAACTAATACATTTAACTTTTAAACTAATGTCTCCATTTTGTAGATTAACTTACAGAACAGAATTTCAGGCTTATAATGGTTAATGATTTTATTATAGTTAGCGTTATCCATCCTGTATTGAAATAATATAAGTGTGGCTACAAAGGAACACATATTTGCTTTATGATATAAGAAATTCAGGTAAATAAAATATTTCATTCAAAAAATATTTTCTCCAAATTGTCTGAGTTGGGATATTGTGGAATTCAAGGAACTACAATTCACATAAACAATCAAAATGGTAAACAAAAGTCTATTCAAAGAACTACCAAAAACACTCCCAACAGCGAAAGGGCAAGTATATACACAATGAGCAAACCCCACTCCCTTCTAGCACTGCGGATGCTACTTAGTTGGATAATGAAATGTCTGGAAGAAAACAATCAAGCTCAGAGAAAACCAAGTACACCACGTAAATTTCTTCAGTTGTCTGATTATTTAAATAACATTTTATCAGATCTTTACTCTTATAAACACTTTTTGTTTTATGATTGTTACTTTTGTGTATTTTATTGTTGTTTCACATGTAAAAATAAATGTTAAGTTTGTAATAGTTAAGAATTGTTTATTTCCTTTATTTTATTTATCAAATTTATATGCTCTTTTCCTGTGGTTAATAGTCAAAATGCGTCCATTATCCTAATATGTAGTTAACAAGGAATCTCTCATATAAACTAACCACAGTTGTACATAATGCTAAGTCAGGACTTTAAAACTATGATATATTAATCAACCCATAGTAACATGGTTCATGTGTAAAGCTAAATTATATTGAGTAGAATGTCATATCACAGTAAGCTAAATAATTTCAGAATTTATAGCTATGCATAACATTGCTCCTGGGATTTAGTATTTTCTTACTTAGCTGGACCCAAGCGGAGGTTTTGCTAAAAAGCTTAAAGAGCAGAGACACAAACTAGAACAGGACTGTCAAACTCCAGGCCCATGGACCAGTTGCATCACACTGGACCCGCCCACGCCCAGTTTAGTGAAAAGGAAAAAAGTACTGATACATCGTGTGACGCCTCCATGAACACGTGAGTTTGACACCCCTGAACTAGAAAAATAAATTTTAAAAAGCTGAGCAAGTTACATGGCAACTGTAGGGTGTGTGTGTGTGAGAGAGAGAGAGTGCTGCAATACCCCTGCAGTTGGTCGTAAGGGCAAATGACTGCAGAGTGCTGCAATCACCATAATTTTGAAGCCGGGTCATAAGTAGCTTTTGGGGACTTTTATCATAACTTTGAATAGTTGTTAAGTAACTAGTTGTAAGATAGCAACTACTTATATATGAAGCTGTGAATCTATATTTTGGCTTCCTATAGGGCAGTGGTTCCCAAAGTGGGTGGTACTGCCCCCTGGGGAGCAGTGGGATGCCTTAGGGGGGCAAAGAGGCAGCAGGGGGGTGTTTGAGGCACCAGCCCTGCAGGCTCACTGACTGCCGGTCACGCAGCCCATTAACTGTTTCATTGCTCCGTAGCCGGCGCCTCGAATGCGGAAACTGCACGGTGAGCCTTGCCAAGCCTGGCGGGGGAGAGAGGTGGGACGTGGAGGAAAGGGGGTGCCTTAGCTTGCAGGCTGCCCTCTCCGGTGGAAGCAGCAGAGGCGTGCCAGAAGGCCCGAAAGCAAAACCCTCCCAAGGTACACAGTGGAAGCGGTGGGTGGTCTGGCGTTAGGGCCCCCTTTCCCGAAGAACAAGGGAACGCGCAGTGCCCGGCCGGCCTCCTCCTCTCCAGCCAGCCAGGCTTGCGCACGGGATGCGGGGGGGCAGCTGTGGTTCTCCAAGGTGCATAGTTCGGTTCGGCTCTACGTGGCCGTCCCTGACCTAGAACCTAGCCTCCCTCTGCAGCCCGGTTCTTTCGACTGAGCCCTGCACTTGCTTGCTTGCTTGGTTTTCAAGCGATCATTCCCTCCACTTCTGCCGGTCTGGGCTGCTTCCACACGACTTCCTCCTCCTGGGTGGAGCGTAAAGATGGGCAGAATGCTTCCCCAAAGTTGGGAGTCTCTGAGCGTGTGCAAAGTACCTCCCCTTGTTTGGCCCGATGGAAGTAGACCTTGGGTTGAAGCAAAGAGGGTGAAGTCGGCCGCATCACTGCCCCAGGGAGGTTGGCATTGCAAAATTGGATGCCAAAGAAAGAACTGGGGCAGGCGGCTGGAGAAGGGGCAAAGGGGCAGCTGCATTAAGGAGCAGGAAGATCTTAGCCATGGTTTATTGACTAAGCCGGAATCAAACAGCATGCTAAACTCTAAACCAGAATGGCTGGGTTGATATATTCAGCCCGTTTCTCAACCTTGGAAACTTGTGTGGACTTCAATTCCCACTCTGGCTTTGCTCTACTTTCCCAAAGTGCCGCCCCTGTCGCATTCTTTCTTTCTGTCTATCTGTCTGTCCATCCGTCCGTCCGTCCATCCATCCACCCACCCACCCACGCGCACACACATACACATCCAAAAGGTCTGCCTGCCTGCCTTCCTGTCTACCTACCTACCTGCCTGTCTTTCTGTCTACTTACCTACCTACCTATCAATATAAATCTAATCTATCTATCTATATCTATCTATCCATCCATCCATCCAAATGGTCTGTCTGTCTGCCTACCTTCCTGCCTACCTACGTGCCTGCCCACCTGTCTTTCTATCTACCTACATACCTACCTATCTACCAATATAGATCTATCTACCTACCTACCTATCTACCAATCTACCTACCTACCTACTTACCTATCCATACATTCATCCAAAAGGTCTGCCTGCCTGCCTACCTATCTACCAATCTACCTACCTATCTACCTACCTGTCTCTCTCTGCCTCTCTCTCTCTCTCCATCCATCCATCCATCCATGTTTGAAGCGCCAGCCCCGCAGGCACATTGGGAAAGTAGAGCAAAGCCAGTCTGGGAGGGAGGGAGGGAGAGAGAGAGAGAGAGAGAGAGAGAGAGAGAGAGAGAGAGAGAGAGAGAGAGAGAGAGAGAGACCTGATGCATCAGATTGAAATGAGGCCTAGTTTAGACTAAGGCCCTTTTCCACATTGAAACATCTTTGCCAGCACATTGAAACACCTTTGGCTTCCATTAATATTAAAGGTTTTGTGGATGAAACATGGTCAAGACTATCAGGAAGCTCTCACATTTTGTTGAGGCTTTAAAGAGGATCCATTGAACCAGATCTCCACCCTAAAAATTACTTTTCCCCAATTTACAGTGCCAATTCTGAAGAAGGCAAAACCAAAATGTACTGGTAAATTACAAGGAGAACACACACACACACACACACACACACACTCCCTTCTAACCCTCCTGGAGCAGGTGATTGGACTAGAATAGATATCTCATTATCTTTCTCCTCCCTCCCTCCTTCTTTATTTCTTTTTCTTTCTGTCCCTTCCTTCCTCCACCCCCCCTTTCTTTGTCCCTTTTTCTTTCTTTCCCTTTTCTCTTTCTTTTCTTCCTTCTCTCTTTCTCTCTCTCTCTTTTCTCTCTCTCTCTTTCTCTCTCCCAGGCTCATCCCATAGACTTGACTTGCTTGGGCAGGTCCCTCCAGTGCAGTGGGCTCAATGGGGTGGACCTGCAGGGCCGGCACCTAGAACACGGCAGTGGTGGCATGTTTGAAAAGTAGTGCAAAGCCAGAGGTCGGTAATTTTTGCCGCAAAGAATCACAAAAGCTTCTGGGTTGTGCACAAGAAGAGACGCATATGTCAATGCAATTCAGCAACATAAAATAAAGAAGATACAAATAAAACAAATCAACAAGAATCGGCAAAGCATCTCTGATTAGATTTTATTCACTACTAGAATCTAATCAGAGATGCTTTGCTGATTCTAGTCCGATAACCTGCTCTAGCAGGGTTAGAAGGGAGTGTGTGTGTATGTGTGTGCATGGCTGTCAAAACTCCCAAAACAGGTCAAGTATCTCTGGGGAGGCAGTCATAAATTAGAACACTTGCTAAACAACCAGCCATTAAGTGAGGACCACTTGTTTGCCAGTCACTGGATCACGCCCACCCAGTCACATGACCACTAAGCCATACCTACCCGGTCATGTGACAAGCAAGCTACGCCAGCCAGGTGACCAGCAAGCCACGCCAGCCAGGCACGTGACCAGCAAGCCACGCCTACCCAGTCACATGACCAGCAAGCTACACCCACCTAGTTATGTGACCAGCAAGCCACGCCCTCAAATTAGGCCATGCCCACAGAAATTTGAATCCCACCCCTGGGTGGGGGGCACCAAGGATGAGTTTGTAGCACCAAGGGAGCGGTGTACCTGAAAAAGTTTGGGAACCACTGCTACAGGGCTTTTACCATACGTACTGTGCCATAAGAATAAATGCTATACCAATAATGGAGGCTCTTCAGAAGGATCTCTTACAAAAGAGAAGGATCTCTTACAAATTATGCTGCTAGATGTTGCACCTCTGCTGAAGTGCAATATAAAGACAATTACCAAAGCTTTAAATTCTAATTAATGCCAACCACAAGTGGTAAGTGCTTCATAATCACACTTAAACCTAGAAAAAACACTTACTTTAATAAAGGAGTCATGTAATGTAGAGCTAAGAAAGCAGCATGTATATTTCCATTAACAAGATGGAGGGGTTTGCCTTGTTATACAATTCTCTTCAATTTGTCTGCTATAATGTAATGTAACCTTTTTGTTTTTCATTTATATAATAAAGCCATGCTAATGCTTACTTCTAAATTATAAACAAACTTTACTAATTTAAAACTGCATTATAGTTTGATTTTCAGTGAGGAAATGATGAACTGATGTCTGAAGACTGGAAGACATAACTGAAAATGGCAACTAGATGGTAGATCTGAACTGCCAAAATCTTTCCAGAAAAAGATGAGATTCTGAGATTGTCCATAAGTGCTCTGGACAGCTGGTTTTTATGAGTTATTTGCAATCAGTTTCCAAGCAGATGAGATTTGCAAGAGATTGCTGAGCTCATAATCATCAATGTAGCCTTTATGGACTCAAAGTTTGATTGAACCTCACTTCCTAATCACTTCGTGTTTTACTTTTTTTATTGTTCTTTAAAGATTGACAACCTTTACATCTGCAAGTTTTATTATGTTCACTGGGTGATTTTTTTTCTTCAATCCTTTAAGAAAAAAATCTTGAGTGTAAGGTTTGGTAGAATTAAAAAAAAATAGATTATACAGCAAAAGAGTGATTAAAATGTTGATCTTAGAAAGTTTTAAATGTATTAAGTGTTCGTATGGACTTGAATTAACACTTTGAAATTGATTATAATAATCCTTCCTGTGAGAAACTTTATTTACAACTCTAATAAATAAAAATCTGAAAATATGCCTTTGAAGGTTGTTCACTAGAGGGCACCAGAAGGAAATTAATACGTCAATGGATATGTTGAGGGAGGGAGGGAGGGATCACTGCTTCACATGCAGCACTAGTTGCCAGTTTGCTTCTGGATGTAAGACAAAGTTATAGTTATTAGGTATAAAGCCCTAAATTGTATAGGGCCTAGTTTCCTAAAGTCTCATGTTTCCTATAACATTTGCATGTCCGATTCGATCCTGAAGAGCTGGCATGTTCTGGGTTCCTTGGATTAAACAATATTATCTCTCAGGATCCCAGAATGTACCGGTACCTTCTCTGTAATAGTCTCTGTCCTTGAGATCTGGATGGCCCTCACTCTGCTGGTGTTGGTGAATCAGATATACCTGTTTCTCAATTGGGCCTTCAGCAAGGAAGAATGAGACTTTATTGCCATCTTATATTTTTACTTTTTATGTTTCCTGATTTTTATTATAATTTGATTGCTGCAAGCAGCCAAAGTCAGCAAGAGTCAGGCAGCATATAAGTTTGATAAATGATACATAAAAAATACGAAATCACAACTGCCAGGTTTTTAACTGTGTTAGCCTTCAGTTCTTCCCAAGAACCTAGGATATCGCAATGTATCTGTGTAGTACATGGGCGGATCCAAGCAGTGTGGCCTTTTGTAATTGACAGGTGGAAATAGTGCTAATGTGCACATTTTCTAAGTGCCATCCATGGATTTTTGGCATGGCACATAGTGTCCCGATAACGACAGAGATCATCAGAGCTGGTATAAGCCATAATCTTTTAATTTTGATTTTCAGATTTTGATAGTTTGTGATACCAGTGATAAGTGGAAGGACAGGGTGTTGGCAATCATGAGTTTTAAAAGACTATAAAAACTGTAGACCTCTGGTTAAATTAAACAGCTGACAAAGAATAACCGCATTTTCATTAATGAATTACCATGTACAAGTTTATATCAAAATATAGATCTAAATGGTACAAGAACTATGTGCTATAATGGTTTATATTTTACATTTCTAGCAAGGGGCAAAGTTCTAAGTTCAATTCATATATTCAGTTTAATAGAAATGAAAGAATGATACCAACATAGAAAACCAAGCTGAGCACCCATGAAAAGTTAACAGATGGTGGCATACAGAATTGGCATAATGAAGAAAATGAAAATTAACAGAGAAATAAATGCTGACAAGACTTATGATATAGTTGATAAAAGGATAGGCACACATTAAAATAACATGTATGAAGAGAAAAGAAGTAGAAATATTGAGTACAGAATTTATGGAAAATGAAATAAGGGATAGTGAAAAGATAATAGTTGTACCAATAAAGGAGAATATTGAAATGAGGGATCCTTGGTGCTCTCTGAGCTTGGTTGTATTTATGCAGACTTTTGATTACCTAAACTAGACAACATCATCAGTGCTATCACTGATATAGCATATCAATATATCACACGTGCCACTGTGATGCCGTGAGTTTGACAGCCCTGGTCTACAGCATAGACTAAGATAGAGATAGATAGATAGATAGATAGATAGATAGATAGATAGATAGATAGATAGACAGACAGACAGATAGATAGATAATTACCCTATTGGGGAGAAGGGCAGCATATAAATTTAATATTAAAATAAATTTTGTTTGTCATAGCAGACAACCAGATGCCTTTCAGCTGTTCAAACAAGGAGTGCTAGATTTACCTTTTTTTCTCAATGATGTCCTCCTGCAAAAAGTATTTAGAAACGTATTGCCCCCAACCAAAAGGTAAGCCTGAGTTTTCAAGACTGATAGCTCTTCATTATTCTGTTGTGCATTAATTTAGCCAATCCCTTTTTAAGCCATCCCATAGCTTGTACTAATTTACTTACATAGGAAATTTATACAACTCCACTACCACTTCAAGCAAATAATTGTAGATGACTAATAATATAAACCAATAAATACAATTAAAAACAGACATAATGAATACAGTACAGACCCATTATATAGTATACAGAAAAGCACATATCTTTGCTTTTATTTTAATTAGTAACTTTGTTTTCTTCTTTTTTTATAAATTCTTCCACTTAAATGATAGCCCTTATATTACATTTCTACAGCATCTTGAATATTATCTACACAGTCATTTGTATTGGACTCTGCTAACAAGGATAAGCCAAGTTTTCCAGAAGTATAAGAAGGTTGGAGCTGTCTGCATTTTTGGATTTCCAGGGAAGACACTGCACTAAGGGCATTCAGAACATACCCATCATGTGTTTTTCAAAGGGAGCCCCCCGTTATAATGGACCACATTATAATAATCAAGATAAGAAGAGACAAAGATATGATGACTGTAAATTGATGTGAATTCATCACCAAAGAATTTGTCACTTCTACAGGAACTTCTCCCACATCCTGCAAACAATACTCTCCTTGTCAAGATCCTTATTCTTTTTAAAGGCAAAGGAGCTATTATGCTGGGAGTAGCACTAAGTACTACTTTTGCCTAGAACAGGTGAGTCAAACACGCAGGCCATGCCCACCCCAGCTCTGCAAAGAGGAAAGCGTTGTGATACATCATGTGAAGGCATGACGGCATGAATTTGACACCCGTGGCCCAGAAGATCTCTCTTAATACCTCTTTGACTATATCTAAGTATTTCCAGTACAGCAATCAAGAAATTTCAAGAAATTGACTTGATCTCTGAGAGTCAGGAGTTCACTGCACTGAATATAAACCCACAATCCCTGTTCAACTGATAGAAAACCAGACAACATACACATTATATAATATACCAGAAAGCACATCTTCCTTGATTTCATTTTAGTTATTAGTAACTTGGTCTCCTTCTTTATCAATTCTTCCACTTAAATGATAGTCCTTATTTTATATTTTTACTGAAAGTGAGCCATGAATTTCCCACACAATTGTTAACCCTCCTTAAATAATTTAAGTATAATGCTAATCTGTAGAAAACAAAGGTCACTGTGTATCACTCTCATAAGATTCTTCCTGTATGTTTGCCATCTTGGTCACAAACTCTGAAATGCCACAATTTGTAACAAGTGTAGAAGTATAAACAATCTGTAAAAATTGTAAACAACAATCTATTTTCCCACTAAGTCACAAACTCTCTATTAAAAAGTGCTCCTTGGGATTAAACTAGCTGAAGTAATGCTACTCCATCCACTAGTTCATAATCTGAGAAATGATCCATCTGCATCTGTAAAATCTTCAGTTCAAACTGCGTTCCCAGAAAACAAACAGATACATCCCACTGAGTCATAAAGACCTAATAATATCCAATTATTCAAATAACCCTCCTTAAATAACTCCCCCAATTTTTCAATTTCTTCACAAATCTCCTAATAATATCCAATTATTCAAATAACCCTCCTTAAATAACTCCCCCAATTTTTCAATTTCTTCACAAATCTCCCCTATTCTTATTTTCTGTTTGCTATCAGCTTCCAAGGCATAAAATAATCTGGAGTTTGGTAACATCTTTTCAGATTAACAAAGTTTATTTTATTAATTTTTTATGAGCCATAGCTCACTTCATCAGATGCACAGACTGCAGGATTCCAATTGGGATGATACAGAGGGAAGGAAAAGGAAGACGGGATTAATGCAGGTGCAGATTACACATAATTGCAAGTACCTTATTAATAACGGTAATGTCTTTAAAAATGTGCTTTTAAAGACCTGAAATAGCTGAAACTATCTGAAGACCTGAAACTAAAGATCTCAACTATTACAGAAAGTCTTAACAAACATGAAGACTTTTAAGAAGTTACAATAAAGTGGTTATTGTAAAAGTAAGGGTAAAGTTTTCCCATGTCCTGTCATGTCCATCTCAAAGTAGCGGTGTTCATCTCTGTTCTTACCGAAGGAACCAGCATTGTCTGAAGACATTTCTGTGGTCATGTGGCCAGCATGAGTGTACTCCAAGGTGCATGGAATGCTGTTACTTTCCCAACAAAGTACCTATTTATCTACTTGCATTTGCATGCTTTAGAATTGCTAGGTGGGCAGGAACTGGGGTAAGTAACAGGAGCTCATCCTGTTACATGGCACTCAAGTCTCGAACCCAGGCATTCTGCTTTCCAGCTGACAAGCTCAGTGTCTTTTAACCGCTGAACCATCATGCACCCAGTCCATAAAAGCATTTTTTTTAATAAAAATGTGTTAGTCTGAAAAGATGCTATCAAACTCCTACTAATTTAGGGGTACCATATAAACTAACAAGGCTATCAAAATATGCAGGAAAAACTCTTTCCAGTCTCATTCCTTTAGTATCCACAATTTAATACACTATTTCCACAACTTACCAACTCTCTTGCTTCTTCCAGCTGCTTTTCCACACTTGAAACCAACTGTCTCTTCTCATCTAAAACAAAATAATAGATGCTTAGTTGAACAATATTTCAATTCTCAGAGCCATACTTAGTAACAACTTGGCAGTACTGAAATCTGGCCAATTTTGCCAGAACTTGGAAGCAAAGGATTGAGTTAAGCTAGTATTTTGTGGAAGACCTACATAAAATTGCAGTTATAGGCTGAGACTGGGAAATTGAAAGACATTCCAAAACAAAGCCATGGCAAATGATACTGTTGGTAAGAAAATTGCATGGTCGTACTATTTCCAGAAAATTGCCCAGATATATCTATGAAGCCACCAGAAAGCTGCAAGTTTAAGAACAAAATGAAGGCATCTCTCCTTTAGTACATATTTCATGTTTTGCTCTAGAACTGTTAATCGTGCATTTGGCAAGACAGTCTGTGATGGCACTGTTGCTCACTTTGAATCTTTACCTTATACTATATTCCTGAAGCACAGATTTCTATTCATGCAAAGTAACACTCTAATCATGAAAGGACATTGGAACAAAAAATAACAAAGCGATCGAAACTTCAAAATAATAAGGGATATAACATAGAATAGTTTCCAACATGTTCTAAAATCCTATTTTTCTCCTACACTATGCCTGGTTTCAACCAATGTGTGTTTTGTCTCAAGTGCTGTGCAAATACATTGCCTCTAAGGAGGTTCATGGACTGTAACTTCAAAATCCAAAGTTTTTCACAAGAAACTATCCTATCCAGTTCAACTCCTATAATATCTCAGATTAGGCTGAGTCATAGGATCCGCAACCTTAGCTAAACCAGAGCAAGACACTCCACAGCAATGGTGGGATTCAATTTTTTTTACTTCCGGTTCTGTGGGCTTGGTGTGCGTGGCAGGGGAAGGATACTGTAAAATCTCCAGTCAGAGGTGGGATTTGCCGGTTCTCTGAACTACTCAAAATTTCCACTACCGGTGCTCCAGAACTGGTCAGAACCAGCTGAATACCACCTCTGCACTACAGGGGATGAAAGATAAGGCCATCC
Organism: Notechis scutatus; assembly: GCF_049901735.1. Lineage (NCBI taxonomy): Eukaryota > Metazoa > Chordata > Lepidosauria > Squamata > Elapidae > Notechis > Notechis scutatus. The sequence goes on from NC_142012.1 coordinate 116,956,893, forward strand.
CAGGAAGCCATCTCACTTATCATCTGAGGAGGAGCCATCCTCCTTGGTAGGCATCCCATATTATCTCGACTGTGAAAAACAGAATCCTGGGGTTCAAAGATCATTGGGTCCAATCAGCAGGGTTGTATACGGAGATTCTCAATCACCCAGGTCATGGTCATCCCAAAGGTGCTTTTTTTCAAGAGGCAACTGGGCTTTCCAGAAAGTCCAGTTGCCTCTTGGAAAAAAGCACCTTTGCGACGACCAGCAGCATTCTTCCTACCTAGACGATCAGGCTAACTATATCTTCGAGGCACGAAAGGACCACAGTCGTGATAGACAGCAGGTCGTGACATCGGCTGGGGTGATGCAGTAGACTGGCCAGGGCTGCCACCCACCACCCATTGCTCACCTCCAACCAACTTGGGGATTTTTCCGATGCGGTTCGTGAGCTCAGCGGTAAGAACCGAAAAGTCTTGTTCGTAGCCCTCGAAATCAGAGGACATGATAGCGGCGGTGGCAGCAGCAGCGAGAAGAAAAAAACAACAACTGGACCTGAATGCCCAAACAGCCAAACTGCCCGCCGTTGACGGAAGCAGAGGAAGACGTCCTCGCCTTTAGCGAGCCGCCGAAACACCAAAACTCCCAACTATAGCCGCTATTACGCTCCTCCTGTCATCGCCGGAGACTTCCGGATTGAGTCCCACGAACAAGGTCTTCCCGGGTGTTTCTGACGCGAGCCGAGGTTCCGCTCTCCTATGTGCCCCCGTCCCACAGACCTCCCCGGACCTTTTCCTGACTGACGCCGTGTGGTCGACGACCTTCAACGGGTTATCTTTTCGAGCAAGGCAAGGGGAATAGAAAGAGGCAGGGCGACCGTCCGCCGGAGTTTCGCTGCTAAGAAAATAAGAATTCTGCGGGCCGGAGAAGGGTTTTTGGATTGAAACCTCTTTTTTTTTATCCGCAATGTGGGGGAAATGTTTCCCCAGGACACTTGCCAGCCTATTGAGGGCATTTCCAAAGTCAGGGCGGAACGGAAGGATTGCATATCCGGGTTCTATGAAGGTGTCCCGGGGAAGTAGAGTACGGGGCCGCTTGAAAGAGCGGTAAATAAAGGCGGACAACGGGGAATCCCTGGCTGGCTCTGCCTGAAGAACAAGGCAGCAGGGGAAACCCGGGATAAAGCAGTCTGGGGTTCGTCGCTGGTAAGCCGCGATGTCCTGCTTTGACTGCAGTCGCAGAGACATCGGAACTTTCCGTTCGAAGCCAAAGGGATTATTGCAGATCCTTCTCTCCCTTCTCCCAATCTAAGCGTAGAAAGGATGGGGAGAGGCTGTGCCTTGATCAGCCTTTGCTTTTACTTTGCCTGCTGAGTCTTCGCCAGTCCCCTATTGTCCATTGAAAGGTGGAAGAGGGTTTTTGTTTTTTTGTTTCCCTGTCCTTAAAATGGCGAGGAATAGGCAAAGGAGCAGACGTAGCACGCGCTTCACCTGTTGAACTACTTGCCTGTTGCGCCCTCCTTGGACTTCGGTGTACGTAGAGAAGGGAGGAACTAACTCCGTGCTGTCATTTTGTATTGCGATGCTCAAAGCAAAAAGATGCTTTTTTCTGAGCTAATAAGCAGAGAAGGATTTCACTCCCTGGGATCTTTGTTGTTTCAATTAACTACTTATATAAGTGTTCTGCATAAATTAACTTCATGTGGAAAAGTTGCAAGGTTTTATTGCAAATATTTATTTATTTATTTAGTGGTCGTAGAGCAGTAATGAAGTATAATTGACCAAAGCAAAGTTATTTAAATACAGGTAATCCTCAACCTATGAGGATTGAACCCAAAATTTCTGTGGCTAAGTGAGACATTTGTTAAGTGAGTTTTGACCCTTTTTACGACCTTTACTGCCACAGTTGTAAAGTGAATCACTGCAGTTGTTAAGTTAGTAAAATGGTTGCCATGTGAATCTGGTGTCCCTATGGACTTTCTTTGTCGAAAGATTGCAAAAGGTAAAACTCCAGGACACTGAAACTGTCATAAATATGAATCAATTACCAAGCATCTGAATTTTGTTCATGTAACCATGGGGATGCTGCAGTGGTTGTAAGTGTGAAAAAATGGTTGTTAGTCACTTTTTGGAGCATCGTTGTAGCGTCAAATTGTCACTAAATGAACTGTAGTAAGTTGAAGGCTACTCGTACTCCTAGAGAGGTACAGCAAATAGTTATATCTCCGAGCAGTACTTGTGACACGGAGACCATAAGTTATTCTACTGTTCTTGAACTTACTTGGAATGTCATTGAATTATCAATCTGTATGTCAACTCGGAAATAATTGTATTTCTTTTGAAACTTGGCTCAAAGCTCATGAACTAATTAGGGCATCCATAGAAACCCTGAAACTGTAGGTGAAAGAGGCTAAAAGAAATACTTTGGATTTTTTCATTATTAGTTAATGATGGACTACCAGATTGTTGTCTCCTTTGTTAAAAATCAAACATTTTTGTTGCGGAAAGCTGTCCACATTTTCAGATGCTAAATAGATACTTGATTACTTTATTGAATTTTTTTCCAGGAAAAAGAAAGAAATTGCTTAACTATACAAAATAGCAACTTCTGCTAGCTCAGGCAATTTCCCACATGAAGTACTGACTTCATTGCAGTATCACAAACACTTTTTAAAGTTTTCTCCTGCTGTGTGACATATACATTAAGACAAATCATATCTAAATTCTTACTTGCATTTGAAATGAGTTCTTGGGCTGTTTCCTAGAACAGTGGTCGCCAACCAGCTGGCCGGGGACCACTGGTGGTCCACAAGAAAATGTTAGTGGTCCGCAGAGAAATGTCATCCCCAAAGCAATTAATCCAGGGTGCGCGGGGAACACGAGGCTGTGCCGCCCACATAGCCCGCAGGAACACAAGGCTTGCGTCGCTTGCATTGCGAACAACACAAGGTAGTGAGGGGAGGGGGGAAAGGGTGGAGGGGCGGGAATGCGCCCCACGCACCTCTCCTGTCCACCGGGCTGATTCTTTCCACTTCTTTCTTCTTCTGCTTTTGGCTGCATGCAAGGAAAGCAGCAAAAGTCTTTCTTTCTTTCCCCCAAACTCTGCCAGAAATGAGTCTTTGGGACCCTGCAAGTTATCCTGCTCCAAGAGGCTGCGCAGGCAAAGACTCATTTCTGGGGGAGTTTGGGGAAGAGAAAGAAAGACTTCTTCTGCTTCTGCTGCTTTCCTTGCATGAAGCCAAAAGTCTCTCTCCCCCTCACCCCCACCCCCACCCCCGAGAACCAAGCTGGAGACGGTATTCTGCAATTCCAAATAAAGAATGATCGATTGGTAGAAAAATGGGGTGGGGAATTTTTCTGCAGACTCTTTGGGGGATTTTCCCAGGGACTCTGGTCCTTGGGATTTAAAATTATGAGTTTGGTGGTCCCTGAGGTCCAAAAGGTTGGCGACCCCAATCCTAGAATGAGGAACTGATGCTTCACTGAAAAGTATTTGAAAAATGACATTTAAAATTATTTCTTCAGGATTTGCTTTATAAACCATGTTTGCATCATTTTCCTGCACTAAACAAAATAATTAACTAAATGGTCTACATTGAATAGAAAAGGTATAATCTTGTTAATATTTACCAGTTATTCTAACTTGTAACAAACTTGGAATCAATTTTTCAATTCAGATATCAGCGGACTTTTTAAAAGAAAAATGCACACACATACACACACAATGAGGAGCTGAGTCAAACTTATGACTATGATAGAGAGAGGAAACAGGGAGTGAGATATTCTACAGCCCATTTTATGCCAGTGAACCATGGTCTGTTGCTACAAATCAATTTGTTTCTAATAAAAATGTTTATTTTGTAGTTGCTGTGGTTGGAAATGATGTTCTTTTTTTGCTCAGATTTTAAAAGAAAACATGAAGAATTCCTGTAGTTGATGATTCCTTCAAATATGAAGAATGGCTTAAATCCAGCTACTTTGAAATTAGCGTTTGGACATCTTATCATTCATCTTATCAGAGATGAACATTTATGACAAGTGGAAATGTTTTCCTGAAAGAAATCGTATGAAATAAGAATCAACTTGAATGCAGTATGGGAACATTTTGTTCAATCATTAGATTTGAAAATCTCTATGAACTGAAAAGACTATGCCACTGGGGACCAATCATAGCACTTAGTGTAATAGCAATATGTTCTGCCATGGCTATCATCGATGCAGTCCTGTGGTACTGGCCTTTGGATACAACAGGAGGAAGTATTAATTTCATCATGCTCATCAATTGGACTATTATGATCCTTTATAACTACTTCAATGCCATGTTTGTTGGCCCTGGATATGTTCCTGCTGGATGGAAACCAGTAAGCAAATAACAATATGGTATATCCACCCCTCCCCTTAAAATAATATTTCACTCCGTAGCATCCTAATGTTATGTTAGGCAATTGCTTAGGAAATCTAAATTTTGGATCTGCAGCATGAAAGCAAAATGGGAGCCAGTGGAAAATTAAACTATGCATTTTTGTGGATACTTGCTGAATACATAATTGCCATTACATATTTAAAACTATAGTCTTCCTCCTACCAGATACATAAATATATATATATATGTACATATATTGTTTTGTTTTTAGGAAAATTCTCAGGACTGCATGTATCTTCAATACTGTAAAATATGCCAATCTTACAAAGCACCACGTTCACATCACTGCCGAAAATGTAACAGGTACTATTGCTGATAAATACTTTTCATTGGGTAGAGTTAATACCTATTTACTCATGTTATAATAATACACACACACACACCCTTAAATCATTTCATAGATTTTATGGAATGTGAAAATAAAACCCATGTCACATTCCTTATGTTACACTTACAGCTTTTTTGCTGTATCGATATTGTCTGAAATCAACACTTTGTTTAGACATCAAGGTATATTTGTTGAATAAGACTAGGGATGGCTGCTGGTCACTATGCTTGTATTAAACTTGGATTTGCTTCTTAGGTGTGTGATGAAGATGGACCACCACTGTCCATGGATTAATAACTGCTGTGGATTTCAGAATCATGCCTCATTTACACTCTTTCTTCTCCTAGCCCCTCTGGGCTGTATTCACGCTGCTTTTATTTTTGTCATGACCATGTATACTCAGCTTTATAACAGGGTAAGAAAACACTTTTGCTTTTTTTAAACATAGGCAGAATTCTATGTCTTCGCTTTTGGAAAAACAGTCTTCATAATTCTACCTTACCTTATACTTTCTGTAGTTAAAATTACATTTTTGTCTGCTGTCTTCATACTGACAAAGTGGAACTTTTGAAGGTTGTAACTTTTGCTTCATATCCTTTATACTTTCTTCATCTAGCCCAGAAGTAGTTATTCCTCCACATATATAATATATTTCATGAACCTAATTTAAAGTCCAGAGTCACCTTATAGGGGAGATGGGTGGCATAAAAAATTAATTAAATAAGTGATTAATCAGAAAGGAGACTATGCCTTAAAGATAAGGAAAGTACATTTCTTCAGAAATTGCACTGTATACTACGTTTTGTCACTGTCACTGATAATAGATTGTGGATAATGTCATTCAATAAGTTGGTTATTCTGTTAAAGCATCCTATAAAATTAGGAACCACTGAAAAATGTACCAAATTAAAGAAAGAACATTCACTGTTTCCTTTCAGAATGCTTGGCTTTAAATTCAAAGTTACCTATAAGTCTGGTACATTCAGTATGTTTGTCATTTATTCATGTCTAACAAATCACATTTCCAATAAATCAGATACTGTATGTCCTTCAGGTAAGATATAATTTTTGGCTTAGGTATAACCTATGGAAACAACTCTGATTGAAGTTTGAACTTCTATCGATAAATAGTTAAGATTAGAGAATTTTTGCTGAGGAAGAACTGAATTTTGTTCAGCTGGACGCTTACCAGTTTTCTTCTTTTTTGTTTCTTTTTAATAGGTCTCTTTTGGCTGGAGTTCTGTGAAAATTGATATGAGTGCAGCCAGGAGGGATCCGCGCCCAATCATTCCTTTTGAGTTGTCTGCATTTGCTGCCTCCTTATTTGCCCTGGGGTTGGCGTTAGGTACTACACTAGCTGTTGGAATGTTGTTTGTTATCCAGGTGAGTCAGATACAAAGATGAGACGTTCTGACGAAATGTTCCGGTGCTCAAAGGGTGGAGACAGTTCTCAGTGCCTTATAGCATCTTATTTTCTCTTCTGAACTGTTTTAAATATCCAATCAGCAATTTGAATTTTCAGTCTATCTCCAGTGTACTTCATAATTATGATCACACAGCATTATGATTAGGGAAGCCTGTAGGGGATAGAGATAGAGTCTTTCCACAGATGCTCAGTTGTGCAATAGAGGAAAGACAAGCTTTCTTTATATAAATGGGAAGTATCTGTAGTTAAACTTCAGAACTGTTTATTACCAGCAGCTTTTTTCGGTTACAGATGTTTGTCAGTAACAAAGTCTTAATGCATATATGTATTTGTGGGTGTGAGAGAAAGAAAGAAAGAGGGAGAAGTTAAGATGTAGACATCAACTAGGATCCTTTTGGAATGTGTGATCCAGTTCAAAGAAGTGAAAACAAATTTGTACCAAGATTCTTTTGTTTTGTTTTTTGAGTTACTAAAAGTTAGTGCATATGTGTGTACAAAATTACAAATGTTCCTTTTTTGATCTACGCTATGAATCAATTCAGTGATTTCAGTTTTAATTTGAAGGGATAATTTAATCAAACTGTTTCACATGGCCCTAATGTAGACATGTTAATGTATGAGTATTGTCCTATTAGCTAAGACATTCCTGCCATTCTGTATTACTTGCAATGTGTAAGAGCCCTCTGTTTCTTTAATATATTTTAATATTAAAAATATAAATTTTTAATATCACTTTTAAAAGTTTTGGCATGCTACGTAAGACTTCAGTATTACTGTTCACACCAACAGATCTACTTCTGCTATTAAAAAAAACCTCTCATGGACTTGTGCGCGCTATGGTTGATTGGCAGCTGAGATTTTTGCTCTATTGTAGATAAAGCAGCTACATAGATTGGACTTCGTGTATTCATAGTAGAACTGGATTTTCCTTTTCCTTTTTTATATATTTATCCCTATTTTTTTCAAATGAAAATCTCAGCAAAGGAAGGAGAACAGTGTTAAGGAAAGGGAGACATTTAATAAGGTAGTAAAATGACAATGATTCCTTTTGTCCCTTTTTTTATGCTTTTGTAAATCTACATTGTTTTGGTACAATGTTATCTATACGCTAATAATTGAAGATTATGGACACTATTTTTTAGATGACTTAGGTTGCAAATAGAGAAAAGAGAAAGAAGTATTCTATCAATATGAATTACAATGTAATTAATCAATATTAATTACAATGTAGGTTATCAATATTGCAAGCATAATATTTGACTTTTCATCCAGACTTAACATTAAAGAAGAAAAACTCTCTGCAGAATGTATCAGAGTATTTGTTGTACGCAGTTTCAGTCTTGTACTGATTGTTTAGTATTTTGTTGTATTACTTAATATATACTGTCTCTTTCTCTTTGTATGTGTCCATATATCATATTCTTAGATAGAAAGGCAAAGCAAATTTAAGAATTAAAATGCCAAGAAAGAAAAAAAGCTATTGAGTTTTTAACTTCTCTTTTTTTTTTACTTCTGCTAATTTTCAGTATTTGTAAATATTTAGGCCTCCTTAGAAACCAGACTGTAAGTGATCATATTTGGCATGTTGTTGAATGTATTGTGTTGGGGAGTTGATTTTATTTAAATATGATTAAATTTTTATTTTGAAATGTATTGCTAGTTTTACCATTGCTACATATTTTCCAAGTTTAAGTTTCCAGTCAGATATTTTTGGAATTGTATCTTTTTTCAGTGTTGAACAAAATTTATTCTCACTGCTGTGTGTATATAACTCATTAAATTATTTTTGTTTATTTGGGGGGGGGGAGGGGGGTTATATACCTAGTAAAAAAGTTGTAATTTCATTTAAAATTATTCTTATCATTTCCTTAAGTTAAAACAAATTTTGAGAATTATATGTATAAATTCTGAATCTGCTGTTCTAGAAAAACAAAAAAATTACACTACCAAGATTTTCTTCTAGTAGCAGCTTGTGCATCACTACAGAAGAAAGGCATTCTGTTTATGTCTGAAAGAAATAGTATGGGAGGGAAGGATTTTCCTGGTGTAACAAACAAGGAAGGACGTGATGGTTTACTTTAGGTTCAGATGTTCAGATTCACAATATTAAATAGAGGATAGATTAATGAAATCTTAAGATTCCTTATAATTTAACCAAAAGGCATGGAATGATAGAATAATAGGAAGATGTGTGTTTGTTACAAATTCAAAACTTTCCAGATCACTCCCTGAGATTTTCACTCTCAAAAATTAAAGTAAAACTAAACACCAGTGCATCTATGGAAATGTTAGGTTTTTTCATTTATGCTTATTTGCTATGCTATTTATGATTTCAAGACTTTGATTGTTGGTGGGTTCAGCTAGTTTAGGTGTAAAAAACAAAAAGAACAATGGATGCATGGAATGGATAGAAGAATTATCCTTGAGTGTACTGAATCCAGAAATACTGTTTACTTGTTTATTTACAAAGACTTTTACATTGTATTGGTTCATTCATTCAAATTCTAAATAGTACTATTAAGATTCCCTGTTTTCTATTTTTTGATCTAGTGTTCTGAATACAATTTCTGTGAAATGTGCTTCTATTTGCCCACTTCATACATTGTAGTCATGAGCTAATCTTTGTAATTTTTTTTAGATGAAAATCATTTTAAGAAATAAAACTTCAATAGAATCATGGATTGAAGAAAAGGTAAAAAGTAATTATTCATAAACAGATATTGTGCCACAGAGGCAGTAGTCTGTAGTAGATTTGTACCATTTCCTGTTTATGTGACTTCATTAAGCCAGGATCTTTTACTGCCTTTTCACACATTTTCTAAACTCTTCCATACAAGAAGAATCTAGCACATGTGGTCACTATTGCCCTTTAAATGTTGGGTTTAAGCCAATTTGAACATTATTTAAATTATTCATTTGTCGTGGCTCATAATAAATCTGCCCTTTTGTCATTCTTAAATTCATATTTATATGTTTGGCAATTACCGCAGCTCAGTTTCATCTAAGCTTCTGTATCCCAAGAAGCTACTCACTAGAGAGGAAGACTTGATGGAAGATAATTTTGCCAATTAAATAGCCCTTCTGATATTTAGATGTGGAAATCACAAAAGTGATTTTTTTAAAGACTTTATTTCTCCACTATATAATTTCCTTCATTCTGATTTAGTGTGTTGAATTAATCCAGCTATTGTTATATGGCAATAACCATTTATAATTCCACATATTTTGCAAATGTAACCAATTTTAGTTTATTCAATAAGTGATGGTTAAACAAACAATGGTTTTGCATAAGAAATGGTTTCTGGGTATTTTTGCTGGTAAGGCCTCTCCATTCCATTGTACATGTAGAAACTCAAAAAGAGAATTGTCTCCCTGAACCTTCAGGGGAGAACTGTAACAACTGTAACAACTACTGACATGACTGAACACCTCCCACATCCATTCTGAGAATAATGGGAGAAATAATTCCAGAAATAAATTTTAATGTGTAATATCATTGGATCACTAGAGGTCAGTATACAGTAAAAAACTTTAAGGAATTATGTGAAGCAGCACAGTGCTTTTAAGAAATAGTGAAAGATTATGAAATCAAAAGTTTAATTTATTGCAAAGGAAGGTAATTTCAACTATTTTTATTTAATAGTTCTGAAATAGAACTGTCTCTTTTTAGTACTCAATATAAATTGGACTAATAATATTTTGACCTAATTCAATCCTGAAGAATGTATGATTTTAAAAGTTGCCACTGTATTTAAATAACAAGTTAAAAGTATGCCATCTCATATCACACTTAGCAAAACGTCACGGTTCTGATTATATAGATTATATAGAGGTGTTTTGCTCCCTCTGTCCCTATTTGCAGCTACTGTTCTAGCAATAGAAAATAAGTATCAAATAGTATAGCAATCTGCAGCGAGGGGAAAAATCCCTTTGTCTTGGATGTGGCTGTGGGTCCTGGGTTATCTTAGTTAAACCTTTCTCATTTTTTACTACAATAATCACACATTTAAATGTTGGATGACATGAAAGTCCATGTTAAAAATCTAATATATTCATGTAATTGAGAGGTGGGGTTTTGTTGTTGTCAACTGTATTTGTGTATATTCCTTGCAGGCCAAAGACCGCATTCAGTATTATCAAACAAAAGAAGCCTTTGTATTTCCTTATGACCTGGGAAGCAAATGGGATAACTTCAAACAAGTCTTTACATGGTCTGGAAATCCAGAGGGAGATGGCTTGGAATGGCCTATAAGAGAAGGCTGCCATCAATACAGTTTAACAGTATGCTGTTTTCCCTTGTTTTTCCTTTTGCACTGCTACAATTAAATGTGAAGTAAACGCATTGAAAAATTGGCTTTACTACAATGCTGCTTTATATCTTTCAGATTGAGCAGTTAAAACAGAAAGCTGACAAGAGAGTGCGAAGTGTAAGTGATCAGCAATTAATCACATTGCTGTCTGTATTGCTATAGTGAACTTAGCATAATATTGTTGTGATAATTAAGAGCTGCATGGTTTCATGTTACATTTTAGAACACAATGTTGGGTGAAGTAGTAAACTAATAATTATGGCATAAAGTATTATTTCTATAGATGAATTGTAATTTATTTATTATAAGATGTGTGTGATGTTATGAGTGTCTTTATTCAATGAGAAGAAATAGAGGCAAGAAAGAGGAATCAAAAAGAGAAGAAATTCTAAATAACTGCTTATGAGTTGAAAATTTCTATGTTGAAAATTTTAATTGATTCTGTTTCAATTAGCCATTAATCTATCAGTTATGGAATGCATTAAAAATGCTGAACAAATACTTCCCTTAGACATATCTCCTGAAGTCTTAGAATCCCAGTAACATTTCCTGACAAAAAGTATAATTTTTCTCTATATAGGTAATACCAATCCTTTGACTAAACTAGTGTCTTACAAAATGGAACCCAATAAATTAGACTTATATCAAACAATTAGATCAATAGTTCATTTTTATACTACAGACCATGACTTTTCTTGTAAACAGCTGCTTTCCAGTTGGTCAAAGCTGTCAAACAAACATGAGGAGCCGTTTTCTTGTAGAGCTTTATATCTTTATAAATTCTGGATACTTATAGTTTTCCACTCTAATTATATAACCAGTAATTGTTTTTGGTGTCTTGGAGTCTTGCCTCTTTGTGGGCAAGATTTCAGAAGTGGTTTGCCATTGTTTACCATTTGCCAAACCCAATGGTACTATGGTTTCCTGAAGAACAGCAACTATTGTTTACAATGGCTCATACATAAGGAGACTACACATAAGAACTGTTTCCTTAGATGTATTTGTTTCTATTTATTTGATTTGAATATTCTTCTACTTGCACAAAGAAAAGTTGCTATGATCAAGAGCACCTTATTATGCAGATGCAGGATCTAAGCATAGACATTTACTATAAGATTGTGAAATGGAGGTGGAAGGGCAGATAATTCACTGAAAACCTACACTAAATGTCAAAATAATGTATTATTGGAGGGTGACAACTGTTAGAAAAAAATTGGCATCTAAAAAAAGTGAAGGTGATTTATATAATCCCAGCCCCTCATTAATATATTTTATATCTCTATTTTATTTAAACATCAAACATTAAAATACAAATTAACATAAACAAAACAGGGAAAAGGAGTGACCAAACAAATTGAAAGTGAAATATATATATAAAGTAAATATAACAGCCACCTCTCCCTTTTAAACAAATAACACCAGTTTATAAAATATCTTTAAAAATAGCCAACATACTAAAAAAACCAGCAGTCATAGAATATTAATGTCATCTAAAAGATAATAAATTATAAAATGTAAATAAACTTCTATTTAAAAAGCTATAATATTTCTCTAGGCAATCTAGGCTAATCTTCAAAACCCAAAGCTTGGTTTTCTTCTTGAAAGTAATCTAACGATGGCCTCCATGTTGCATGAAATTAGTGAAATTATTGTCTCTAAGCAAAGCAGTCAGTTTTAGCATCTTGACTAGGTCCATTAATTTCAAAATCCTTTCTTTCATTGTTGGTATATATTATTTCCATCTTTGGGCTTTTAACATCATTGCTTGCCAATGTCATATATTTAAAAAAGTATCAAAAATTTATGAATCAGCAAAAATATCTGATTCTAAAATTTCTTAGCCTTCTTACGATTTTATAATTAATTGTTTGTAATCAGCAAATTATCTTAAGCAACTTTTTTTAAAATTCCAATTTCCCAGGTACGGTACCAAGCAATAGAAGACTATAATGGTGCCTGTTGCCCTGTTACAAAAGGCATAAGGACTTTCTTTACAACTCCATGCACTGAAGAGCCCAGAATTGTCCTTCACAAGGGAGACCACATTTTAGCCACCCGAGGACTGAAGTTAGTATCTCTATAATGTGATTACTTCAAACTTTTAAAAATGTTGCAAAGGTAAACACTGTTTAATTCTTTATTCTTTTTTTTTTTTTTTTTTTTGGCACTGGATGTATGGCGACAAAATTACTGACCTGCCAACGAATGGTAATTATCTTGTTTCAAAGTTAGAATATCTTATTTCAATTTTGTAATAATAGTTTAAATGCATATTACTATTACCAAATAGATAATTTGTGCATTTTCCAGCATTTTAGAATTTAAGTATTATAAAAGTGCAACTAGAAAATAAATTCAAATGGCCGAATTAAATAATTAAGAATGCAGTTTTAAACATATTTTCTTGGAAATGAGCTCCAACTTATATCAGGGAGATATACTTCAACTTTGACATCTGTAGATTTGTGCTATTAGGAACTTTCAAGTTGTTAAAACAAGGATGGCAGATGCTATCACAGAAGAAACATTCCTTATTCTTTCATGTGCAGGACATAATGCTTCTAAATGATCTCCTACAGCAATGTGGTTAATACAGGCAAAAACTAAGTCACCTTATGAAGAAAAATTGTGAAAATTGAAAAAAGTTTCATTTTGCAGACGTTACAGTTTCTGACAAGGCTCAGAGTGCATAGTGATGGGATGGGGAGGAAAAATCTGCAAGTGCTAAGGTCTTTGATTTCTGCTGTTCTTTCTCACTGTTAGATGGGGAGAGAATCAGAGGTTGGTTCCCAAGAAAATGTGTGGAAAAATGCCTGTATGATTCTGAATCAGATCAACCACTGGATGGAGAGAAAAAAGCAAGATAACCCTTGTGATAACTGGAAGAGTTTGCTTCGGACCACTGTCCTTCTACTTGAATATTCTGTATATATTCTTATGTATGAAACAAAGATCATATTTTGTGTTGTTTGCAAGGATGGGAGCTTCAGTGCCATAATACTAATCATCTTTTGCCATTTTTAAAAGGAGGAAGCCATTCCATGGACGCTTTTTCATATTAAAGCTTTCAGAATATAGAGCACATTTGGCCTGCTTTTTTATTTAATTTTATTATATAATCTTAATAAATGTAAGAGCTACATTTTTTTCTGATATTTAAGTATTGCCCGCTTAATAATATATGTTCTTGATATTTGCATTCCTCAAATTAGTTTTCTATTGCCATCATGAAAGTTGAAAGGACTATGTGAATGAATGCAGCTGAGTTGACAGCTGATGCTTTGGATTTTTTTTAAATATGTGATTTTTATTAAACAAAAATAAAATAGAAAAGGTTATATTTAGTCTTTGGTGCATCTTTAGAGATGAATGTATTGCTGAATTTTTGCAACAAAATAAGAAAACCAGATAATAATTCACACATGTTAACCCATGACAGAACTGTTTGGTTTTGTATAGTGTAATGGGTGACATCAGATTATTACTATTTACTTTCTTTAGCCTGGAACCCTATAGATACAATGAAATTTTATGTCCAATCAGCAGGGGTGAATTATAGCACTTGCTTTCTTCCTTCCTCCGAAGGTAAAGTTCAGTCAACATCTGAACTTTCTAAGTTTTTATATACTAGTCAGGACAAGTTTCTATGAGACTCTACAGTTAAATTCAATAATCAAACAAATGCATGCATTAAAAAAAATATAAAAACTTGAAATAGAGAAATGTAATTTGATTGCAATTCTTCTATATCTTCAAGTAGGCCACATCAAATACCAAACATCACAGGGATTCCAGGACTGCCACTTCATTGTTTAATTGAAATATATATTGAAAGCTTGTCCAAAACTTTTGCACACTCTTTTTAAAGACAATAGGCCAATGTATGGCTGTTCTTTCTACTCTTCGTGTTTGATAAACCATTTTATCTTTCCCACCTCCTCAAGGTAAGAAATAAATTTCTCTACATCAGTGCTTTTCCAATTTGATAAGTATACAAAGTATGGAGTTGTAGAATTCCCCAATAAACATAGTGGTTGGACAATTCTAAGAATTTAAGTCCACACATCTTAAAGTTTATTGTGCTCAATAAATAAATCCTCAACTACCACTTAAGTATAAAAAGTGGCAGAAAGTCAAGAAAACTGGGGGAAGCATAACTAATATTGCAGAAGACAATTCATAGAGAAGCAAATTACCAATTCTGTAGGAATTTTGACAGTACATTTCACTTGTCTGACACACATTGCCAGGACACTTTGGTGGCACAAACTACTATAGCTGCATCTAATTTACACTTAGGTAAAGGTAAAGGTTCCCCTCACACATACATGCTAGTCATTTCCGGCTGTAGGGGACAGTGCTTATCACCGTTACAAAGCCGAAGAGCCAGTGCTCTCTGAAGACGTCTCTGTGGTCATGTAGCCAGCATGACTAAACACCGAAGGTGCACGAAATGCTGTTACCTTCCCACCAAAGTGGTCCCTATTTTTCTACTTGCATTTTTACATGCTTTCGAACTGCTAGGTTGGCAGAAGCTAGAACAAGTAATGGGAGTCCACTACATTACACGGTGCTAGAGATTCGAACCGCCGAACTGCTGACCTTTCTGATCGACAAGCTCAGTGTCCCTCTACACTTTATAGTTTACATTTCTAAAAAGGCTATTGGCCTGTAACTTCATGCAAAAATGAAAGTTTAGTACTTGTCTTTCAGAGAAGACAGATCAGAGAAAGTGCTGTCAATAACAGAAAATAATAAATACTATTCAAAAGTGACGTTAAACAGAACTGAATTAAATAGAAAATACTTTTCAACAGTGACATTAAACAGAACTGTATCACATTAGCAATGTGAAAATGTATAGGAACAACTTTTATGAATTGCTTCAGAACAAAGCAAGATAGTTCAAGCTGTGATTTGTCATAATTGAGATAATTATGGCTTACAGCTCATGAAAACCCCAAATCCACAATCTCAGAAAATTAGAATATTACATGCAATCAATAAAACAAGAATTGCACATAGAACAATATCGGACCTCTGAAAAGTATGAGCATGCAGATGTACTCAGTACTTGGTTTGGGCCCCTTTTACAGCAATTACTGCCTCAATGCGGTGTGGCATGGAAGCTATCAGCCTGTGGCACTGCTGAGGTGTTATGGAAGACCAGGATGCTTCAATAGTGGCCTTCAGCTCTTCTGCATTGTTCAGTCTCATGTCTCTCATCTTTCTCTTGGCAATGCCCCATAGATTCTCTATGGGGTTCAGGTCAGGCAAGTTTGCTGGCCAATCAAGCACAGTAATCTCACAGTCATTGAACCAGGTTTTGGTGCTTTTGGCAATGTGGGCAGGTGCCAAGTCCTGCTGGAAAATGAAGTCAGCATCCCCATAAAGCTCATCTGCAGAAGGAAGCATGAAGTGATCCAAAATCTGGTAGACGGCTGCGTTGACCCTGGACTTAATGAAGCACAGTGGACCAACACCAGCAGATGACATGGCTCCCCAAATCAACACAGACTAGAAACTTCACACTGGACTTCAAGCATCTTTCAGTGTGTGCCTCTCCATTCTTCCTCCAGACTCTGGGTCCTTGGTTTCCAAATGAGGTGCAAAAGTTGCTCTCATCAGAAAAGAGGACTTTGGACCACTGAGTAACAGACCAGGTCTGTTTTTCTTTAGCCCAGGTAAGATGCTTCTGATGTTTGTTGTTCAGGAGCGGCTTGACAAGAGGAATACGACATTTGAAGCCCATGTCCAGGATCCATCTGTGTGTGGTGGCTCTTGATGCACTGACTCCAGCCTCAGTCCACTCCTTGTGAAAGTCCCCAACACTTTTGAATGGCCTTTTTCTGACAATCCTCTCCAGGCTGCGGTCATCCCTGCTGCTTGTGCACCTTTTTCTTCCACACTTTTCCCTTCCACATAACTTTCTATTAATGTGCTTTGATACAGCACTTTGGGAACATCCAACTTCTTGTGCAATTACCTTTTGAGGCTTTCCCTACTTATGGAGGGTGTCAATGATGGTTTTCTGCATAACTGTCAGGTCAGCAGTCTTTCCCATGATTGTGCTTCCTACTGAACCAGACTGAGAGACCATTTAAAGGCTCAGCAACCCTTTGCAGGTGTTATGGCTTAATTAGATGATTAGAGTGGGACACTTTGAGCCTAGAATATTGAACCTTTTCACAATATTCTAATTTTCTGAGACTGTGGATTTGGGGTTTTCATGAGCTGTAAGCCATAATCATCACAATTATGACAAATCACAGCTTGAACTATCTTGCTTTGCACGTAATGAGTCTATCTCATATATTAGGTTCACCTTTTAAGTTGCATTACTGAAATAAATGAATTTTTGCACAATATCCTAATTTTTCGAGTTTCACCTGTATATGCAAGTTCCAATGGCTAGTAGAAACTATTGCTGTTTTCCGTGATTCAGAACATGATGTTCAGGGTACCAAAAATTATGGCTTCAAGGTGATAAAATATTGTTTTAGCCTAAATGCAGATGAGCCACCCTACAGGCCTATTTCAAGTCAACAATATGCAATGGCACTATCGTGGCATTGAAAATAGCCCTTTCGTTCTGTTTACATTGTTGATTGTCTAAATTTGTTCAAAAATTTTACTACTAAAAAATTTGAGTGTTATCTTGTTAAATGTAATTCCCTTTGCTATAACAACAAAAACATACCTATATTTTCCATTAATTCTTTTCCTGAAATTGTACTGAACCTTATTTTAACACCTGTGATTGGTAACGATGCCTGATGCATTGTACTTCCTGAAAATAATCTCAGGTCTGTAATAGTATAGAAAATATTTTAAATTATCCATTTGTGACTGTGAAATAGACTATCTTGCAATGCTTAATAAGTGAGAAATATAATATATACCCTATTTAACCAAAAGGTTATTAAATTTTAATTAGATTACAACTATAAATTAGAATTATGACATTCCAGAAATTGAAAACAATTCTGAACCTGTCAAAATTATTATAAAGAATTAATTATTGCAAATAAACAGTGTATTTACTTATTCTATCTAGGTTCCAATGAAATAAATTAGTTATGTACAAAGAAAAAATTGTTTATCTTATTTTATTTATATTTAGGTCATTATATCATGTGGTTTGTTTGGCTACAGTGTCAACCCATTGTAAAATTAAAATTAACCATGAGTTAATTAACCATGATATTCCAAATGTCTTTTTATATAGATAAATTGACAAATATTTTGGATATTTTCTTTTACTAGGTTTTTATTTTTCATATGAAAATTTCAGTTAGGAAATATAGTCATTTTGTACTTTAGCGGAATTGGATATACCAATTTAAAACATACATACAATTAATGGTAAGTAATACATCCCATAGGTAAATGAAGTGTATTTTACAATTTTTAAGATATGACAGAATCAAAATATTATACATTACATTATCATTGTTATGTAGTTAGTGTATTGCCATAACAATTCAAACAAACAAGTACAATGCCATTGTGTTCTCTTTGTGTGATAGAATTCAATGTTTTCCATTAAGCTCAGTTTTTAATATGTTTTTAAACAATTTAGCATACAATAAAAGAAAATGTAGTTTCCCCAGTGGTTTTAAACAATTGAAGCCAGTGCAGTCTGCTTTGTCTTCCTGGGCATGTAACTCTAAATGGGACTCTCTAACCTCCTAACAATACACATATACTATGTTTATTGGTTTCTTTTAGGAGTTTCCTTTGCCAGTTAGGCACTTTCATAATCTCCTGTCAGTATGTTCAAATCAAGGTGGCCTTCATTCCTTCACATGTCAGAAGCATAAAGAGCATCAATTTGACTCCTGAAGCATTTGACAAGGTCTGGTCTTCTTGATTTTAGTGTTGGGGTTAAGAGTCCATTTTCAACTGTAAACAGTTCTGGATGAAGGTAGATGTATTTCACCTGGTGGAAAAATATTTTGTCACAATAAAAAATGTTTGATGTATATAACTACCATGTAGGCAGTTACCATTTTACTGACAAATGTTAAATCAAAGAATAGCATAACTGAGGGGACAGTCTATAGCAGGGCTGTCAAACTGGAGGCCCATGGGCCAGATACATCATGCGCAGGCCATGCCCACCCCAGCTCCACAAAGGGAAAAACTTCACAAAACATCACGTGACAGCAATGTGATGCCATGAGTTTGATACCCGTGGTCTATAGCATTTCATTTTCATATTTATGGTATATTTAGATTCCACTGAATTTATACTCATAATTTGGGTCCAAGGGCTATCTCAGTTTGGAATAATATGGGAAATGAAGCATTACCTTCCAAGAATTCTTCCAAAACATAGTTATTATTGTATTAATTGTGTACCATTTGTCAAAGGCCAAGAATGGAGATTCAAACTGTGTGTTTCAGAATATCAGACATATGCCATTAAGAATTCTGAAGTCTTTTGGAAACCCATTGTAAAAGATAAGATCAATTTGATCTCATTAAAACGTCTAGGAATCATAATATATGTGAAGGGTTATCATCACCAAACATATCCTGGTATTATTAGAGTCTGTTCCCAATAGCTATTATAGGACTTTTCTGTTTATAAAATCAAGCATCTTTTCAATATGAATAAAATGATTATACAAATCTTCATCTCGCATATCAAATCTCAGGAGGGCAAAGTAGAAGGGGAATTTAGGGACGGCATAACTTTCAGGTGTTCATCAGTGAAATTTAATATAGAGAAAGGAATAGTTTCTTCACTGATTCTTCTTTGAATTCCTTACAAAACCCATCATCTTCAGCAATTTCCTAGATAATTACTTACTTGTTCAAAGGTCTTAAGGCCAGCTTCTTTTCCCAAATTGTTCATTTCCATCAATACAGCATTTTTCACTACCTTAAAACAAAAATGGAGTTTAACTGTTAACTGTTATCACTTTAAAAATTTAAAAATACTAACCTAAATGTAGATAAAATTGCTTTTTGAAAGTGTAAGTCAAAATATAGCCTGAAAATGACATTCAAAACAACAAAAAACAAGTAGTAAACCTGAGTAATCTTTCTGAATGGTATAACAATTAAAGGAATTCAAACTTTGCACTTGAAATGCTTGTAGGATAAATGCTAAAACATGTCATTAAAATTACCTCTATAAATTATTTTTTCTAGTCAACATATTCATGAAAATTGTTTCTTTCATACCTTAATCCATTAAGATCAGTTGTGTGTTTCAAAAAAGTTTACCACTGGTTTGATGGGCGTGGCTTGGTGGGCATGCTTTGTGCACGCATGCACCAGACACATACTTTGCGCAGGCACAGAGGCTTTCTGACTCACCTCCTGCAATCCTGCACTCTCCCTGTCACTTCAGCAGCTGACGTGCGGCAATCTGCTGTGCCGCAAAAAAAGAGCTGCGCTTCAAAAGCAGCACATAAAGGTCAGTATGGGAGCCTGGGCGAAGGGGTGGCCCCAACAGCAGAGCATCTTAGAGAACTGGTTCGGTCTCTGCTGCTCTCCGGCGCTACTGGTACCCCAGAACTTGGTTGAACCAGTAGAATATCACCACTGATTAAAATGAATTTGGTTTACACCAGTCTTTCGTATTTTCTTTACAGGTTTGCTTTTCTCAATTAAAAGACATTTTATTTCTTTATATTAGAGATATCAAGAACTATCAACTCATGTTACATAGATACAGAAAACATGCAGGTAATCCTCAATTTACAGTCATTCATTTAGGACTGTTCAAATAACAACGGCATTGAAAAAGTGACTTGCAACCAGTTCTTGCACTTACAAGCATCGCTACATCCCTATGATCATGTGGGCAGTTGTCAACTAGCATATATTTATGACAATTGCAGCATCTCAAGGCAACGCAATTGCCTTCACAGCTGGCTTCTAACAAGCAAAGTCAATGAGGGAAGCCAGATTCACATAACCCCATGATTCACTTAACAACTGTGGCAAAAAAGGTCATAAAGTCATGCACAACTCACTTAACAAGTGCCTTGTTTAGCAACAGAAATTCTAATCTCAGTTATAATCTTCAATCAAGGACCACCTATAACAAATAGTCAGTTGAGGTATACTGGTTATTATAGTCCCAAGCTACAATTTCCACAAGATACCTCGGGCCCAGGAGTGTCAAACTCGCAGTGTCACATCACGTTTTCACGTGACATATCGTGACTTTTTCCCCCTTCACTAAACCAGAGTGGGCATGGCCAGCACATGCCACATCTGGCCCATGGGCTGCGAGTTTGACACTCCTGCTCTGGCCTATTCTGAGCTAAATACAGTGCAAGGTCTTTGCTAGTTTCTAGATTAACACCCAACAATCTATCAGTTTTGTGCTGAACAACTCCATGGAAGATTATAATGCTCCTCAAAGTGCAAATGTTAATACAAAATATATAAAAACAATGCAAAGTGATATAAACATGTAAACTGTACATAAACTCTCTTTCATAATGCTTTATTGAGTATTTTTCCATTGATACATAATACCAATAGTTATTAAACAGCGCTGTGACATTATATATACATTTATGTGTTGTATCAAAACTTATAATACACAATACTTTCATACCCTCTTATCTATTATATACATTATTTACATGTTCTATTCTTATATCTATTATCAATCCAAATAAACCATGTTTCCCATACTGCATTCTGTGTCTGCTTTCCTTTTTAATTCCATAGTCAATTTATCCATTTCCACACACTCTAAACATTATTAAGCCTTCAGGTGGTGTGGAGTTTTTCTTCCAGTACTGAGCATATGAAATTCTTGCTGCTGTTAATATATGTAACATAAGATATTTTGTCTTTCTGTTATAGTTTTTTTTTAATTATTCCTGAAAGGAATAATTCCGGGACAAAATCAATTTTATTTTTAGTTAACTCTTCAACCACATTTGAATCATTTTCCAGTATTTTTTCGCTTTGAGGCATGTCCACCAAGAATGAAAGAAGGTACCTTGTTGTTGTCCACACTTCCAACAATTTGGTTTTAAATTTGGGTAGATCTTAGCCAGTCTTAAGGGTGCCAAATGCCAATGATAGAACATTTTATGTTGGTTTTCCTTACATGCCACCGATTTTGTTCTTTTATAATTCACATTCCAAATCTTTTCCCATTCTTCCAGATCAATCGTATGTTCAACGTTCCTATCCCATGCAAACATCATTCCTTTCACAATTTCTTCTGTTCTTTCAATTTTTAATAAATGTTTATATAACGTTGATAATAATTTATCATCTGGGCCAATCAAGACTTTATCTAGTTTTTGTAATTCATTATCTATTCCAAATTCCTCACTGTCTTTTTTATATCTTGTTTGAATTTGCATATAGGTCCACCAATCCAGTTTTATTCCCTGCTCTTCCAATTTCTGTCTACTCTTTAAGTTTCCTTAGTCATCTAAAATTTCCCTATACCTGGCTGTTTTCTTAACCTCCGTTATATTGGGGTGGATTACTGCTTCCAAGGGAGATACCCACTTTGGAATTTTCAAATAATATTTATTCTTTATTTATCTTCATGAATGTATTAGCACATTTCTTATTTTATGTCTATAGAAGTATAGATACGGTTTCCTTTCTTTATTCCACAGGAATTCATGCTATCCTCTTTGTATGTCATGCCTTTCTATGGTTAATATTCTTTTTTTCCTTAGATTAATCCAATCCATACAAGTATTGCCGCCTTATGGTATATTTTCCAATCTGGAAGCCCAAGGCCACCTCTGCTGTTACTATCCTGTAAATCAGTAGTTCCCAAAGTAGGCAGTACTGCCCCCTGGGGGTGGTGGGATGCCTTAGGAGGGGCGCTAAGAGGCAGCAGGGAGGCGTTCAAGGTGCAGGCACTGCAGGCTCACCCCATTGACTGTTGAACTGCTCCAGAGCCGGTGCCTTAAATGCGGTGGTGGTGGTTTTGCTTTCCTTTCCCAAAGTGCCGCTGCTATCTGTCTGTCTGTCTGTCTGTCTGTCTGTCTGTCTGTCTGCCTGCCTGTCTGTCTATCTATTCATCCATCCATCCATCCATACAAAAGGTCTGTCTGTCTGCCTTCCTGCCTACCTACCTACCTACCTGCCTGCCTGTCTTTCTACCTACCTACCTACCTACCTACCTATCTATCTATCTATCTATCTATCTATCCAACTATCTATCTATCTATCTATCTATCTATCTATCTATCCATCCATTCATCCAAAAAGTCTGTCTGTCTTCTACAGTTTATATTTGGCATTCAATATAAATATAATTTAATATAAATTAATTATAGATTAATCCTATAAATTTAATAAAACTTATCTATATTTTATCTATATTTCCTAAAGGTATCTCAATCTTTAAAATTAATACAAATATTTATATATCAATATTATATTTGATATTTCAAAACACTTAATATATTGAACCAGTTATTTTACAGTTAATTTTTTAAGAGACTTAACGTCCAATTATTACAAAGTTACTTGATGTTAGAGTGTTTGTTTCCAGTTCTGTTTCGGCTAATAGTCCAATTTCCTTCCGTTGTTAGTATCTTTAGGTCTCCTGCTTGTTCAATTATTAAGTTCGGTGGTTCTACAGTTTGTTCCTCCGGTCTTTCACAGGTTTCTCTAAATCTTCCTAAATTGCCTTATTGTTGTCTAAGCTCCTGAGGCTGTCCACTTCCTCCCTCTGCTTGCAGAGCTTTTCTCAAACAAATCCACAATCCACAATCACCTCCGGAGCTCTCCTCTTCCGTCCTCTTTCTGCTTCAAACTTCTTCCAGTTTTACTCCGCACAGCCACACAGCCAATACTTTGTTGCTTTCAGCAGCAGACGAATTAAACCACTGGATTCTCCTTTCCCTCCCTCTCAGGCTTAAAGTCTTCTATTCTCTCTTTTCGGCTTTCCTGAGTTCTTTAGATTACTGCTTTTTCTTTCAGGTTGCCACTTTTGGGGGTTAAAGCCCTCCCCCTGGAGCTTCATCCTCTGCCAAGAATCTCTGGAAAGTTACTCACTTTAGGAGTTCGATCAAGTCTATAGTGATATGGGATTCTTTCCAAATGTCACAGTCCACTCTTTACATTTATTCCTTCCTCTTCATTTGTGACTAGTCACGGTTTTGAGTCTCCCATGTCAGTATGACAGGGCAGGACACTCTCCGCGTCAGGATCGAGGGAAATCCTTCAGTGTAGCAGGAGGCTGGCTCCCTCCCCACCACACCCTTGGGGTCCCCTCTGCTTCACGTTGCTCTCCAAACTTCCCGATCATGGAAAAATCAGAGTTAAAGGACAGAGCTAGTCCTCTCGCTCTGCAGCACCTAAGATGTCATCACTGGAAGTCATAAACTCTCAGTTCATTCTACAGTGCCACTTTGGAATGCGAAAGGTTTAGGATCACTGTTC
Organism: Notechis scutatus; assembly: GCF_049901735.1. Taxonomy (NCBI): domain Eukaryota; kingdom Metazoa; phylum Chordata; class Lepidosauria; order Squamata; family Elapidae; genus Notechis; species Notechis scutatus. The sequence continues at coordinate 116,980,756 of NC_142012.1, forward strand.
TATTGGACAACCTTTTTTCTCCCATTTCTAGTTATTTTGTTTAAATTCAATCTGCAAGTAGACAATTTTTATGGCATAAATAAATGTAAAAGTCATTAAATGATTCTTGCTCTGATGATTTGATAAGTAATGATATTTCAGATCATGCATTTTTTCCTATTGTGTATACTGACACATTTTATACATTATGCTAAAGCATCATAGTTTCCCTGTTGAAACCACTGAACTATATTTTCCAAGCTACAGTGGATGTCTTTATAATATGTTCATTCAAAATCAAATAAACCATATTGTAGCTTGTATGACTTGTGAACCTATATAACATTTAACTATAAAATTTAGCTCAAACATTTTCATCTTACAAATTAAGGAATTTTTAATTCTTTATATGTAAAATGTATGTCCACTTACTGAATTTTTGCAAAGATCTTCAAATGAACCTTTTACTCCCAGGTTTTCTGCTAATGCTGGAAGAGTTTCTTCATCAGGAACTACAATACCCACCAAGAAAGACTGTTTGTAGGAGGCAAAGAACATATTTAGATTTTAGTCAATTTAGAAAAGAAAGTATTTATCGTCAATATATTCTCTGACACAGGGGTGGGATTCTGCCGGTTTGGACTGGTTTGGGCGAACCGGATGTTAAAGTAACAGCTGGTTCGCTGAACCAGTATTTTAAAGGACTGGCTGGCCCCGCCCCTCCCTCCCTCCCCTCCCAGGAGTCTCCATGCAGCCCATTTTCAATTGAGATAAGTGCAGGGTCTGTGCGGAGGCTCTGGGAGAGGGAAAGCAAGCCTTCTGGAAGTCTAGAAATGGGCCTGTTTCTGGCTTTCAGAGGGCCTCCAGAGGCTGGGTGAGGCTGCTTTGGCCCTCCCAGAGGCCCAGGGGAAGCCTCTGGACCCTTAGGAGAGCAAAAATGGCCTCCCCCGGGCACTGGAGGCCCACCTGAAGCCGGAAACAAAGTTGTGGTAGGCCTCACCCACCATGTCCATGCCCACTCAGCAACCGGACAGCGAACCGGTTGCTGGGATTTTTGAATCCGACCCCTGCTCTAACACATACAAAATCCCTCCTTTTTTGGGGAAGAGATGTCATGTTTGAAGAAAAATTGTTTGAGCGTGTCATTTATTTGAAAGCCATAATTAAAAACTGAAAAGTAATATTGCAATGGAGAGAACAGCCTTTGGGAGTCAAGGTAGAACTCCCAAAGGAACATATTGTTACCTGAAGGCTATCTCCATGCACAAATACTTGTGCTATAGAAGGACTTCTGATATATACGTTTTCAATCTTTTCAGGTGCAATATATTCTCCTTGGGATAATTTGAAGATATTCTTTTTTCTGTCAATTATCTTCAATGTATTATTCTACAAAAGAATGTAATAAAATGGGGATTGATAATTCATACAACAAAAAATGGAATCAGTTACAGATGTTCTTACTGTGCCCTGTTATGCTTGTGAGGAGCTTATTTTAATAATGATGCATGATTGCTTAATACCTAAAATTCAGGTTTTGTAAGATGCAAGATTTAGAAGGTAATTACAATATCTATCCACTCACTACCCAGCTTTTAAGGTTTCCGAAAGCATTCCCATTCAATATTGGAAACTGATGTCAGTTTCTTTTGCTAAAAGACCCAGAAATTGGTATTTTAGGCACTGATTTTTCCCTACCTTAAATGGCCTCCAAATATTTACTGCTTTAATAGTTAATATAAGAAACTACTTAGCATGCAAAGGAAGCATTAATCTCCAAGATCAATCTGTGTTTGTAACATATGTAGTTACAGAGAACTTCATTTCAACTTGCAATTACTACTTTTACACACACAGACTTCTGAGCCAGACTTCCAAACACCAAGTTAAGGTGCCCTTTATTTTTGTCAGAATCAGTTATACGTTGGGCCATGATGACCTACAATTAACATTAAGGTGGTCACAATTATGTTGTGTCATGAGTTAATATTTGAAATCTTCATATGATCTTTAGTTGCTATACAAGTCTATAAATTAACCATTATAAATAAGGTTGTATTAAGGAGTTTGTTTTACTCCTACTGACTACTGATTACTAGGCTTGTCTCAACTGACAGAAAATGAAGAAAAAATACCAGCCAAAAATCTAATGAACTTTGGGCACTAAATAAGGTACATATTCTTGAAATATATTCTGCCTTTCTACCACTTCAGATCTTAACAAAAAATAACAATATCCAGGGATTTTTCCAATCAAGAGACATTATACAGATGTTATATTTTTCTTTCTAAGATTTACTTTGGTTGGTTGGTTCATTGGGTATATGTAATGTATATATCACATGTATGTATTGATGGGGAAGAAAATGGAAGCAACTGAAAACAGAGTTTATAAGTAAAAGAAATGTATGAACCATTTCAGAGAACTATCATTACCAAACTCAAAACTTAAAAGTCATATTTCATATTTCATAACATCAAACATTGCTCCTATTTAAGGTCATCCATATTATTGTACAAACAGAAGGAATTATGAAGACTAAGTCTACCTTTGGTATGATCTCATTTTATCTTAAATATTCCAAATATAATAGTAATTCTCTTTGCAAAGAAATACTTTTAAGCACCTGAAAACAGTTTAAGATATATTTTCTATAACTTACTTGCTACAATTATTGACAGTACAACGTAGAAACCAAAACATTCCATTATTAATTTCTTACCGGCATCCATTTTCCAATATCTCCAGTATGAAGCCATCCATCGTTATCCAATGCTTCTGCTGTTTTCTCAGGGTCTTTCAGATAACCTTTGAATACATTTGTCCCTTTAATACAGACCTATGAAATGCACACAGTTACTATTCAATTGTTTTGGTTCAAAAAGATAAATTCAGATAATGTTATATTAGAAAAAATATACTTACTTCCCCTGTGTTGTCAGATGCAAAATAATTCATTTCTGGAACATCTTCAAGTTTTATGATATTGCAGGGTAAAGGGGGTCCAACATAACCTAAAGAACACAACCCAAAACAGAGTGTGACAATCATTGTGACTAGTGGTTTTTTGAATAAATTTTGTAAAATTTATTAGAATAGGATTAAAAGAATTAAAAGCTGTGGTTCCCAATGGAAAATCCTACATGCACTTAAACTAGAAGCATACTTTAATATTATCTTCTGACTCTCATTTGAAAACCACCATAACTCAGATATTTCCAAAATAATTCCCTCAGTTCTAAAAGATCCTAACATGAAAATTTAAGAAACCCACCTCCGTTCCAATCTCCAGGCATTGTGACTGTGCAGCCAGCTGTGCATTCTGTTTGACCATATGCCTCTACAATCTTATTAGGAAGACAAAAGTTTAATTTATACAGTTCCTGAGATTCACTGCAATTCTGTGTTTTTAACATAGATCCTGACAAGATTGTTTTAATATTAAATCTCTGGCAGAAATTACAGTCTAACCCTACATTGTCAAAATAAATGGTCTCATCTTCTGGTTGTGTTAACAACCATTAATAGTGTTATCTTTGTCTGCTGCTGTGTATTTTAATTTTTGTGGCATTGATGACAGTTTGCTTTCAATTTATTTGAAGTTTGTTCACTGCCTAGAGTCATTTGCTGAGATGGATGGCCATACAAATCGAATCAATGAAACAAATATAACAGTACTCCCATGGCAGTGGAAGCAGCAGTAAGAAAATGCTCTTAGGTTAAGAAGATCAAAAAATGTAAATCTTCATCAAACTACAAACTACAATCAGCATTTTGGGGATATGGGAAAGAGAAAACCAATCAGCTTGTGCCTACTGCTCACTTATTTTTAAAGAGAAAAGCCAAGGAATGGGTGGCTTTTTATTGACCACAATGTTAGCTTTTCAACAATACTAGTGATCCCACTATTATCAGAGCTTTTGTTGATAGGCCTGTTTAAAAAAACAATAACTTAATAAAGCAGTTGCTCAACCAAACTCAATCCACAAAGTTATAAATTCACATATTAACAGAATTCACATATTAACAGAACTGGAAAGCTGAACCCATCCCTTCAGAATTCTACACTTACATGACAGCCAAAGACTCCTCTGAAAAACATTAGGATAGATGGAGATATTGGAGCAGCACCAGTTACTATTAGATTCAGCTTTCCACCTGTGACTTGCTGTCAAGCAATAAAAAAGAATCAGGATGTGAAGCGTCTTCAAAAGAAACAATAGCATAAATTTTATATAACATGCCTTGTACATATTAATCTTGACCAAAGTAGATTAGATCACACCCCACCTCCTCCCATCCTGGTCAATTTTATTTTAACTGAATTTTAAATTTAAATTTAATATCCCTATTTATTGCTTTAATGTTTTACATTGCATTTTAATTGAGTGATTGTAAGTCACCTAGAGTTGCCTCTGGAGAGATAGGCAACATATACATGTAGTAACAAATAATTAAATAAAATGTAAAGAGGAACATATACCTGAACTTTGTTGAATACTAGTTTGTCCCATACGCTATTGTTTCGGATAATGCCCTGTTTCACCTCAGCAAGTTTTCTGTTTACAGCAACATTTAGCAACAGTCGCTTAAATCTTGTTTGGGTACTAGTTTGAACCTGAAAAAGGTTAGTTCACATAATAAGAACTTGATTTTTCACAAAAATAAACTTGGTTCCTACTTATGGTATGCATTGATACCAGTGCTTCCATATAACCAATTATTTTTCTAATGGGAATGGAATGTTAATACAGCTGACTGCCAAATCCAGAAAACTGGTGAATTTGTTTAAAACTTTCTTGCTGTATCAAGTGGTTAATTAAAAGTGATTAGAGAAAACCCGAATCCGACTACATCGGGTTATTTGAATGAATATCCTAAAGGATAATGTGCTTTGTTTGATTTACAAATCCAACTACTGTAGTTTTCAAATAACTATTATATATTATTTAAAGCAAACTAGTTGTGATTTGTTTAACAAATCATGTAAAATATAGCTTATCTAGTTCTTTACCCATGCTTTGTTACGAAACTATGTGATCAGGCTTAGTTTTGGGGGAGGAAAATAAGGGGGGGAAATTGTGCCTCTGCCTACCAGCATCCATTAGTATTCATCTGCCTAGCATCCTGTCAGTGTGTGAGAGAGTTGAGTGCTGTTGGAAACTGAAACATGGAAACTGAAACAGTATTTGCTGTGTGAGCAAGAAGGGGACAGCAAGGAGCCTGGGCATGGCTTAGCTCAATGTTCTGTACTAAAGCTGGTTGCTGCTGTGAAACTGAAACTGAAACTCCTCTCCTCTGCTTGTGTTTTGCATTTGGAACAGATTTCTTTTCAGGTGGGCAGGGGCAGTAGAACTCCTTAGCATCACAGCATGTTAATAATAATGTACAAAATACTAATGCTCTGATAATCATTTCGAAATCCTTTCTTAGTGAGCATCTAGAAGCCAAGAGGAACATACATGCCAAATTTCAAGTTTGTAGGCTTTACGGTTCTGGAGATTTTGTGATGATGTGTGAGTGGTATTTTGCTTTTATATATAGAGATTTGTGGTATGAACTCAAGCAATGAATCTTATAATTCTTCCTTTCTCAAACCATTCCCAAGAACCCCTTAATTGTGGAGTCATTGGTACTGTCTGAACTTGTTTGTTTGTTTGTAGGTGTCTCATTACCCAAGTAATATCATCAATGCAAGTTTGCTCCTTGTTTGTACAAAGTCACTTGCCAGCCAGTGTTGATGTAATGTGGCTTTCTCGTTGATAGTTCCTTGATTAGGGCATTATTTTCTGCTTGATTGTTTGTCAGGTGTTTATGCCTGCTTATCTGGGCATTGGTTGCTGGAGAGGATGTGTTCTGTCATTTTTGTTTTCTTTTTAGTTTTTTTACTGTCTCTTCAAATGATGTTTAAATACAATTTATCACTATATGTATAATGGATAATTTGTCCAATAGCAAGCTTCCAGGCATTTATTTATTTATTTTTATTTTTATTTATTTGATTTGCCAATTGTTTACAAGATAATAAGTATAAGTGTATACATAGTTGTGAATACATGAAATGGGTACATATAAGAAAAATAAAAGAAGAATAAGAGAAACAATAGGACAGGGATTGTAGGCACGTTGGTGCGCTTATGCACGCCCCCTACAGACCTCTTAGGAAAGGGGTGAGGTCAATTGTAGACAGTCTAAGGTTAAAGTTTTTGGGGTTTGGGGAAGAAACTACAGAGTCGGGTAGAGTATTCCAGACATTGACCACTCTATTGCTGAAGTCGTATTTCCTGCAATCAAGTTTGGTGCGGTTAACTTTGAGTTTGTATCTATTGTGTGCCCTTGTGTTGTTATGGTTGAAGCTGAAGTATTCATTGACAGGTAGGACATTGCAATGTATGATTTTATATACCATGCTTAAATCAGACCGAAGACGGCTTTCTAGTTCTAGAATTTCAAGTCTGGTGGCATAAGGTATTCTGCAACGAGTAGAGGAGTGGAGAACTCTTCTTGTGAAATATTTCTGGACTTTCTCAGTTGTGCTAATATCAGATACATAATGTGGGTTCCAGACTGATGAGCTGTATTCGAGTATTGGTCTAGCAAATGTTTTGTATGCTCTAGTTAGTAGTGTGATATTACCAGAGAAAAAGCTACGTAGGATTAGGTTAACAACTCTTAATGCCTTTTTGGCTATGTAGTTGCAGTGGGCTCTAGCACTTAGATCATGGCCTGGGTTACATATATTCTCTTCTAACTCCTTAATTCTCTAGACCAGATTTATGGGGGTAACAACAGGAAAAATATTTTTCTATTTCTGTCAATACATGGTTTTCATGGCATATCATGCTGGCCACATGATCAAAGAGACTTCTTCGAACAGTGCTGGCTCTTTGGCTTTGTAACAGAGATGAGCACTGCGCCCTAGAGCCAGAAACAACTAGCATGTATGTACAAGGGGAACCTTTATCTTTACCTAAACCTAACTATATTTTGTTAGCAACTGTAGCCATTTAAGGGAAGATGGTTTAGCATCAGAACAATGGTTTTACCTTGTCATAGATCCTATTGAGCACCCGGGGCACTACTGGGAATATTGTTGGCTTCAGTGCTTTCATGTCATCTACAAGAAGTTTAATATCACCTTGGAAGAATCCCACTCTTCCTCCAAAGCTGTACACTGTAGACTAAAAAGCAATGAGAGAATTGAGTTAAATCTTCTGCAAACCTATGTATTCCCATTTGGCAAGAGTTAGCTGATATCCAGAAATCAAATTAGATAGAGATGATATGATTACAGAGAAAAGGAGACTACTGATTATAATCACAACAAAGAGTATTATTAGGAAACCACTTTCACATCATATAAATTAAAGATGTGATGAACAGTTCAATCATTCCCATACATTTGAGAAGAGCTGGTTTTGCCCTTCTTGTAACCATGGGACCTAATCTACATAAGATCTTCATGTGTTTGGTATTAAAGGCAAACCATAAATTGAAATGGAGGAGGTTTCAAAGTATTTCTAGCAGGATTACCTGATTCTGTAGGAGCTTTTTCCTCATGCCATCCATCTGATAAACTCACAATATTAATTTTTTTGTCATGTATATGTATACACCCGAACTAGACTGTGTTGTTTCTTTGTGTCATATAATATATGGAGGTATGTGCATGAGTAAAGATGTGCATAATGTTTACTCATTCATTCATTCATTCATTTGTACATTGGAGGTGACCTTTTGAGAACTGTATACAAGGAAATTTCATTTTAATGTATGCTGATTAGCATATATGTAAAGTGACAAAGTTATTCTAAGTCTAAATTCTAAATGACATGTATTGCCTAAATTAACCTTCATAAGAGTTTTTGAAAATCAAGAAAAATCATGATATACAGTGGTTCTGCAAGGACCAAAAATTTAATGGAGCTAATTTGAGAGCCACAACAATGCAGCTGAAATTCTGCAATTGATGTGTGATAGATATGCAGTGCACATACAATAAAAATCCACAGAGCTTTGATTTGCGGAAAAACACAACTTAGAAAATATAACTTAGAAAGGCATTTACCTGCACTACTCTTTCAAACATATGAGCTAGAGGAAGGTATGATATGGCTACTTCTGATGTATCATAAACAGAAGTTTTCTGGGGAAAGAAAAGAAACATCAGTAGTTGGGAGTATAGTGCTGGTTACTTCAGTTGTTCTAAAATGACAACAAAAGTTGCCCTTCTAAAATTCATGGACTAACAACAGTTAAAAACATGTTACAACTTACTTCTATGACCTTCAGGAAGGCAGCAGCATTTGCAACAACATTTCCATGTGTTAGCAAAGCTCCTTTAGGGTTACCTAAAAAGATATTTGGAACAAATATATTATTGGTTCTCAGAAACTAGAGGACTAAACTCAATCTAGATTAAAAGCATATTGGTTGTGCTTTTTCAAATGTTGCCAACTTTTACTCTGAAACACCCACTATTCTCTGCATGATTAACTATTATTAGCGTTAGTTATATAATTAAGTGTGGTGGCCATCATCTCTGCCCCACTATTTCTTGTTCTTGAAGTTTTAAAGTATTATAAAAGAATAGCAGGTGTTTGGGGTAGATTGATGAGAATTGAGTGCACTTGGAATCAAGATCTTTTCTCCAATAGGTTTACATACTTTTAAAATTTTTGATTACAATTAAATTACTCAGGACTTCTAAATTATATAATATATTGCATAATTTTAATAGTAAAATCACAATAAAATGCCAAATAAGTGCCAACTTTCATGTCTGCATCAACAGCAATAGCAATATCACTTACTTACATATTGCTTCACCGTGCTTTATAGCCTTCTCTAAGGGGTTTAAAGCATATCACCTCCAATAATCTAGGTCATCAGTTTACTGACTTCAGAAGGATGGAAGGCTGTGTTAACCTTGAGCTGGTGAAAATTGAACTGCCAAATTGCTGGCAGCCCATAGTCAGCAGAAGTAGCCTGTAGTACTGCATTCTGACCACTGAGACACCATGGCTCATAAGCTAAATTGAAGACCTTTTGTGAAAATTAGAAATAGTGGCTAGCAAAATAAAATTATTAGCAGCTCCTGCTATTAGTAATATAGAAGATTGGACACTTACTTTTCAGCACCTTCTAAATAGTTTCCCTCCACCGAAATAGGCATCCACTATAGTATCATTTTTGTCAAAGCACTATGCCCTTTAAGTCATTTACAAATTATATTTTAAAACAAATTCCTGATCTGATCTTTCACAAGATTCAGTAGCTCTTTTTATTAGGGGATAATTGATCCTACTCAGATTTCAGATTTTTTTTCATATTTTTGAAAGGGTTAATTTTTATCTTATTGAACTACGACAATTTGCTGTTTCAAAGGATCAAAATCTGAAGAACAATCCAACCATCCAGCAATTATGTAATACCTTTCAAAGGTACAAAATGGGATAGCCTTTCAAAATCTTCTAAATAAATAGCACCAACAGTTATTAAGGCTGATCCAGATTGAAAGGACAAAACTGAACAACAGATTAAGAGTATACACATTACTTCTGTTAAGAAACCTTTAAAAGACCTGCATTTTTTCTGAATTCCAGTAACTGACATACAATTATGGTGAAAGACTTGGTTTAAGATACATCTGACTGGAGCTATGTACAAAGACAGCATTCATTTTTGCCCTTTGAATCTCGATCTCAGCACAGCTATATTGGAAGCATTTTTGTTCAAAGTAAACATATTATTATGTCTAGGTCAAACGTTCCTTAAATAAAAAAGACATATGGCCTAACATTCCTTCAAATTACCCACCTGTTGTGCCACTTGTGAAACAAACAACACAAAGATCATCTGGTTTGGGAGGCTGAAATGAGATAACAATTTAATCCAGAGAGGTATTTAATATTACACCTGGTTATAAATAGGCAAAATTGATAAGCAAAGGGAAAAATTAGTACTTACAATTGGTTTGCTATAATTTTCTCTTCCTAATGCCTGTATGGGGAAGGAAATAAAAATGCACTTGAAACAACTTCAGAAAGATATTTTCAATGATATGTTCCTAAATAAATAAAAGTCTAAACTGATAACTCCTTATATCTAAATGTGGGGAGACTCAGGACCAATAAAAATATAGGTAGTCATCGACTTACAACCAGATAACAGATAACAGTTAATCAGAGTTGGAAGGGATCTTGGAGGTCATCTAGTCCAACCCCCTGCCCAAGCGGGAGACCCTACACCATTTCTGACAAATGGCAGTCCAATCTCTTCTTGAAAATCTCAAGTGATGACGCTCCCACAATTGAGGGCAAGCTGTTCCATTGGTTCATTGTTCTCACTGTCACTCCTTATTTCCAGGTTAAATCTCTCCTTTTTCAGTTTCCATTCAACCATTTAATAACTGTTCACAGCTACAACAGCACTGAAAAAATAACATGACCAGTTCTCATATTGACTGCGGTATCCCTGCAGTCACGTGATCGAACTTTGGATGCTTGGCAATGTATTGTCCTGGGATTGTCATTTGTGACCTTCCTAGGAAGCTTCTGGCAAACCAAGTCAATGGGGGAAGCCAGATTCCCTTAATGACTGCATTTAACAACTGTAGTGATTTTCTTAATAATTACAAAAAAGGTCATTAAATGAGGCACAGGTCACTTAACAACTGCCTTACTTTGCAGTTGGACTCAATTGTCATCATAAATTCAGGACTACCCACAGTTTATTACATAATGAAAATTTGAATTATATAATTCATGGCTAGGGATATGATGGCGTACCAATATAGACTATTGTAAAACAGCTGGAGACAATCATTAACAACTATACTCTTAATAGCATGTTTCCTAATTGTGAGACATTGGAAATAGTAGAAGAGACTACTTTTGCCAGTTTCTCCAAAAGACCTCTGTTGGTCCATTGTGTCACACAAAATCATGGATTAAAAGGCTGTTGGCCTAATATGGAATCCTACTTATATAAAAGTGTTAAGAGTTAGAGACATTTTTTTAATATTAAAGTCATGGTAAAATTTCAAGTAACAATTTCACATAATTTATCCTTATATGAAGCTTCTATTCTGGGAGAATCATAGCTATTAAGAATCAATACAATATAATGTATTGCTTTATTTGATATTGCAAGGCAAAATAGAGATGAATGACTGCATATTAATGATTAGATTAAAAAAAATAGAGATATTATAAAGTCATCCCAATCTGCCTGATAATGTTTGTAAAATTGAATATAAGACTAGAGATAGGATGGGTATGTGTCCAGCATGATGTCCAGTGAAGTCAAAACTATATAGGTAAAATATTATCCTATTTGGTTAAAAAAAACTAAAAAGAATACATATAGCAAGTTTTTTTTAATAAAAAAAACTAGAAGAAAAGAATACATGTAGCATGTTTTTAGATCCTATTGTTCAAATAGTTCAACTTCTTTCAAAAGTATTAGAATACATTAGTGGTCTTTGAATATAACGTTTACTATTACTTGTTCTAAGACTCAAGATTAAATTACCAAAGGGGAATGTAGTGAACATATTTATTCTTGTAGATTTAAGGTTAATTCTCAGTTTCAGTCAAAGCAATGGTTTCTTAGAAAAATCCATCCAATACCTCAACTGCTTGAAAATAAAGTATTTCAATTCCCAATTTAACTCCTTTTTCTTTTAGGCTGTCATCAAAAAGATCCATCAAAATAATTGTCTTTAGTAGTGGCATTTTTCCTTGCTTGCAGATCTCTAGTATTGACTCTGCTTTTTCAGGCTTATCACAAATCACTGTTGAGATGTCAGCTGAAAGAATACAGACAATTAGTATGTTTCATCTAATTTTCAGCTGGGAGATGAGGAAATACATAACACAAGGAGAGGTTTTGCTTACTAGAATGCTTCCCCTTGATGTTTTTGTCAATAGCATCTTATTAATAATAAACTATTTGTCTCTGTAATGGTTTAAATAACTACGTTGGATATACTTTACTTTGTAGCTTGTACTGTTAGGATTTGGCAGCCTACTTTTGATAGCATCAGGGATATCAAAAAGGAGACTCAAGGCCATATTATGACTTTATGATCCAATTTTGGATTTAGCTAGTCCTAATCTATATTCATTCCATCATCCCTCCCAAATATAGAAAGCAAAAATGTGTTCAAGGGCCCCCCAAATGTTGTTTTAAGAGCACTGTGCTAGTAGCAGGGGCAAATATTTCTACCTTCTCAAATAACATTATCAAGATTCCCTCCTAAATTGGTCAGGAGGGATAGATGGTACTAACAGCAATAGCATATATATAGCCTGATGGTCCTTTCATAAAGCTATATAGAAGGAATAATAATAGCAAATAAAAATATAAATATAAATATATATATAATATGTATGTATGTATATGTATGTATGTATGTATATATATATATATATATATATATATATATATATATATATATATATATATATATTATATATATATTTATATTTATATTTATATTTATATTTATTTATTTGATTTGCCAATTGTTTACAAAATAATAAGTATAAGTGTATACATAGTTGTGAATACATGATATGGGTACATATAAGAAAAATAAAAGAATAAGAGAAACAATAGGACAGGGACGGTAGGCACGTTGGTGCGCTTTATGCACGCCCCCTACAGACCTCTTAGGAAGGGGGTGAGGTCAATAGTAGACAGTCTAAGGTTAAAGTTTTTGGGGTTTGGGGAAGAGACTACAGAGTCGGGTAGAGTATTCCAGACATTGACCACTCTATTGCTGAAGTCGTATTTCCTGCAATCAAGTTTGGTGCGGTTAACTTTGAGTTTGTATCTATTGTGTGCTCTTCTGTTGTTATGGTTGAAGCTGAAGTATTCATTGACAGGTAGGACATTGCAATGTATGATTTTATATACCATGCTTAAGTCAGACCGAAGACGGCGTAATTCAAGGTTTTCTAGTTTTAGAATTTCAAGTCTGGAGGCATAAGGTATTCTACAACGAGTAGAAGAGTGGAGAACTCTCCTTGTGAAATATTTCTGGACTTTCTCAATTGTGCTAATATCAGATACGTAATGAGGGTTCCAGACTGATGAACTGTATTCGAGTATTGGTCTAGCAAATGTTTTGTATGCTCTGGTTAGTAGTGTGATATTACCAGAGAAAAAGCTACGTAGGATTAGGTTAACAACTCTTAATGCCTTTTTGGCTATGTAGTTGCAGTGGGCTCTAGCACTTAGATCATTAGAGGTGAGTATTCCAAGGTCCTTTACAGAGCTTGGGTCATCAACAAGATCTTGACTATTCAGCTTGTATTTTATTTTCTGATTTTTTTGCCAATATGTAAGACAGAGCATTTATTTGTTGAGATTTGAAGTTGCCATTTGTTTGACCATTCAGATACATAGTCAAGATCTTTTTGTAGGGTAGCAGTATTGTCTGTGGTATTGAACAGCTTTACATCATCAGCGAAGAGAACGCAATTGCTCTTAATATGATCACAGAGGTCATTTATGTAGAGTATGAAGAGAGTTGGTCCTAGAACACTGCCCTGGGGGACACCACTATTGACAGGTACTGGATTTGATAGGGCGCTCCCGATTTTGACCATTTGTTGTCTGTTTGACAGGAATGCTTCTATCCAGTTATTCAGTTGTCCAGAGATACCATAGGATTTTATTTTTAGGAGTAGTTTGTCGTGTACCACTGAATCAAAGGCTTTACAGAAGTCTATGTAGATTGCGTCTATTGCTTTGCCCTGGTCGAGTTGTGTCGTCCATATGTTTTTGCAGTGTAAGAGTTGCAGATTACAGGATAGTTTTTTCTGAAACCAAATTGTTTATTGGAGAGTAGGTTGTTTGTCTCTAAGTGGAGGATGATGGATTGGTTAATAATTGATTCCATGACTTTACAGGTGACGCAGCATAAGGAGATTGGCCTGTAATTTTCAACTAGGCTTGGGTCTCCCTTTTTGAAAATGGGGATGACTGTGGCTTGTGACCATAGGTTAGGCAAGGAGCTGGTCCTGAAAGATTTTTCAAAGATTATGCTTAGAGGTTTGGCTATGGCAGTGGATAGCTTTCTTAAGAAGTAGGCACATATTCCATCCGGTCCAATAGATAGAGATGGTTTTAGATTACGTAGTGATTTTTCAACATTGTCTTCTGTGAAATCGATATGTATTAGATCATTGTTGTTATCTGTGATACGGCTAGGAAATACTGGGCATGATCCATTGCTGTTTACAAATACTGAGCCGAAGAATGTGTTAAAGATGTGGGCTTTAATGGTGTCGTCGTTGCAGTCTTTACCATCAGGTCCTATCAAGGGAGGGATGGACCTTGAGTCTTTTAGTTTGTTGTTTACAAAATTGTAAAAAGCACGGGTGGAATTGGTGCTTAGAAGGTTTTCCTCTTGTTTAATGTGATAATTGGTGCATTCGGTCTTTATCTGGTGGCATAAATTTTTGTATCGGTTTTTGAAATTGGCAACGTGACCAGATTTGTTTTTCCGCCAGAGTGATCTCTTTTTGGATTGAAGTTTCCTTATTGATATGGGTAATCTGCTTTTTTGTTTTGTTTTGGGAGTTGTTGTTGGAACATATAGTTTGATGACTCTTTTGACTTCAAGTAAAAATATGTTGTAATGGTCTTCAACAGTATTGCCTCCAGTGAATAGAGAATGCCAATCAAGGGATGAGAGATCGTTGTCTATAAGATCATAGTTGCCTTTTTTGAAGTTACAATTGGGGATTACATCATTGTGGTGATTTTTGTGTGGACGTATGTTGAGACAAAAGTCAATCATATTGTGGTCACTACTGAAAAGGGTTCTTTAGTTTGTATTCCGTAAATTAAATTCAAACTATTGCAGAAGATGAGATCGAGGCAGTTGTTTAGTCTAGTGTTGTTGGTTACTAGTTGTTCCAGTCCCAGATTTGTAATAGCATTGTAGAAGGTTGTGTGTATGATTTCAGTTGTACAATCATATAGGGTCCAGTCAATATGAGGTAGATTGAAATCACCAAGAAGGATAAAAGGGTATGGGCAGGATGCAGCCCATGTTAGTAATGTATTTAGCTTGTTTACATGTTCGATGTCATAATCAGGTGCTCTGTAACATAGTAAGAATCGAATTGTGATATTTAAGGATAGTTCACAGATGATGGTTTCAGGAAGGGCAAGCTCCTGGGTAACTTGGATATTTTTTAGATGTAAGGATTTTTTATAGAATATAGCAACACCACCTCCTCGATGATTTTCACGATCTGATCGGTAAACATGATAGTCTCTTACTGTGGTAATGGAGTCGGGGAGAGATGCATTGAGCCATGTTTCACAAACAAATATAATGTCGAAGTTAGCCATATTTAGGAGGATGAGAAATTCAGGTATTTTATTCATGAGGCTTCTCGCATTGAGTAGTTTGCATTTAAGGCCGGCAGTAGTTGGAATTGAGGTAGTTGGGGGCGTGCGTGCCTAGTCTTGGGTGATGGTGGATCGGTTGAGGTAGGGTTGTGGTTGAGGGTAAAAGCTGAGTATTGGGTTGCGTGACTTACTTTTGATACAGTCAGCATGGTAGTCAATGTACAGGTCCTTCTCTCCATTGTCTAGACGGTTTTTGAGTTCGATGCGGAGTACACGGGAGCGGGCACGTTGCTGTATGGTTAGGTCAGGGCGGCAACGGAGGTTCTTATGGTTGGTGTTGGTTTTGGCGAATGAGTTTCTAGTATAAATGAATTTACGTTTACTTGATTCATTTTTGCAAATGACCCTGCACAAGCGTGGGGCCACAGAGCCATCTCTATTTTTGAGCTCTCGGTCGATGCGGAAATGTCAAGTATTTCATCAGCGGAGATGGTTGATGCTTGATAATCTCTGATGATGTTTCAGACAGTTGTGATGTCATCATTGACATTGATGTCTTCTAGACCAAATAAGATGGCGTTTGGACGTTTCCGTTCACACTCAACGGCTTCTTTGATGAGGATTGGGATGTCAATATTTGTCTGGGTTGTGTTTATTTGTGGATTGGGTTTTGGATTGGATTGTGGTTGTTGGGTAGAGATGTGGTTTGTATCTATTGGATGTTCAGGTTTTTGCGTTGTGTCTTTTCAAGGTTGGATATTCTTTCTTTTACGGCGTCCAGGGATGCTACTATGGTGTTGAGGGATGTTTTAATGGTTTCGATGGTAGGGGATGTTTCAATGGTTTCGATGGTATCAACTCTTTCAGACAGATCCAGTTTGGGTCTGCATGATTTGCAGAAATATGGAAACTCATTGGATGATTCTAGGTATTGAATCATTTGCTCAGGTAATCCCAAGCAGTTATGATGAGTGTATTTTTTACACAGAGAACATTTGATGGAGTTTTCATTATCCTTTAGATTTTTGTATATATATATATATATATATATATACATATATACATATATACATATATACATACATACATACATACATACATATATATATATATATATATATATATATATATATATATATATATATATATATATATATATTGCCCCCAACAATCTGAGTCCTCATTAATATTTTTATTATTTTTATTTGCTATTATTATTCCTTCTATATAGCTTTATGAAAGGACCATCAGGCTACCACTGTGTGATCTTCTGAAGCTTGTACCACGTATTAAGGGAGAAGCCAGCTTGTCCAGACTGGCAAAGGAAGCCTATTATGAATATACTTATCCCAAGAGAGACCTCTTCTGTACAATTAACCTTAACAAGCTTTATTGCTAATTTATGATTCAATCCCCTTTTTCTTTTCTTTTTTCTTTTCTTTTACAAGTAAAGTGTTATTGGCCATCTAATCACTGAATTAAAGAACCAATTAGTTTTACGTTAGACTGAATTTTCATTGTTATTTTTGCTATTGTGATGCTGATTTTATTAAGCTCAATGAAGTTCCAGAATCTAATATTTTTGCTGTTATTCCACAGATTCAGTTACCAAAAGCCTTGAACCTGGCCTTATTTCTAATATGCTGAACAGGACTGATATTAAAAGATATCATTGCCCAAGTTATAAACAAACTAATAAATCTGAAGTAATTTTCCAGAGCATAGATTTACTTATGTAAAAAAGTTAGGTTCTGGGGAGTACTGGTTAAGGCATAAAATCCTGGAAACCAAGGTTGCCATCCATCATCAGTATGGAAGTTTATTAGGTAACTCTAAGTGTTTCCCAGTTCAATCTACTTTACAACATAGTCGTGGGAAGAAAGGAAGATGGCAGCACATGGATACCTCTTGTAGAAAGGCAGGGTATAAATCCAATAAATGAAAATATATTACTACTACTACTACTACTACTACTACTACTACTATTATTATTATTATTATTATTATTATTATTATTATTATTATTATTATTATATCATCATCATCATCATTTCCAATAAATAGTTGGAATTAAAAAAAACACTCGAGAAACTTGATCAGCAATCAAATTCTAGATTTTCTCATGAATGAATCCCCATTCAGAGGAAAAGTCTTACCTTTATTGACAATGTATACAATTGCTTCTGCACCCAATGTATCATAAAGGGGAACTACTACCATTGAGTAAGTGTAGCAGGCAAGCTCTGAGATGATCCACTATGTAGGAAAACAGAAAAAAAGAACATATTCTACATGCAGGCTGATCATTCTCCTGTCAGAGTACTAAGTAACGTTCACATTATGGTTTTATGTTTCAACTAACTGCTAATAATTAAAGTATCCCTATAACTTCAGCACTTGTGTAAACAGAACATAATAAAGGCTCTTTAGAAAATCTTTTGTACAGTGCATATTAATTCTATCAAAATAGTCAGAATTCCAATTCCACTTGGATTATTTTATCCAACACTAAACAATAACAATTGAAACATAGTAGGGGAAGAAAATCCTATATATTAGGCATCATTTAATGTGTGGATGACCACATTAAAGTGAGGGGAAAACACCCTGCTTAGGAAAGAATCACAGTGGCTGGAATTCCTAGTGGCTTAATGGTTAAAGAGAGAAACTTAAGAAGGACCCACTGTCAATAATGGATCAAGCAGTTAAAATTGATAGCAGGAAGTCTGTATGTTTTGTCTTGCCAAGATTCTGTTAATGTAGCCATATAATATAGTAGAATTAGTTCATCTAGCTGTATTTCCTATCCAGTTTACCTAGGAGGGAGGGCTGATTTACTATGAGCATGCCAAGAATTCAGTCACTTGTGTCCTCAATTTATAACCATTCATTTAGCAACAGTTCAAAGTTATGACAACCTGAGAAAAAGTAATTTATTGCCTATCCTCAATATTACAACCATAGTACTACCCACTGTGAGTGCTTGGCAACTGGCTAACATTTATGATGGTTACAGGATTACACAGTCACTTGATTGTAATTTGTGACCTTCCTAGATGTCTTCCAACAAACAAAATAAATCAGGGAAGCCTCATTTACTTATTGACTGTATGATCCACTTAATGACCATGGTTAAATGATCACAAAATTGGACCCAGTCAGGGTGATGAACTTGCTTAATGACCACATCACTTACCAACTGAAATTCCAGTCCCAATTGTAGCTGTTAAATCGAAGACTACCTGTAATTAAATTAACCAGTTCAGATAACTATCATAGTTCAAGAAGTTACCTCTGGCCTATTCTGAGCAAAGATGCCGATGAATTGATCCGATGAAGGTTTACATCCTTTGTACAAAAGGCCTGATCCCAAATATTCAGCTCTGTCCAGGACCTATAGACAGAAGTGAACATTGATTGTTCTTCATATTTGCCAAATGTTTGGATTCTTCATACACATTTCTCTAGAACTAACCTGTTGATAAGATAGCCACTGGTACGGTTGCTTTGGTTTTCGATATCCTAAGCAAGGACCATTTTCTGCAAAAAGAAAAATGTGTGCTTAAGGAATACTGAAAATTATTGAATGTCAGTGCACTTAATTTAATGGAATTTTCAATAAAATTTCATACATAGTAGCTGCCAAGCAGTGCTTTTAAAGTGCAAGCCTTAATAGTGGTTTATCTGTAGTATTAAACATTTTAGTTTAAAATATAAAGACATTTTAAGAGCCATTACTTATTAGAAATATTTGAATAGCCTTTCTATTATTCATTGTCATACTTAAATAATGAAGTGCCTTAACTAAGAGAGAATAAACAGCATGAAGGTAACTGAAGATTTGGAATTTTTTTTATTTAAGCACAGCAGTGCAACACTGAGTACTCTTTGGCCAATGAAACAAGACCAAAGAAATAAATTATCTGTGATGAGCTATTCCCATTAGGGTTGAAGGCTTTTATGGCTAAGCCAGTCACTCTTTTTCAGCTCACTCCACCTCCTCACAGGGTTGTTGTGGGGAAAATCAAAGGAGTAAGATGTGCTGGACATGTTCTCTACATTATTTGTAAAAATAATAAAGGTGGAATATAAATAAATAAAGGATACATTAACAGGGAAGATGCTATGTTTGTTCTGCTCCCTATGTACCGTAAGTCAAAGAAGCATTTTGAGCTATGTTCATGGACAGCGGAAATCAGGGAAATATTTAATTAACTAATCCTCCATCAGATCTGTGTTGTGCTTCAGATTCAAAGGCAAAAACCTTTGAACCCTAGCCCTAAATATCCTAGAAAGATCATGATCTATAGCTTTTCTATGCAACTATAAACCAATATGCCAAAGGACTCCTTCCTTGGCATTTTATTGTTAAGCTTTTGCTAAATGCCACAAAATGAAAAGTGCCACAGAACTATTTAAATTGTGGTAGGATGCAAGGCCAACCATTCAAATTAATACCAGGATAGAAAATATGTAGAAATCAATGATCATTTGATTTTGATGTATCAATGTTCTCTGGATTTCACTCACCTGATACAGAACATCCTCTTTTGAATCCTTCATATAAAGTCTTTGCATCCTCAAAGTAATAAGACAGAAGCTCTCCTTCAGGAATAAATGCACTTCTTCTACCTCCTCCCTGCATTGAGGAATCATTACTGTTAATTTGTACATCCATAGAAAATGCATTTCAAAACCCAATTAATCAATCTGAGTTCAAGTTTTTCTGAATTAGTTGACAAATATAGACAGTGCCAAACTAAGTCCCCAGTTTATTTTATTTATTTATTTGATTTGTCAATCGCTTAATAGGTATAAGTATAAACATAGTTATGAAATGGATACATATAAGAAAAATAGAAAAAAACAATAGGATAGGGACGGTAGGCACGTTGGTGCGCTTATGCATGTCCCCTACAGACCTCTTAGGAAAGGGGTGGGGTCAATAGTAGACAGTCTAAGGTTAAAGTTTTTGGGGTTTGGGGAAGAAACCACAGAGTCAGGTAGAGTATTCCGGACATTGACCACTCTGTTGCTGAAGTCGTATTTCCTGCAATCAAGTTTGGTATGGTTAACCTTGAGTTTGTATCTATTGTGTGCTCTAGTATGGTTATGGTTGAAGCTGAAGTATTCATTGACAGGTAGGACATTGCAATGTATGATTTTATATACTATACTTAGATCAGACTGAAGGCAGCACAGTTCTAGGTTTTCTAGGTCTAAAATTTCAAGTCTGGTGGCATAAGGTATTCTACAACGAGTAGAGGAGTGGAGAACTCTTCTTGTGAAATATTTCTGGACTTTCTCAACTGTGTTAATATCAGATACGTAATGTGGGTTCCAGACTGATGAGCTGTATTCGAGTATCGGTCTAGCAAATGTTTTGTATGCTCTAGTTAGTAGTGTGATATTACCAGATAAAAAGCTACGCAGGATTAGATTAACAACTCTTAATGCCTTTTTGGCTATGTAGTTACAGTGGGCTCTAGCACTTAGATAATTAGAGATGAGTATTCCAAGGTCCTTGACAGAGTTTGGATCATCAACAAGGTCTTAACTATTTAGCTTGTATTTTATTTTCTGATTTTTTTGTCAATATGTAAGACAGAGCATTTATTTGTTGAGAATTGAAGTTGCCATTTGTTTGACCATTCTGATACATAGTCAAGGTCTTTTTGAAGGGTAGCAGTATTGTCTGTGGTGTTGAATAGCTTTACATCATCAGCGAAGAGAACGCAGTTGCTCTTAATATGATAACAGAGGTATGAAGAGAGTTGGTCCTAGAAAACTGCCTTGGGGGACACCACTATTGACAGGTACAGAATTTGATAGGATGCTTCCAATTTTGACCATTTGTTGTCTGTTTGACAGGAATGCTTCTATTCAGTTATGCAGGTGTCCAGAGATACCATAAGATTTTAGTTTTAGGAGTAGTTTGTCGTGTACCACTGAATCAAAGGCTTTACAGAAGTCTATGTAGATTATGTCTATTGCTTTGCCCTGATCAAGTTGTGTAGTCTATATGTTTTTGCAGTGTAAGAGTTGCAGATTACAGAATAGTTTTTTTCTGAAACCAAATTGTTTATTAGAGAGTAGGTTGTTTGTCTCTAAGTGGAGGATAATGGATTGGTTAATAATTGATTCCATGACTTTACAGGTGACGCAGCATAAGGAGATAGGTCTGTAATTTTCAACTAGGCTGGGGTCTCCCTTTTTGAAGATGGGGATGATTGTGGCTTGTGACCATAGATTTGGCATGGAGCTGGTCCTGAAAGATTTTTCAAAGATTATGCTTAGAGGTTTGGCTATGGCAGTGGATAACTTTTTTAAGAAGTAGGCACATATTCCGTCCAGTCCAATAGATAGAGATGGTTTTAGATTGTGTAGTGCTTTTTCAACATTGTCTTCTGTAAAATCGATATGTATTAGATCATTGTAGTTGTCTGTGGTTTGACTAGGAAATACTGGGCATAATCTATTGCTGTTTACAAATACTGAGCCAAAGAATGTGTTAAAGAGGTTGGCTTTAATGGTGTCGTCATTGCAGTCTTTACTATTAGGTCCTTTCAGGGGTGGGATGGACCTTGAGTCTTTTAGTCCATTGTTTACAAAATTGTAGAAAGTGTGGGTGGAATTGGTGCGTAGAAGGTTTTCCTCTTGTTTAATGTGCTAATTGGTGCATTCCATTTTTATCTGGTGGCATAAATTTTGTATCAGCTTTTGAAGTTGGCAACGTGACCAGATTTGTTTTTCCGCCAAAGTGATCTCTTTTTGGATTGAAGCTTCCTTATTGTTATGGGTAATCTGTTTTTCTGGTTTTGGGAGTTGTTGTTGGTACATATAGTTTGATGACTCTTTTGACTTCAAATAAAACTATGTTGTAATGGTCTTCAACATTATTGCATCCAGTGAATAGAAATTGCCAAGCAAGGGATGAGAGATCGTTTTCTATAAGATCATAGTTGCCTTTTTGAAGTTATAATTGGGGATCACGTCATTGTGATTATTTTTGTGTCAACATATGTTGAGGCAAAAGTCAATCATGTTGTGGTCACTGTTGGAAAAGGGTTCTTTAATTTGTATTCCGTAAATTGAATTCAAACTATTGCAGAAGATGGAAAGCTACATTTGAGGAGGGGAGGAAACACAAAATTCATTTATAAAAGCACTCAGTATTTCTTTTACCTCAGTGCCAATAGATTGCTTATTGACGTCAACAGGAATTACAACTGGTTTGGGTTTTGTTATCAACCATAGAAAAACTGTTGTTCCAAAAGTAATAAGACCAATCAAAGCAGGAGTTGGGAGCGGTGAAAACAAGAGCTGAAGTATCCAAATCATTCTGATGAATTATTTCTGCAAGACTGCTGAATCCTAAAACAATAGGGATCAGAAAACAGAAATTCATTACAACATGGAGGTAATAATAGCCATAATCATTTAAATTGCTCAATGTGCATTTTAATTAAGCCAAACAATTTATTTGTTAATAGTCTGAAACTATTATGTAGCTCATTGGTACATGTTATTTTTTACCTATCTTTGCCTACCTATACCCTATACTACCTAAATCAATAAAGAGTTTAAGGGAACAACTAAGAATCAGACTGTACTGTTAGTAACTTTTACTTAGAAAGTGGATTAAATATAAAATAAATGACTCCTGATAACTATGGCACTTCAGGACCTGATACTTACTGTAAGCTCTTGCATTCTACTTCACAAATACACATATACCACTGCTAAACTAAATTAAAGTGAATATGAAAATCCAGCTATTTACAAATACAAAATATAATAAACTGGGATAGTGTTTAAAGCTTTCTCACTAAGCTTAACATTTCTTCTGCAAGACATCTATCTCTTCAAAAATTCATTATTTCCTCTTACATTTTCACTCATGCCAGACAAAGTAAATTTGATATGTTATGGATTTCAAAAGATTCATTTTTAAAGTCCATAAAAGCTTTTTGGGAGAATTTCAAAAATTCAGGTCTCAGAAGAAATTAATAACTTTTATATTTGTGATCCCAAAATGTCAACTATTACTGATCAAACACAAAATAATTTTCAAAAGAAACTCCAATTACAGGGATGCAAAAGGCATTTCAGAAATCAATGCATTGGAAATACTTGCATTTTAACTTCTAGATGAAAAAAATGTGTTCCACAATAATTATGAGAAGTTAGAGATCCTAAAAATAAAGGTGTTCATACTTCATCATTGCTTACTTTAGGACAGTCAAGTGGTCCCCAACCTTTTTTCGACAAGTCTCTGCCCTCTCAACAGTGGTCTCCTGTGATAACTACGGCTCCCTTTCCCATCACCCCCGGGTTAGATCCTTCCTTAGAACCAACCTGTGCCCTCCCACTGTTCACAGGTTTCCCACATGGGACCTCAACAAGGTCCTAGTTTCTCTTCACGTTCTCCGTTTGAGCCTTTGAGGGAGTCATCTCTTCAGTTCCTCACCTTTAAGGTAGTTTTCTAGTAGCCATCACTTCTGCTCGTCGCTTTGAATGTGTCGGAATTAGCAGCTCTGTCAGTCAGGAGCGATCTATGTGTGTTCCATGCAGACCGGGTCGTCCCTGCGGCCTGACCCCACTTTCCTACCCAAAGTTAACTCGCCCTTCCATAGATCTCAGGAACTGGTTCTACCAAATTTTTGCCCTAGACCCTCCGGGAACAGGGAGGTTCTTTGGCACACCCTAGATGTTAGACGGGCCTTGCGTATATATATTAAGCGCACTCAGTCCTTACGAAGGTCGGAATCTCTTTCCCTGTCCTTTCAACCCAAGACACTAGGGCTCAAGGTTTCTCCTTCCACTATCAGCCGCTGGATCAGGCGACCATCGCCAGGTGTTACCTTTCCCATTCTCTGCCGGCACCCGGTGGAATAACTGCCCATTCCACCAGGAGTGCAGCCACTTCGGCGGCCTGGGCCACACAAGCCCCCATTGCTGACATTTGTGGGGCAGCCACCTGGGCCTCTCCGTCCCCGTTTATCAGGCATTACAAGATCGATACGTATGCCTCAGCTGAGGCCTCCTTTGGCCGGCGGGTCTTACAGAGGGTTGTCAATGATCCGGAGGGCCTTCGGGCCAGACGGAGTCCCACCCATAGGACAGCCAAGCTTTGGTATGTCCCACAGTCTGGATGCTCCGGCGGCTCGAGGGAGAATGGGGCGTTGGTCCTTACCTGATACGCCCTTCTAGGCGAGCCGCGAGGAGCATCCAGCCCCACCTAGCATCTCCGTCTGGTGGGGACTCCTGTTTTCAGCCAAGGAGCCAATAGTTGATTAGATAGGATTAATAACTTCTCTTCTCGTTATCGCAAAAAACTGGGGAGACGCTGCGCGATGCCACGTGGGAGGGCGGAGCGTTTCCTCGTCTAAAGCTCAGCCTGAAAGAAGAGGACTCAGAAGCACATCCCACAGTCTGGATGCTCCTCGCGGCTCGCCTAGAAGGGGCGTATCAGGTAAGGACCAACGCCCCATTTCCTGCAATCAAGTTTGGTATGGTTAACCTTGAGTTTGTATCTATTGTGTGCTCTAGTATGGTTATGGTTGAAGCTGAAGTATTCATTGACAGGTAGGACATTGCAATGTATGATTTTATATACTATACTTAGATCAGACTGAAGGCAGCACAGTTCTAGGTTTTCTAGGTCTAAAATTTCAAGTCTGGTGGCATCAGGTATTCTACAACGAGTAGAGGAGTGGAGAACTCTTCTTGTGAAATATTTCTGGACTTTCTCAACTGTGTTAATATCAGATACGTAATGTGGGTTCCAGACTGATGAGCTGTATTCAAGTATCGGTCTAGCAAATGTTTTGTATGCTCTAGTTAGTAGTGTGATATTACCAGATAAAAAGCTACGCAGGATTAGATTAACAACTCTTAATGCCTTTTTGGCTATGTAGTTACAGTGGGCTCTAGCACTTAGATAATTAGAGATGAGTATTCCAAGGTCCTTGACAGAGTTTGGATCATCAACAAGGTCTTAACTATTTAGCTTGTATTTTATTTTCTGATTTTTTTTGTCAATATGTAAGACAGAGCATTTATTTGTTGAGAATTGAAGTTGCCATTTGTTTGACCATTCTGATACATAGTCAAGGTCTTTTTGAAGGGTAGCAGTATTGTCTGTGGTGTTGAATAGCTTTACATCATCAGCGAAGAGAACGCAGTTGCTCTTAATATGATAACAGAGGTATGAAGAGAGTTGGTCCTAGAAAACTGCCTTGGGGGACACCACTATTGACAGGTACAGAATTTGATAGGATGCTTCCAATTTTGACCATTTGTTGTCTGTTTGACAGGAATGCTTCTATTCAGTTATGCAGGTGTCCAGAGATACCATAAGATTTTAGTTTTAGGAGTAGTTTGTCGTGTACCACTGAATCAAAGGCTTTACAGAAGTCTATGTAGATTACGTCTATTGCTTTGCCCTGATCAAGTTGTGTAGTCCATATGTTTTTGCAGTGTAAGAGTTGCAGATTACAGAATAGTTTTTTTCTGAAACCAAATTGTTTATTAGAGAGTAGGTTGTTTGTCTCTAAGTGGAGGATAATGGATTGGTTAATAATTGATTCCATGACTTTACAGGTGACGCAGCATAAGGAGATAGGTCTGTAATTTTCAACTAGGCTGGGGTCTCCCTTTTTGAAGATGGGGATGATTGTGGCTTGTGACCATAGATTTGGCATGGAGCTGGTCCTGAAAGATTTTTCAAAGATTATGCTTAGAGGTTTGGCTATGGCAGTGGATAACTTTTTTAAGAAGTAGGCACATATTCCGTCCAGTCCAATAGATAGAGATGGTTTTAGATTGTGTAGTGCTTTTTCAACATTGTCTTCTGTAAAATCGATATGTATTAGATCATTGTAGTTGTCTGTGGTTTGACTAGGAAATACTGGGCATAATCTATTGCTGTTTACAAATACTGAGCCAAAGAATGTGTTAAAGAGGTTGGCTTTAATGGTGTCGTCATTGCAGTCTTTACTATTAGGTCCTTTCAGGGGTGGGATGGACCTTGAGTCTTTTAGTCCATTGTTTACAAAATTGTAGAAAGTGTGGGTGGAATTGGTGCGTAGAAGGTTTTCCTCTTGTTTAATGTGCTAATTGGTGCATTCCATTTTTATCTGGTGGCATAAATTTTTGTATCAGCTTTTGAAGTTGGCAACGTGACCAGATTTGTTTTTCCGCCAAAGTGATCTCTTTTTGGATTGAAGCTTCCTTATTGTTATGGGTAATCTGTTTTTTCTGGTTTTGGGAGTTGTTGTTGGTACATATAGTTTGATGACTCTTTTGACTTCAAATAAAACTATGTTGTAATGGTCTTCAACATTATTGCATCCAGTGAATAGAAATTGCCAAGCAAGGGATGAGAGATCGTTTTCTATAAGATCATAGTTGCCTTTTTTGAAGTTATAATTGGGGATCACGTCATTGTGATTATTTTTGTGTCAACATATGTTGAGGCAAAAGTCAATCATGTTGTGGTCACTGTTGGAAAAGGGTTCTTTAATTTGTATTCCGTAAATTGAATTCAAACTATTGCAGAAGATGGAAAAGCTACATTTGAGGAGGGGAGGAAACACAAAATTCATTTATAAAAGCACTCAGTATTTCTTTTACCTCAGTGCCAATAGATTGCTTATTGACGTCAACAGGAATTACAACTGGTTTGGGTTTTGTTATCAACCATAGAAAAACTGTTGTTCCAAAAGTAATAAGACCAATCAAAGCAGGAGTTGGGAGCGGTGAAAACAAGAGCTGAAGTATCCAAATCATTCTGATGAATTATTTCTGCAAGACTGCTGAATCCTAAAACAATAGGGATCAGAAAACAGAAATTCATTACAACATGGAGGTAATAATAGCCATAATCATTTAAATTGCTCAATGTGCATTTTAATTAAGCCAAACAATTTATTTGTTAATAGTCTGAAACTATTATGTAGCTCATTGGTACATGTTATTTTTTACCTATCTTTGCCTACCTATACCCTATACTACCTAAATCAATAAAGAGTTTAAGGGAACAACTAAGAATCAGACTGTACTGTTAGTAACTTTTACTTAGAAAGTGATTAAATATAAAATAAATGACTCCTGATAACTATGGCACTTCAGGACCTGATACTTACTGTAAGCTCTTGCATTCTACTTCACAAATATACATATACCACTGCTGAACTAAATTAAAGTGAATATGAAAATCCAGCTATTTACAAATACAAAATATAATAAACTGGGATAGTGTTTAAAGCTTTCTCACTAAGCTTAACATTTCTTCTGCAAGACATCTATCTCTTCAAAAATTCATTATTTCCTCTTACATTTTCACTCATGCCAGACAAAGTAAATTTGATATGTTATGGATTTCAAAAGATTCATTTTTAAAGTCCATAAAAGCTTTTTGGGAGAATTTCAAAAATTCAGGTCTCAGAAGAAATTAATAACTTTTATATTTGTGATCCCAAAATGTCAACTATTACTGATCAAACACAAAATAATTTTCAAAAGAAACTCCAATTACAGGGATGCAAAAGGCATTTCAGAAATCAATGCATTGGAAATACTTGCATTTTAACTTCTAGATGAAAAAAAATGTGTTCCACAATAATTATGAGAAGTTAGAGATCCTAAAAATAAAGGTGTTCATACTTCATCATTGCTTACTTTAGGACAGTGGTCCCCAACCTTTTTTTCGCCCTGCACCCCTAAAGAAATTTCACTCGAACCTCGCACCCCCTGAAATTTAGACTTTGGAAACTACTGAACGCGTTAAATATATGGTAGGATTGAATCTTTTCAGCTATGTATGTGACAGCCACTAAATAACGATACTTAACTCTAAAATGAAAACAAAGTTAATCCATTGCATAATAAATAAAAATGCCAACATATAGCCAATATCCTATTATTTACCTGGACTTTTCTTGCACCCCCTGGAATATCATCTTGCACCCCTAGGGGGTGCGAGCACCCCAGGTTGGGAACCCCTGCTTTAAGACAACTAAATACATGTTGTAGAATATAAACTGGCTTTTATTCTTTCAGGCAGTTGATTTTCCAACTTGAACATTTTGTTTTTAGTTATGCCTCAGGATATACCTAGTACCCATTTGGAGGACTGTTCACATATAAATATGAGTAAACATATTTCAGAAATTTTAAAATTAGGTCATTTTAAGCTAACATTACACTAAGAATTTTAAATTAAGTCCAATTATTCACTTAACTGAGGATTTTTAATTGGCTAGGCTTACAGTACTTCATGTCTTTTCATTCCAAAAGTGTGATGAGATAGTACAGGTACTTTTATTAAGACTTGCAGAAATTAAATTGATTTAACAATAGTAGTCTTGTTACTACCTCAACTGTATTAGCCAAATGATGTCTTTACTTCACAAAGACAGAGTTCAATCAGGATGTTTTTCAGATTCAGTTGTTTGCAGGCTTAGAATGTGCAGTACATATGTGTATGTGTGTGTGAAATCATGAATAGTAAAGTCAAAGAAGACAAAAAAATAAATAAATACAGACAGTACAGTGATAATCAGCTTTAACAATGACTGTTCAAAAACTAGTTTAGGATTACCCAAACATCCTTGCATCTATCAACTGATTATGACATTTAGCAATAAAAAAGCCCTTTGTTCTAGTTCATGACACAGGAAATGGAGCCAAATTGCTTGATGGGTTGTAACTTGATGGATTGTATTTCATACTCAAATGTGTTGTTTCTGTGTTTCATTTTCTTCTGACCTACAATCTGCCTTATACTTAAGTAGATGGCTGTATGCAGTGGTGGAATTCAGCCAGTTCGCACCACTTCAGGAGAACTGGTTGTTAACTTTCTGAGCAGTTTAGTGAACTGGTTGTTGGAAGAAATTATTAAGGCAGAGAACTGGTTGTTAAATTATTTGAATCTGACTACTGACTGTATGCATACACAGACCCATGCTTAGAATTGCAATGCCCAAATCTTTAAGTTTTCAGAATTCTGATTCAGAACAATTTTGCTTTATTAATAAAAGTGGGCAATTCACCAGGCAAAATGGAGGATAAAAGGGTGAAAACATGTTTTTCATGGAGAAAATCCTCTTACTCCTGTTCCTAAAGTGAACCAATTTTATTATGAACAAATATGAAGATTGACTCAACAAATAACTAGCATATCAACATAGCTCAATCCTTGGAAATTACTGGCAATAAATGTATGGAACTGGCATCACCCAAACTGAAAGCTCAATCAAAATAGAACCAATTGGCTCTTTTAAAATACCAAACTAGAAACTGGGAGATCTAGACCTGCCTTAGGTACAAAGCCAGATGGGTGATATTGGACCTCTGTCATTGGAAGGAGGCAATGACAAATCACTTCTGAAAAACCTTGCCAAGAAAATTACAGGGATTTTTTTCCAAGCAGTGTCCAAGAATCAGATTGAATGAAAGAAGAAAAAATCAAATATTTTCCAGAAGAACAACATGTGTATCCTAGGAGTAAAGGGTGTTAAAATTAATTATTATAAGTTTTCTCTCTTGAGGTAGATGGAACAATAATGAGCTTCCTCTACTGGCCTAGACAAACTAGCTTTCAATTTAATAGTATGACACAACTTGCAATAATAGTGGAAATCAAAATGACAAAAAAAAATTAACAGTGAAAATAATATAGAAAGGTATTTGATTTCTTTCTCCTATTCAAAAAAAGAATTCCAGACACATTAAAAAAAGCCTAACAACTTCTAACTTGACTAATTTGATAAAACATATCAATTAGTTATCACCAAAGATAATTTCTGCACTCCAATTTCCTTTGATCCCAGTAATTACATCCCAACATGGGCATGCACAAAGATAACCTTCAGGATAACAATTGTTATTGTGAAATATAGCCCATTCTTTGTATAAATCTTCTTAATAAGATATATGTGAGAAAGATTTGGTAGCTATTTATCAGGAACTGTAAAAATTCACATGTTCTTCTTTCATAGAATGTTTAATATGCCTAATTCAAACCCCACAACCTTCAATTTAAAAATAAATTAGGAAAAATCCAATAAAGGGGAATATTTGTAGCTCAGGATTGAAATGAGGGGTCTTTGGTGATCTCTGAGCTTGGTCAATTTCTTACAGATGTTTCATTACCCCAACTATCATAGGATGATAGGCCTCAGCAAAATCTTTAACAGAGTGTTAAAAATATTCTCATTTATGAAATAAAAAGATATGGGCTAGAGCAGGGGTGTCAAACTCAAGGCCCAGGGGCCAGATCCGACCCACAGGGTGCCCATGGGGCCACCTTGGAAACAACAAAGGACTGGTCTGCAGTGCCTCTGCCAGAAAAAATGGCAGAAAATGGCATTTTTACCGGCAGAGGATTGCTCGGGAGCCCTTTTTCTCTGGCAGAACACATGGGCCACCACAGGTGCCCCAGACACTAGTAACATTGAGATGGACATGCCCACCCATACTAGCCCCCTGATGCAGCCCTCAATGAAATCAAGTTTGATACCTCTGGACTGTAGGATATTACTATTAATTTGAACTAAATTACTACATCCAAAAAGCATTAATTAAAATTTCCACATCCATGTGTAGGAAAACACTGAATGGACCTGAACCTATTCACCATTTTTTATCTGTGACCTGTGTGAAGAAATAGAAGTTAAAGTTTGCAAATGACAGTAAGATTTCTGCATTGGGTAGAAAAAAATGAGAAACAAGTTTCTTACCTTATACTATGTAAATAGTAATAATAGTGATAGTAATAATAGTTATACATTATAAGTGGATTAGTCTGATACACTTGAATAATATCCTCTAATCCAAAACCAGATCAGAATGCTGCTGATTTTAAATGATCAACATTTAATACTTTCAAGATCATCCATCACTTGCATGCCAAGAAATGTCCTAAATTTAAACAGTTTCAAGTGATAAGAAGTTTAATCATTGCATAAGATTCTGTAGACAGAGACTTTTGCCCTTTAGTGTATACATTACTAATTTATTAACAAGTTGAAAAGTTCTCACATCTCATTAGTACATGAAGGCCTTCTGACCCATTTATCAGTAAACAGAAAGGCCGATCATTGTAAGAGGAATTCTAAAGTTCATAGTGTTGTAAATTTACAACTACTCTTATCATTTAAGGTTTAAAGTGCCGAAAAATTATTATTAAGTAAGACTCATTCAAAGGATTTTTCTTCTTTTAAGAAAAACAATTCTTATTAAAACTTTTTGCCAAATGAACTTAACAGAGTTCTTTTAGATTTGAAAATAAATTAGTAATTAGCCATATTTAATGTGCAGTATTTAACATGTTCTAATCTCAATGATGGGAAGATAAAATATGGGAACAAAGTTTACCGATATATTAAGGGTATCTTAAGATCTGAGTGAAAACAGTGAAATAATAAGAAGCTAACTATTGCTGATTGAAGAAATTTAGCAAATTTTACTTGCAAAAGAGCTCTGTGGAAAAATTAGGTTATTTTTACTTGTTATTTACATAGGGCATACCAAGAAGTCCTTCTACAAATGGATTTCTTAATAAGAAAATCTGGATTAGGTTACTAAAGCTAAACAAGCATCTTTTGAACATAATGAATTTAGTACCTATAAACTACACATATGCTATTTTATTTATATGTATTTATATGTAAGGGTGTAGGTATATCATATGTATATAGCATGTCTATATGTGTATTATCTATGTGTACATTTTTGAGAGCAGGCAACAGAATTTCATTTTTTATATCTGCCAGTGTGCCTAAAGTAAAAAATGACAATAAAGGATATCTTATTTTAGGTGGGAATGCTATTTCATCAGGAACTAGAAAGGCAAGCACTTTCTCAATCCTGAGAATCAACCATCATCACTTTGAATTTTAGAGTGCTAAATCACAGTTTGTTTTAATCAAGGGTTATTGAAGGAAGAGTTATTGGATTCAAATGTGTGTTAAGCCAAAACTAAGTCAACTACATCATGGCTTCAGGACAATATGCAAATAAAGTCTAGGAGACTTAATTCACTGAAACAATGAACCCCAGATATCCTCCCAAATTAAAGATCATTCATACTAAACCAGATATAATATTTAAATGAGCTTGTGCTACTTTTGATTTTGTTTGAATTACCTTCTTTCCAATCTGGAACTAAAGAAGCATTAAAGCTTCACTATGCTTCACTCACTATATTGAGTAATAGTCAGTAAAAGCAGAAAAAGTTTTAAAATGTGATTCTTGTTCAGAGACTACATAAACACCCAACAGAGACCACTGAAAAAGGTGGAGAATTGTAGATTTCATATAAATAAATTCCCTCTTTTGTAATTTGTAGGATTTTTCCCCCAGTCAAGACCTCATATAGTTATTCCTCAAAGAACTAAATTAAAGTCAAAACCAAACAAAAGTATTGCTTAGCATGAAATGAGAATTTTGCAATTAATCCAACCAGATACTATATTCACAAATCACATGAAGCTTTCACAAAGTTTGGGGTGGAGTTAGTATGATGAGGTAACCATCCAGTCCATTAACTGTATTTGTATATCCAGTTCAACTGCTTTGGATGTAAACCAAATAATAATGGTTTTTTGAACATAAGGTTAAAACAAAACCTTCCTTAATATTTAAATACAGAAAGCTATGAAATAAAGCTATGATAAAAAAACAGCAAGAGTTTTAAATGACATTCTCACAAAAGTCACTAGATATATACAATCATAAACTAGATATTTCTGACACTACATAATCTTCCAGAATTGTCACTTCATGCATACATGTTTGAGAAAAAAAATTGTCTGCCTATACCAACATTCATAAATATAAAATTAAATTCCGCTTACCAAACCGACACTATTCACTATAAGCTGACTGCAGACTGCATCTCTTATCCTTAAATAATAGTTACATTAAGGAAGTGCTGAAAACAGCTACAGTAAAAGGCAGATCTCTCTATGAGGAAGTGACTAACTGTTTTTAAGGTTACAGTATGTACACATCTGATGAGCAATAATTTTGTAGGGCTGATTTCTGCAAATATGTAATATTAAACTGTCTTCTGTTCTCTCTAAAGTGCTAGAAAGAATTCTAGTACCCATATTTAAGTAAAAAGTATCAGAAAATGAAGTGAGTTGCTGATAGGTCAGACTTTTCCCTGTAAAAAATTAAGCTTTTATCCCCATTTTTTTTTCATTAAAATTTTTAGTCTTCACAAGGAAAACAATGGTGAATCTGAACTGTTCTGAATTTGGTACTTAAATATCCTAAAATTTTATTTTAGCTGTGATACATATTAGTTTATTAGTATTTATTCAGAAGTTAATAATGTTGTGTTTAACAGTGAGTTGTCATAGTTTTAATTTACATAATATAATTTATTTCAGTTTATGCAGTTATTTAATTAAAGGTATGTTGAATTAAGGTGAACATAAGATCTTCACTTGCTCATGTTCCAATGATTCTGCTCTTATATTTGAGATAGGAACATATGAACATATTGAAAATAAACTTTATCCTGTCATTATCTCCTAAAAGCTGGATTAAAGTTAAGCTATTATTGTTTATCACAGCATTTGGGGTTATCTAATAGGGTTAGCACATCAAACTAAGCTGTGCATTACTGTTATAAATCACAATGATATATTCGTACATCATGCAAATCAAAATGAAATTATATTTTAGCACAGAATGAAGTACAAATCCAGTCAACATTTCCCTACCAAGCTATTAAAAATAGGAGAAAATCCAAAATACACAAAACTTGATGTGCAAAATCAAACAGCAGAAATTGATAATTGCTTAATTAGAGGCCTAGCTATATTTTAAAAAAGCAAATTATGACATCATGAAAAAGATTTTAGAAAAACATATCCATGTTCAGATTTTTCAGTTTTTACACTTTGGTGAAAGGAACAAATCTGTTTTCTACAAGGATTGGGAACAATAATTATGGTCATAATACATTACTGTTCTTTGGACAGCAGCACACTAATACTAACAATAAATTAAACAACAATTCAGAAAAGCTGTTTTGGAGTGTATGAGAGTTATTCTTCTATTAAAAAGCCACTTCCTCCACCCCCTTCTGTAGAGATCTCAATTGCTGAAAGCAGTGACCTAGTTTCGTGCCATTTAAACTGTACTATAAAATTAAATTAGCTTTGACCACTGTAAGTAAAATAGATTCTGAAAAGATGCATGATCATTTACTTAACAATAACATGAAAAAGGAAGAAAGGGAATTATGATGACAATTACTTTCAGTATAAGAGTAATTATTTGCATTTGCCGCTTCATTAAAGTCGTTTCTTATATGGCTTTCTTGTCTATCTTTTCTATCTCCTACTGTTAGGGTTGGTCAAACATCAAACTCTTAACATCAATTGTTAGGGAATTGCTCTTTTCTGATTATTCTTATCTCTATCTATTTTTGCCCGTTCATGCACCCATCTAACAAATCAGCATTTATCATGGTTAGAAACAGAGTTACCATAGTTGGGTATCAAAATCCAGATGACAATTGTGTCTTATCATACTACAGAAAACTCTATTTGTTGCCATCTATTAGTCATCTGGATTTATGCCACCCTGATAAAGTAGCCCTAACATGCCTTGATTCTTCAAATTGAAACTGCTAAACTAGGGTTTCTATAATGGTGATGGTGGTGGTGCAGTGGTTAGAACACAGGTTAATTCTGCCAATTGCCAGCAGTTTGATTCTCATTGGCTCAAGGTTGACTCACCTTTCCATCCTTCCAAGATCAGTAAAGCCAGATTGTTGGGGCAATATGCTACTTAGAGAGGGCTGTAAAGCAGTATGAAGCAGTATACAAATAAGTGCTATTGCTATTCTAGCACTCCAGCCAATGGTGAAACCAATGGTAAGAGATGCTGAGAGATCTATTCTGCCTACAATCAGAACTCCACAAGCTTCATATTCCTACTGTATGGCATCATACATAAATATATATATGCTTATTTGCACATCTGATGAGAAATAAGTTTGCAGAGCTGTGGCTGTAGTGCTCATGTTATAATCCACTGTAGAATTGGAATAGTTTAAGACTCTTCTTGGACTGCAGGGATTAGTCCAAGGAATCACCAGGAGTGAAAACTAACTCAAAGTCCCCCCCAAAAAAACACCCTGTATGTTATACTTTGGTTTTTTTAAAAATACAATAGTATACTGTAGTGTACTATGATAATATGGTATGGTGTGGTATAGTGTAGTGTAGTGTAGACTAGTGTAGTATAGCATAGTACACACACACACACACACACACACACACACACCTTTAAGTTAAAATAACTATTTCAATAATTTAATTTAGTAATAAACAGAAGAAACTTAATTGCTTTGCTTACCTGTTTTTCAGTTGCAGAAACAGAAGAAGAAATTTGAGTTTGTTCTATCTAAGAAAAAATTATTGTCATGTCCTTAAAAACAGTTATCTGCCTTTTACTGCACAGCACCAAAGTTTAAAGTCTACTAATTTCATAAATGATTCTTATATCTGATCTCTGCTTGTTATCATTGTTCCATCTGCTTTAATGCAAACGATAGCTGTTTTGAAGCAGCATGTTAAGTTCAAAGGTAGTGAGAAAAATATGAGTTGCTAGGAAGTGTCTGTTAGCAAACTGGCAAAGTTTACGCAAACACTTGCTAAATTCATAAAATGCATACTTGCAAAACCAATAAAGGGTTTGAAAATACAGCACATGCCATATTCTAATTCACTTTTCATTTGACTTGAAAGATTTCCTCTCTTTTATTTAGCAATTTACCCACAAAATAACAGAAATTATACATAGTTTTCTTGGAAAATTTTGTATATTTTTTATTAGAAATTGGGGTCAGAGATGCAAGGACATAGAGCAATCAACTATCATGCAAGACATAGAGCAATCAGCGATAACACAGCGATCTTTACATGTAGAATACTATTGGCAATTACCTCTGGTGGTTTCGATTTTTCTGTTTTGTTTTTTTTAGTTTTCTAAAGACTATTCAAATATTTTGCAAACAATTAATAAAATCCTAACTGAATGGGTAACTTAAACCAGAACCTTCCTCTATGTTGGAACATGATATATGCATACATACATAAGCAAAGCTATAACTATGCTCATGACACATGTTATATCTACTTTTGATGAATTAAGTGTATATCCCTGTCCCTGGAAGCTGTGAGGGTCTTGATAGGGAACAACAGACTTCAGTTAAACCCTGGCAAGAGTGCCTGGCTTTGGGTTTGGAGGCCCACTGATTCTAGCACTATGCCAACTTTAGTGCCGGATAGGGTTGTACTGCAGTATATGCAGTCTGAGGAAATGAGAGATGGCAGTTGTGGCCAGGAAGACTTTGCATAGCTTTGTTCCAAAGTTGCTTTTCCAGGAGGCAACTGGACTTTCTTGTTTTTTCTTTTGAAGATGTTTCAGTTCTCATCCAAGAAGCTTCTTCAACTCTGACAGGGTAGTGAGGAATGGAAGGATTTATATTCCTTGCAGACAGGTGGTAATCTGCAACTTTTAGAACAGGGATGTCAAACTTGCAGCCCACAGGCCTGATGCGTCACATGCTGGCCCTGCCCCCGCCCAGTTTAGCAAAGGGGAAAAAAGTCCCAATACATCACATGACGTTGCCATGATGATGTGAGTTCGACACCCATGTTTTAGAGGGTTGTTGAAGCACTTGGAGATTTATCTGTGTCCTCAAGGTCACCTGAGTAATGCTCCTGGTTCTTGTAGCCTGCAGTTTTTTTCCCCTGGAAATCCATTCCTACTCCCATACCACTGAAAGGGTGTTCATCCCAAACTGTATAGCTAAAAGTCTGTAGAGATTCTCAGTTATCCAGGTCATGATTGAGAATCAGTCTTCTTATGCCATTTCATTTGTTTAAAAATGTTCTTGAATTTAATAACAAATAGAAAGCTGGAATGCTGAAGAAAGCAATATGTCAAAGTCAAGGATAATCTTTATTTCCAAAAATAACATTGGGCCCTACACAAGTCCCACGGTCATTCTTAGAAAATAAAAATATTTCAGGGCTTCAGCCAAGTACTTTGTTTAGAAATATGCCTGGGATAGCGGGGTATACTGCAAACTGGGGTGGTAGAGAAACATGGACAGAGTAGAGAGAATTTGCATGTAGCCACCTACCAGTTTATCGTTAAATTTAGTTGTGACCTTCCATCAGTTGGTGTTATTTTAATACTGTAATAAGCATGAGTATTACTCGTGGCAATGATTTTCTTAGAATATACATAACATGCTCTCTAAAATTTCAAATTTCATAGTCTAAGATTTTTGCCTATTCCTACTGTAAATAAAATGTTACATCTAAGAAATTGTACATGATCAAAGGAAGCAAACAATTTTAATTTACTAACTATAGTCATATTATATTTCTCATTCTTTCGGTTTGTTTAAGATGAAAAATACCCAAGAAAAGATCAAAGAGAAAAAGACAAGATGTTGTAAGCAATAATATTAATCACAAATTAAATTTCAAATTAGAATTCATTCAGGAAGACAAAGCTTTCTAAGACTCTCTCTGTGTCTGTGTGTCTGTCTGTCTCTCTCTCTCTCTCTCTCTCTCTCTCACACACACACACACACACACACACACAATTTGATTTGAATTTGATTTGAAGGCAGATAGATGAATGGTGTATTACTATCAGAAATTGATTAGATACAGTATGAGGATCATTTACGTATCTGAAAACCTTTTGTTCGTGTTATATCTGAGATTTCAAATGTTTTTCCTAATATTTATGAAATAAGAACTGTACACAAAAGTAAAATGACATTGTACATCATTACTTATTTTTTGTATCATACTAAGTCATAATAAAGCTATGCTTAAGCAAGCAGACCTAAATGAATTCAACACAACCTAATTCAGGCAGAAGTTAGCAAAAGAAAAGCAGCAGTGATAAAAATTATTTGTTGATATATATCAACAAATTCAGGACTTTCCAGTAAATTATTCCTCCAAACATAAGGGTGCTATTGCAAGGAAACTAGCTACCATGGCGATCAATGATCTAGTTAATTAGCACCATTTGATGCATGACAAAGGTGTTGATATCATAATTTAAAGCACACATATAAATAACTAAAAAAAAGAACAAAGATATCTTGCCATGATGCAGCAGTACCTTAGGAAATACTCACAGTATTCATTTTCCTTTTTCTATGGTTCAATCATTTTCATTCTTTTGACTATATATTTGAGTACCTGTAATACAATCCTTGGTACCAAAAGGTCCACGCTCATAGTAGCTTTTCAGGCTCCTTGTAATATCTCCCATCCTTTGAGTGCACAAAGGTTAATCTCGGCTTTTGAGACTGCCATCAATAAAGTCAATGCAGATCCATCTTATCTATACTACTACAAACTGGAGTATGTATATGATGACTGCAGTTGTGATGCTAAGAAGTCCCTCCAAGCTTTCATCAATCAAGTTCAAAAAGAAAATATTTCTGCCTTGTTTGGGCCAGTTTGCTCAGAGGCTGCCGAGGTATAGTATGTGATCATCCTAGTCAGTGATTATGCTGGCTTTTACTTTATTTTTATTTCATAGCAACCTGTTATTCTGGGTTTCATTTTAATATTTCTAGAAATCTATATTGTAACCAAAATGTTATGGGACTTCTTGTTCATATTTTTAATATGTCCATTTCAGTATATTTCATTCCATTCCATTCTACTACCTGTGTAAATTTTCTTTGGGCTATCTATAGGCTCATCCATCTCTTAGAATTTTTTCATTAAACTTTAATTGTTTACCATTGTGTATAGGTGTGCCATTTTATTTATATAATGATCAGCATGGGATGGCATTTTCAGTTATTGTAGACTCTTTTGTGGATCTCAATTTCAATTGAGAAATAAGAAATGTTTTGGAATGTTTTAATGTTATGTTTTGGTCAAAATTGGATATTTTTAAAGATAATTGCAGCTTAGAGTTTGCAGTCTTCCAAATGTGAGACAGTACCAGTAAATATATACATTGTTTGAGGTGTTTTATTCAAGGGCAGTCTTTACAGATATGGGAGTTTGAAAATATTATTTATTCTATCCTTTTATTGTTTGTTGAATACTGGAAAAAGTGCAGATTTTTCGAAAATGCAAAACAATATCCCTCTCTTTAAAAGCTTCTCTTTTATTTTTGATAAAAGGTGTATTCCAATATCATGATTAATGAATATTTCCTTCTCCTAGAAGCTAGATTTGCTATTTGCTTAACTCCATTTCTCTCTCCATTCCCTCTCTTGGTCATATTTATTTATGGAGAAAGATAATCTGGGCAGATTTTCAAATACTTCAGAATAAATTACAAAGATTCCAAGTTCTGTATAAGTGACTTGTTTTTATCTCCTATATACATAGATTCTGTCTGAAGAAAGATCAAATTGTATTACAGATTGGTCAAGTTTGATGCACACTTTTCCTTAGAACTTTCTAGTTAAAAAAGGCTTCCAGTTTATTAGTCTAATCAGTCTGTTGAAAATTAAGTTTAC
Source organism: Notechis scutatus (assembly GCF_049901735.1). Taxonomy (NCBI): domain Eukaryota; kingdom Metazoa; phylum Chordata; class Lepidosauria; order Squamata; family Elapidae; genus Notechis; species Notechis scutatus. The sequence goes on from NC_142012.1 coordinate 117,020,661, forward strand.
TTTAGTTAACAGTTATTTTTAACAAGTTCAGAACATTAGATATAAAGTTCTATAATACAACTGATTTCCAAATTTGCAGCAGCAAAATGCCCAAATTGAGGGATGTGCTGATTTTCTAAAAAGTGTCACATTTTTAGTGGCTTACATCTGTCTCCCTCTCACCATCTTGTATTCTAAACAGGTTATTAAATTTTAGAACTATCCATAGTCCCAGAATATGCACCAAATCACTATATACCATTGAACAGCCTATGAACATTTAATGGACATGTCAAAACTATGAGAACTTTTAAAACACTTGACTCTTAATATTATAAATTAGAACAATTATATTACAACGTTTAAGAATTAGTTACAGAAGTGCACTAATCAAACTTTCAAATCTTGCATGCATACAATTGTAAAACTTTAAATTCAGGTTAGAAAAACACTGGATCTCTGTATGTTATTTGACAATTCCTATCATCCTTTGCCATTGACCATATATTTTGAGATGATCTACACAATTGCAAAGCCATGGCTTTGCAAAGCAACTGTAAATGTTAAGAAATATATATTTGGCAATAATTGGACTAATTTGTCCAGGTTCACCATAAGAAATATATACTGAAACAGAAATTCACTCTAATATCCACATAGATCTTGCATTGGATATCTATTGCTCAGAAATGAAATCACCTTTGAATTGTGCTTGATTCCTAATGACTGTGCACATATCCATGTTGTTATCTTGGCTTCGCTACTACATAATGTGTAACTTTTCACAGAATGCCTTTCCAAGTCCCTAGTCTAGTCCACAGATTTTGTAATTTCATATGGCCACCTAACTGGAAACTTATTGCTTAGCTTTACCATTGACAGTTGAATTTAAGGATCAAATGAAACTAGAAGCAGTGTAACTGTCAACATCAGTGTGCTGATTTTTTTTAGATAAAGTTTTTTATTTTTAAACGCACACACATACAAAAACATAAAAACATAAAATCCTCTTCCATTTTATATACATACAGTGTGTCAGTTGGTTACGTATCTTTTGTGCTATACTTTTGTAGTCCTTTACTCACAATTTATATCAATCTTCACATTGTCAAACTAACATATGTTTATATATTTATCAGTTATTAATCATCCATGACTAAACTATTTATTCCATCGTTTTATACGAGATGTTCCACATTTTATCTTAAAATTTATGTTATACTTTCAACTAGTGGTTATATATATCTGTATTATGTTTTATATCAATCTATTAGATTTCTATCACAAAATTATCTAGTCTATTATATTACCATGCCTTTTTATCCAATCATTGATAAAACAAATCCCATATCATATAAAATTGCTTATCTTCTTGTTCTCTAATTTCAAATGTCACTTTATTCATTTCAGCACAGTCCATAATTTTTTTGATAACTTCCTCCTGCATAGGTATTTTGTCATTTTTCCAGTTCTTCGCAAATACAATTCTAGCTGCTATTAAGACATTTACAATAAAATATTTCAGTTCTTTATTATATATGTCTGTTATGACTTCCAATAAAAAGATCTCTGGTTTAAAGTCTATATGCTGTTTTATCATTTTTCCCAACCATGTGTGGATTTTAGTCCAATATTTCTTTGCGTCTGAACATGTCCACCACAGATGGTAATATGAACCAGGTATCTGATGACATTTCCAGCATTTATCCGATTTATTCTTAAACATTCTTGCAAGTTTTCTCGCAGGAGGTGCCACCTGTAAAACATCTTATACACATTTTCTTTATATACAGTTGACATTGTCATTTTATAATTTTGAGGCCACAATTTTTGCCATTTTTCCAAATCAATCCAATATCCAAAATTTTCCTCCAAGCAATCATCGTTTCTTTAACTTGCTCCTCCTCCAATTTAAATTCTAATAGATATCCATAAAGTTTTTTAATTACCTTTTCATCAGTACCCATCAAAATTTTATCTAAGTCAGTCAACTTATCATAAATACCTTCTGCCTTGGAGTCTTTATCAAACCTAGATTGTATTTGCAAATAAGAAAACCAATTCATTTTTACACCTTGTTCTTGCAACGTTTGCATAGATTTAAGTTCACCCTTTTCATTCAATAACTCCCTGTATCTAACTGTTTCTTCCTTTTTATATATTATTGGATAAGAAAAAGCTTCAATAGTTGATATCCATGTTGGAATTTTTAAGTAATATTGTCTTTTAATCTTCTCCCAGCTCAAAAACAATGCCTCGTGAATATAATGTCTTCTAAAATACCCCTGTGTTTTAGTTTCCTTATACCAGAGAAAGGCATGCCATCCCAGCAGCAAGTCGTGGACTTCTAAAGTCAATAATCTACTGTTCCTTAGTGTTATCCATTCCTTTACCCACATCAAACTTGTCACCTGGTAATACAGCTCCCAATTGGGCAAGGAAAACCCTCCTCTTATTCTTGCATCTTGTAACAGCTTTAATTTTATTCTTGCTTTTTTACCCTGCCAAATATATTTCAACACAATTCTATTTAAATCTTCAAAAAACTCTTTCCCTAATTGAATAGGAATTGTCTGGAATAAATATAAAACTCTAGGCAGTATATTCATCTTAATTGTGGATATTCTCCCAATCAATGATAGTTGCAATTTTTCCCATTTCATCAAGTCTGTCGCAATCTGCTGTTGAAGTTTAACATAGTTATCTTCCTTTAGGGTACTGCATCTTGGTGTAATATAAATCCCTAAGTATTTAACCTTGTTCGTGACCTGTATTTTTAAAGTTTCTTCCAACTCTTTCTTTTGTCTTGTTAACATATTCTTTGTTAATATCTTTGTTTTGTCTTTATTTATTCTCAGACCTGCTACTTTCCCATATTCTTCTATTTTTTCTATTAATTTGGGTGTTGTTTCCATTGGGTCTTCTAATATAAATTCCAGGTCATCTGCAAAAGCTTGCAATTTATACTCCTCTTTTTTAATTTTCATTCCTTTTATTCTTCTTCTTCTCTGATATTCCTGTTCAACACTTCCAATGTTAACACAAACAGCAGAGGCAACAATGGACAGCCTTGCCTTGTCCCTTTATATCTATAGATTCTGTTAATTCTCCATTCATTCACCATCACCTTTGCAGTTTGTTCATGATATATTGTTTCAATGGCTTGGATAAATTTCTTACCCAAGCCCATTTGTATCAGTTGCAGTAAAATAAATCGCCAACTCACATTGTCAAAGGCTTTTTGAGCATCTAGAAACATCAAGGCCATTTGCTTCTCATAGTGTGCTTCATAATATTCCAGAGTATCCAAAATGATTCTCACATTGTCTTTAATTTGTCTCTGGCAGAAATCCATTTTGATCAGTATGAATAAAATTATTTAAGTATCTTTTTAGTCTTTCTGCCAAAATTGAAGCAAAGATTTTATAGTCTGAGTTCAATAAAGATATAGGCCTATAATTTTTAACTTGCTGCAGGTCTGTACCTTCCTTCAATATAAGTGTAATGTATGCTTCTGACCATGTTTTTGGTATTCTTTTCTTTAACATAACTTCATTCATAACTTCTAGAATATGAAAATTCAATATTTCCTGAAAAGTCTCATAGAATTCCACTGGCAACCCATCTGGACCTGGAGCTCTCCCAGCATTCTGTTTTTTTAAGGCTTCTGTTAGTTCCATCATTGCTATACTTCCTTCTAACATTGTTTCAATATTTTTGGGTATCTGAGGTAAATTCGCTTTCTGAAGATATTGCTTGATTTTTTCTTCTTGAATATTCACTTGAAAATATAGTTTCCCATAGTAATCATGTATATTTTTTTTCTTTTCCTCATTTCCATAATAAACCTGTCTTTCTTTATTTATCAATTGGCTAATTCTTCTTGCTTCTCTTTCCTTTCTCAATTTATAAGCTAGCCATCTGCCTGGTTTATTTGCATCTTCAAAGTAATTCTGTTTCACACTTTTAATTTTTTGTGCTAATTCCTCTATTTCCATTAGTCCCATTTTATGTTTAATTATATCCATTTAATTTTTAATGTCTTTTTTTGTGGGGACTTATGTAAGTCTTTTTCCAGTCTTTTATAGTCATCCTCTAATGTCTTAAATGTCTTTTTCTGTTTTATGTTTCTTCTCCTAGTACAATCTATTATCAAGCCTCTTGTGTAAGCCTTCATCGTGTCCCAGAGATTCTGTAAAGATGTATCCTCTTTTCTATTTTCTTTGAAGAAGAAAACAAGTTCTTTCTCTATTTTCTGTTTAAAGTCTTTTTCTTTCAGAATCATATTATTTAGAGTCCACCTGGATCTCCTCTTGTATCCTTTCCAAATAACTGATACTGGATTATGACCTGCCCAAGTGCTTGTTTCTATTTCAATCTGTCATACATTAGTCAATAATTCTGCTGACATCCATATCATATCTATTCTAGACCAGGATGTGTGTCTATTTGAATAAAAAGTATATTGCTTACTTTCCGCATTTCTCTCTCTCAATGCATCTTTTAAATTAAATTATTCTGTTATTCGGAGGAATGGTTTTGGTAGTATCTTTCTAACTTTCTTTGTTGTTTTCTGTGTTTTATAGTCCAACCGGTCATTATTCCATTAAGATCACCCATCATGTAGATATTAACATAGTCCAAACCAGTTATTTTTGTATGTAATTTCCAGTGTGCTGATTTGATAGCACAGCCATTCAATAACAGTCTGATGTAAGATGTACTTATTTTGGAAATCTATGGGTGTGTTCCTGGGATAATGCTTTCTTAAAGTGAATGCAAGAACCAGTGTTACACAATAACTATCGTAACAAATAGAGAAAGGAAAAGGGGAGACAAAATGGAGAGGTTTTGAAATATTTTGAAATATTCAAAATCTTTTGCTGTGAAAAAAGTGGTAAACTATATGGGCACTATATTGTACTTTCTAGTTCTTTTTTTAAAAAATTTTTTTGCTCCCTCTTAAAACTTAGATAAATAAAATAGAGCCAACTTCCTTAAGTTTTACTTCAGTTTATTCAAGAATACCAAAATCTTATTTCAGGCAAACTGTAGGTTATGTTAGTTAGACTTAGGTTGTTTTGAAATAATAAAGCAAATGTGGCATGTCTTAATTCCTAATTGATTTCAGAGGGAATTTAGTGCAACATAAACCTGTAAGTTTAATGAGCTACCTCTTCTATTATTATGTTGTGCAAACACAAAGTTATGCAATCATAGATTTCTCTAAGAGGATGATTCCTATCATGCATTGTATTTGGAAGCACTATATAGTATTTTCAAGCACTATATTTTTCAAGAGCATTGCCAAATACTTCAAAGAACATCCACAAGCAAGGATCATTATTTATTAATATACTGGGTTTCCCCCCAAAAAACATCCCATGCATTAGCCTGATTTCAATCAATGTCAACTAATGGTTTACTGGGAGGAGATTCTAGGAATTAAAATCCAATACATTTGGAAGATACTGTCTGGGAAAGACAGATTTAATAACTTTGTCCAGGTACAAATACACATGTATATGTCACACTAGTTTTTCTTTGATATCACAGACCATCAAAGGCTGCCACCTAATCAAAACCTGCTTTTTGGACAGCTTCCCCAGAAATTTGCTAGGCTCCCATTTGTCCATCTTCAAGCATGGTGAAAAAAATGTAGATTTTCCCTTAGGCCTTGGGGTTGGGATATACCAGGGCCCCTTCTAAATTGACATATAGTATACCATATTTTTTTTCTTTTTCTCTCATTGTTTCCTTGGAGAGATTGTGCTTTTTTATATTATGTTGTTTTGTTAATTTTAATTTTTAAAACTATTCATAGTTGTTTTTTATCCTTGGCAGTGGCAGTGTTAATAATAGCAACAATAACAATAATAACATCATACATACAAACAACATAATGACTCAGACATAGAACAAGCACTACATATATCTACCAGTCTATTTCTTCTTCTCCTACTTTATTTCTATTTCATAATTATGATGGTAGAAAGCTAGTTTATTATAATAATGAATTACAGGCCATAGTAATGCTAAGACATGTTGGTTCAGATGTGGCACTAAGGCATAATGTGCTTTGGGTTTTGTTGTGTAGTTGGTTAGGCAAGCTAATTCTTATTTATTTAATACAACATGTTTAAGCAACTACAGCTGATGCATAATGCATGAACCATTATGATCTCACAGCCACCTATGAGTAGAACTTGTTCCTTGTTTACCTGCTATTAGTATTGCAACATTTTGCAGCTTGTTAAAAAAAATTTTTTTTAAATCCTTAAATGCCTATCTAATTTATTTCACCACGATTGATTGAATATATATACATACATACATACATACATACATACATACATATATATATATATATATATATATATATATTGGTTCACATGATTGATAAGTCCCCTGGATTCAGCTATCACCCAATGGCTGGATTGGTATATCTCATCAGCATACTGTATATTCCACATTTGTTAATGAACCACAACAGGAGAGGAAAAGAGTATTCTAAACTGGGTTGTAAAAATCTTTTTGAATGATGTCTCCCCAAATGGAGAGAGACAAGAACTGTGGCAAATTCTGAAGAACAATTACCAGTTGTTCAAAACCTCTACCAAAAAGGAAAGGACAGGGAGTTACCCACATGTAATTACCCACATGTGCTCCAGACAATTGGTCCCCACAATGAGACCTCAGGATAGAAGCAGAGGTGGTATTCAGCAGGTTCTGACCAGTTCTGGAGAACCAGTAGCGGAAACTGTGAGTAGTTTGGAGAACTGGCAAATCCCACCTCTGACTGGAGATTTTACAGTATCCTTCCCCTGCCACACCCACCAAGCCATGCCCACAGAACCAGTAGTAAAAAAATTTGAAGCCCACCACTGGACAGAGGCTTCCTGGGGGTTTGAGTACTGTGAAATGAGGGAATCATCCATTATGATCACAATTGTAGCAAAGCTTTTTAAAGGATGTGACTTCTCAAACTTGTTCTCTAACATCATTTTCTAATCATTTTTAGAAATTATCTATTTAACTATCTTAAGGATATTAGAAATATTCAGAACAAGTTTGAAAAGTCATGATGAGCTTACTTTCATCTTTGTACAAAAGAAAATTTACCATAAATGTAAGAATTTAAAGAACTGAAAATAAATGGCAAAAAGCTAAATGTAGGAGAAGGGACAACCGAATCTAGGAGAATCAGTCTAGAATCCCTATACAGCCACAAGATAACCAAGTCCAATCTCCTCCTGAGTACTATTGATGCTTATCTAACTTTAGGGAACTGGCAACCACTAGATGAAATAATCCCTGTGGAGAGGCTTTTAGCAATTAATCAGTTTATTTGAACTTTCATTGTGGACCTGGTCTTTTGTGCCTGACACTAAATTTTGATCTAGGAAAATTATAAACAAAGCTGCAGACAAATTTGGAATATTGAGACTTTTACCATACAATTTTAAAAACAATTCTATAAAATAAACAGATTTTCATGGGGACCAAGTCTTAAGACTTTAGTTTGCATATTTTAAGCCATAACAGCTATCGAACACTATAATTTCAAAAATTAGAAACACTAGAAGGGACTAAAGTTTCCAGGCAGAAAAGGAAAAGTGGGGAAAGCGTAAGCTTGCTTTTGGTTTTTGGTTAATGAAGAGTCTTACAAAATAATACAAAACATTATAACATTTAAAATATTACAGGAGATTTTCAAAGGATGATGCAGCAATTAGTACTTAGAAGGTCAGCAGTGCTGTCTTGTTCTATGGACTAATTTTGTCCAAAAGATGTTATTGAAGGAATGACAGAGGTAAAACAAATTTTGCTTGATGCAGAAATATTAGGACCAGAAATAAAAAAACTCACTTTTTATGACTCTGTGGTCCATATTTGGGTAAAAGTATGGAATATAAAACAGAGAGGATATCTATAGTGAAAACAAAAATGACAAGCAAAAAACAAACAAACAAGACCAGGATAAAGGAGATTTCTACTGAATATACTAAAGAAGTTGGTTAAAGCTTTGAAAAAAATCAAAGAGATTTGCTAAAGCCTCAAAGAAGCCTTTGGAATGGGGAAAAGAAATTTGAGGAGAGGCCAAATCCTGCAATAATATCTTAATGAATTAAAAATAATGTTAGAATAAAAGAAATATAAAGTTGGTTTCTGACCAAGTATAAAAATAAGACATGTTTGTATAAACCTCTGATAACTCTTTACAGACTTTTTACAGAAAAGTCAATAATTAATGGATTTGTGTCCTGATAAGGGATGGGCTATGGGAAAAAGAGCTATTCAGTACATTTATACTTGTGATGAAGATTAGAAGACACACACACACACATACATACACATTTCTTTTTCTTACTTTGCACTTTTGATTAATTGTATTCCTTCTTCTGATTGAGTTTAGTTTGCATTTGCTTGTGCTATTGTAATCAAGATCTTCAATAAAATTACATATAAAAAAGTAAAAAACTTTTTGAAGAATGTGAATAGATAAACAGAAAGAATGGTAATAATAACAATTATATCCCAGGTCTATATTATATGTCACTGATAACACAGATAATAGATAATCAGAGTGTGAAGGGACTTGTATGTCATCTAGTCCAACCCCCTGCCCAAGCGGGAGATCCTACACCATTTCTGACAAATGGCAGTCCAATCTCTTGAAAGTCTCAAGTGATGTCGGTCCCACAACTTCCAAGGGCAAGATATTCCATTGGTTGATTGTTCTCACTGTCAGAAAGTTTCTCCTTATTTCTAGGTTAAATCTCTCCTTGTTCAGTTTCTATCTATTATTCCTTGTCTGGCCTACAAGCACTTTAGAAAATAGCTTGACCCCTCCTCTCTGTGGCAGCCTCTCAAATATTGGAATACTGCTAACATGTGTCCCCTGGTCCAGATCTTTACTAGACTAGCCATGTCCAGTTTCTGTAACTGTTCTTCATATGTTTGATCTCCAGTCCCCTAATCATCCTGGTTGCTCTTCTCTGTACTTTTTCTAGAGTTTCAACAACTTTTTTATAATGTGGTGAGCAAAACTGGATGCAGTACTCTAGGTGTGGTCTTACTAAAGCTTTATAGAGTGGTATTAATACCTCACTTGATCTCGATTGTAACCCTCTGTGAATACAACTTAGGATTGCATTAGCTTTTGGGGCTGCTGCTACACACTGCTGGGTCATATTTAACTGGTTGTCCACTAAGATGTCAAGATCCCTCACACAGTTACTTCTATTGAGCCTGGCTTCACCCAGTCTATATGTGTACTTTTGATTTTTCTTGCCTAAACAAAGAAATACCCTTTCATGATAAACCCCATATATTTTGTCCATTCAGTCACTCACCAGTTTCCTGAGAAGACAATTCATATCACCTTCTCCTTGTAATGCCGAGGTTGCAACTGTAACGACAAGTGTTCTAAATTAAAAGAGTGACTCTTCTGAGATTTGTTTTTCTTTTATCTGATCCTCCTACATGCACATATAGCTGTTAACAAACAGGTATCTTAAGACATAGCTTTCCCATGATATGTCATAAGATATTGCAGAGAATTTTCACTCTTTCATAATTTTCAGGTGATGTTCCAATCTATACAATAAAAGCTAACAGAAAATATGAGTATAAAAAGAAATGACTAATATTTTAGGAAATGAAGGGCCTTTATTGTCTAGAAATACCACTGTCCGGAAAATTATATATCAGTTACATTATATTTTGCATTAGATGCCAACCAAGTCATTTAAGTATAGTGTGTCCCATGTAACTATAACTTAGGAAAAAATGTGGTTCAGTCTGTATCCAAGAATTGCCAACTTTGGAATTAGGCAAAATCAAGAAACAGGCAAGCTCCATGAATAGAGTTTCTGTCTGGCCTATCTTACATGGAACATTATCAAGACAGAATTATGTTTAGCTTCTTTATCATTCTTCCCACTTTTCCAGAACTGAGTAGCCACTTCCCTTCTTCAGTTGCTCATTTATTCATTCATGAAGATTAGACTCTTTTACAAAAATAGTTACTGATTTATTTACCAGTTCTGTTGTGATGAAAATCGGATAGAGAGATAGTATAAATGGAGAAAGGCTTTGTTCCATTTAAAGTAGTTTTATCTCTAATTGGGCAATTTTAACATTTATTTTTTATCTATAATCTCTACAAACACCGTATTAGGATATATCAGCATATTAGATTCGTTGGGATCTGGCCAGAGTTAGTTGGAATATATGAAGAGTCCATGTTAGGTGTCTCATCCAAAAATACATCAAAACCACAACTGTACTTCCCACTCAAAAGAAATTAAATTGTGAAATATTCTGCTGACTCTGTAAGGGACCAGGGTAATGCGAGGTGAAATAAGAAACTGTCATCAATTCTTTATCATAGAAGTAAACAATATAGGTTTAAGTTTCCTTGGATTACTGAATTCATTCTTTTAGTGATGAAGAGAAATATTTAAGAAATATTTATAATTCCTGGTTAAAGAACTGGAGGTGGGGGTTTTGAGAAAAACATCCAGTTTGTGGTGTGCTTTCTGTGTATCTTTTTATAGCAAAATCACTTGCAAGTTCAAGTGTTCCCTTGCAAGTAGATGTTTCTATGACTGTAAGACATCCATGTGAATGCTGTTTGCTGAAGTTCTGTTTTTGGATGCTTTTTTATATGATTTGTCAACGTAGGAATTTCTTTTAAACACCTGATTTAAATAAAAAAATCTATCAATCATCAGCAATTTCATGTCAGGTGTTCAAAAGACAATATTCCATTCTATGAAACCAATTTTCCTAGCCAAATTCACTCTAAATACTCTGTGCCCATTTTTTTTGCTTAATTATCTCATATCTTGCAACCACTTTGGTGGTTCCTTAATGTAACTCTGATTATCTTAATTCTAAGACCTGTTTTTCCAGGACATCTTGGAGCTTTTTATTCTTTTGCATACCACATGAGAATTTATTACTGACTCATTTAAGAATTGTGAAGCAACTTTCATTAGTACAGTTGTTCTCAACCTGTGGGTTGTGACCCCTTTGGGGGTTGAACGACCCTTTCACAGGGATTGCCTAAGAGTCTAGATTCTAGAGCATATCTTCAGTGCAACATAGCTAGTAAATCAAAGGCAATAGGATTCTGTTCCCATCAGTGGTGATTTTCCCATGCAGCTGTTAGGAATATAAGTCACCTAACAGATATTTGGGTTAGAAATATATAAACCAGGATAAACATTTTAATCTTTAAGAAAATGCAAAACTGTAATTAGGTGTGGTTTCTCAAACGGCCATAAGATGGAGCCAGAAACCTGGGTTGTTTTAGTCTTAGTCTGAGTCTCAGAAGAGAGTGTGAGTGTATCTCTGTTTCCTTCTGTTGGAAAGTATTGCCGTTGCTCCATTTCTTGATTCTTCTAATTGACTGATATTACTGGATTTAATGTAAGTCTGATACTGAACTGTTTTTGACACTGGAATTTGATATTTGGATTATCCCTGGATGAAAACTGACTTATTTTACCTGTGAATGACTTTGGACTGCCTATTTTGGACTTTGCTTAACGTTTCTGGAAGTAAAAACCTACATTTACTGTACAGTGTATCTGTGTGCTGTATGTGTATTATTCAAACACTACTCTCAAAATATGTCTCCCTGTATGCGCTCATTCTCCTAACGGGGAATTATATATATGCACGAGTTTATCCAATCGTGTGGCAAAGCATCTTCGCTTTGCCTCTTTGGCAAGATGTTGATTGACTCGGGGACAAAACCTTGCAATAAGAGAAATCATGGCCGAGGGAAAAGACCAACATCCTTGGACCCAGAGTTTCGCTTCTCCTACCTTTTTCCAAGATGGTGGCTGAGGGAATCTAGGATTCCAGGAATCCCAAGTTCGAATCCCTACCACTCTACTTCCTCTCCCCCGGTCACAAGAGCAGCTTTGACCCCCATGGGGCTGCTCTGGAAATAGACTGGGGGTCCAGGAAAGGAAGGGGGGAGCCTTGCCAAAGGATGCCCCTTCCTCCCGCATTTGGGTGGGAGGTCATCCCGTGTGGCTTCTGCCCTGCAAGGCAAGGCAAGGTGAGGGGGATAGCCAGTTTCAGCATTTCAGCCCCAGGCCGTCTCAGTGGTCTTGTTCAGCCTTGCTTCGAGGTGATCTTCAGGTGCCCAGAGGGCAACCCCGGCCAAGGTCCAAGCAAGGGACTTCAGAAAATGCACCCTGAGATCGGCCTTGCCTTTTTAGCCGCTCCACACCCCACTCCTGACTCCCATCCACTCTGGACTCTCCACCCAGGCTCAGGGACATCCATAGGTACCCCCAAAGAAGTCAAGGTTGGAGCCACTATGGGGCTCCTCTTGTTTCTGACCCATAAGGAACCGAGCCCCCCCTCTTTCAGAGGGACCCGGCAGCTGCCACGGCTCTTCTTCCTCCTTTTCCTTCTGGGCTCCACTTTGCTTAAGCCCCAGGCCAGTCCTGAGGTCTCCTGACCATGGCTAGACTGGGGCTGCTTTCCTGGCCCCCATCTACCCTCCCTGCCCTACTGCTTGGCCTCCCACTGAAGGGCCCCCATTGGCCCCACGAAGACAGCCCTGTGGCTCTTCCCATGGCCTCCATTGAGGAATGTATAGCCCTTATACCAGCGGTTATATTAAGACTGTTACCCATGCTACACCATGCTTCAAGACAAAATTACATTTATTTGTAATTAGAAATAAATATTTCACAATATATAATTACATATTGTTTTTGTGATTAATCACTATGCTTTAATGTTCAATTTGTAACAATGAAAATACATACTGCAAATCAGATATTAACATTACAATTCAGAACAGTAGCAAAATTATAGTTATGAAGTAGCAACAAAAATAATTTTATGGTTGGAACTGTATTAAAGGGTCACGACCAGGGGTGGGTTTCTACCGGTTTGCACCAGTTCTATAGAACTGGTTGTTAATGTCACCGGTAGTTCTAAGAACCGGTAAAACCGACCCCTGCTTGGCCCCACCCCTCTCCGCCGCTCCTACGGGCCAAAAACCAGTTTTTATTACTGCACATGTGCAAAAATCCCTTCCTCATTCTTTCCCGCCCGCCCCTCCCTTCGCTGTCCCGGCCCCTGCCCCATCCGCTGCTCCAAAGTAAAAAAAAACCATTTTTTATTTTAAAAAATGGGTTTCTTTTACTGCACACATGTGAAAATCCCTTCCACATTCTCCTCCGCCCGCCCCTCCTTTCGCTGCCCTGGCCCCCATCCCATCTGCCTCTTCAAAATAAAAAAACCCTAGTTTTTTTTTTAAATAGTTTTTTTTTACTGTGCATGCACAAAACCCCCTTTCTCATTCTCCCCGCCCTCCCTGCCCCGCTCCTACTTATAGCACATATGCGCTAATTACAAAAATTTGCCCACGTGGCGCCATCGCTCACAGCAGCAGCAGCAGCAGCTGAGCCAGCCAGCGGGCTAGACAGCCAGCTGTCTATCTCTGCCTGACTTCTGCCGCCCTGCTGAGTGAGGGCAAGCCGCAAGCCCCGGTCACCACCATTGCTAACTGTCCTCACCCGGCCGGCCTGCCTTGCCCTGCCTGCCTCCTGCCGCTACCACTAGCTGTCCTCGCCCACCCAGACTGCCTACCCTGCCGCCGGTCTCCAAAGATGCAGATCGGTAAGTACGATCTTCCATCCCAGTCTTCTACCTACCATTGCCAGTCCTGGTCACCTGCCCCCATCTTCCCTTGCCTGCAGCCCTCCATCGTTGCTGTCTTGCCTTCCCACCACCGATTGGTAGTGAGGAGGCAAAGCAGCAGCTCCTGCTGGCCCGGTTCCCTACCCCCTCTTGCCGCCGCCAGCCAACTCCCAGGCCTGGCGCCACTGCCTCATCCACCACGGACCAAGGGTTGCTGCCTTGCCTTCCCACCACCGATTGGTAGCGAGGAGGCAAATCAGCAGCTCCTGCTGGCCTGGTTCCCTACCCCTCTTGCTGCCGCCAGCCAACTCCCAGGCCTGGTGTCACTGCCTCATCCGCCGCGGACCAAGGGTTGCTGCCTTGCCTTCCCACCACCGATTGGTAGTGAGGAGGCAAATCAGCAGCTCCTGCTGGCCCGGTCCCCTACCTCCTCCTCCTCCTCCTCCTCCTCCTCCTTTTTGGTAAGTTGCTTTTTTATTTTTATGTATTTATTTTTTTACTATCTGTTTTTGTTTTTATTAATCATAAAAACAAAGCATATACTAAAGAAATAAACAAACACATAAATAAAAATTATTTTACTATTCATCTTGATGTTTCTTTAAGCAAAGAAGAAACATCAAGATGAATAGTAAAATAATTTTTATTTATGTGTTTATTTATTTAGCATCTGTTTTGTTTTTATGATTAATAAAAACAAAAACAGATAGTAAAAAAATATATAAATACATAAATAAAAAAGCAACTTACCGAAAGGGAGACAGGCAACTTCTTGTTACATTGATGTTATACATTATCTGTTTCTGCTTAAATCAATATATAGCAACATCAATGTAACAAGAAGTTGCATGCATACATAAATGACATTTTTTAAATAAAAGAGTTTTATTTTTTTTAAACATAAACAAAAACATAAAACATAAACCATCTTCAGTTACATAGTGTGTTGGTTGGTACAAATCACTTGTGCTCAATCTCTGCAGTCTTTCCTTTCTAATTTGCATTAATCCTTATATCATGCTAAGCAATTGGCCACTAAGCGAGCACCTGGTCATTAAGTGAGGACCAATTAAATTTGGGTTGCCAGCCACATGGCCACCTGCCTGGGCTTTGCCTGGGCCTCCCCAGGCCTTGGAAACTGGCAAAAAGCACTTGCTAAACAATTGGCCACTATGCGAGCACCTGGTCATTTAGTGAGTACCACTTAAATTTGGGTTGCCAGCCACATGGCCACCTGCCTGGGCCTTGCCAGGGCCTCCTCAGGCCTTGGAAACTGGCAAAAAGCACTTGCTAAGCAATTGGCCACTAAGAGAGCACCTAGTCATTTAGTGAGGACCACTTAAATTTGGGTTGCCAGTCACATGGCCATGCCCACCCCAGTCACATGACGAGGTAGCCATGCCCACCCCAGTCACAATCACCAAACCGATTGTTACACTGGCAGCATCCCATCACTAGCTCCAGCCACCCTAATGCAAACTATTATATTTTAAAGGCTTTTCAGAATTCCATAACATTCTGGATTCCATAAATTCTATAAAGCCACCTGGTTTTCAGGGGTACCAGAAGAAGTATGCTTTCAGAATCCTAACAAATGGCATTGATTATTTGAAGATATTTGGACTGCACCAACTCTGTTGGCTTGTACGAGCTGAGCAGAAACTGCAGTGAGGCAGTCTTTGCAAGTTTAAAACTTACAAAGCAGAGTGTTCAAGTGAGCATGCTAGTCTTAATATTTCATCAAATATTGAATCTGAACAGAGGATTAGATAGATAGATAGATAGATAGATAGATAGATAGATAGATAGATAGATAGAACATTAATAGTGAATAAAAACCCAAGTTGATTTGATATATAGAAATGTATATAGAAATGACAAATTAAAACAAAATATATTGATTTCAAACAAAACATAAAATAATAAAATCATAGATGACAGTCCACGGTTGATTTTGTTATATTTCCAAAACTCCTGAATAATTTTTAACTTTCAGAGAGCTCTTTGGATCTTCCTGAAGTCTCAATAACATTGGTTAATTTCTTAAATCCAAATATGATCAAGTTGATATTTCTTATGCCTTCATATAGATAGCACTTAGACTTCACAGTGCTTTATAGCCCTCTTTAAGCAGTTTACAGAGTCAGCATATTGCCCCCAACAATCTGGGTCCTCATTTTACCAACCTCGGAAGGATGGAAGGCTGAGCCTGGTGAGATTCGATCTGCAAATTGCAGGCAGCTAGCAGTCAGCAGAGGTAGCCTGCAGTACTGCACTCGAACCACTGCACCACTGCACCACTGCAGCTCCTATATAGATAGTATATAGATAGATAGATATAGTATAGTAGTATAGTATATAGTATAGTATAGTATAGTATAGTATAGTATAGTATAGTATAGTATAGTATAGTATAGTATAGTATAGTATAGTATAGTATAGTATAGTAGATAGATATACTATATACTGTAGATAGTAATCCAGAGTAAACAAAATTATATATAGTTATTAAGTGTTATTAACTAATGCAATTATTACTATTTTTGCTTACTTAGGTTACAGGATTGCTTGCTTCTCAATGGAATATCCCCATGTTTGGGTTTGTTGGCCAAACAACTAAGCTGAGCAACTCATTTTTTTATGACACTTACATCAACCTTGTCTCACCAGTGTACCTGATAGGAGAAGTGCTGCATAAAACACTTCAATATTTTGGGTGGAAATATGTTGCTCTCTTTGGAAGTTCATATGATGCATTTACATGGGGTGAAACAGAGGAATTATGGACAAGTATAGAAAACCAACTTAAATTCAATATAAACATAACGGCGAAGGTGAGATACAACACAAAAAACCAAAGCCTCCATGAAGAGAAATTGAACTATATATCATCTGTTGCCAGAAGTAAGTTTCAGAAGAAAACAAAATGTAATTAGTATAAATTACAAAAATACCTAAATTCTTTGGAATAAAATAAGATAAAAATATTTAATTTTCCTGATTATTATTTTTAAAGAGTTGGAAGGAGTTACATGATTATGTCTTTCCATCTGTAATTATTAATATAATGCCTAGTATTGAAAAGCAGAATTTCAAAATGTCTTTGGATCATATAACAGAATAAAGATATTTACATTTTGGCTCTTAATATTATTTCTATTAAAGAACACATATGATAGATGATGTTTCTTTAGTTAGAAATGTTTAAAGACCTGAAATATCACTGTTTGCCTTGGATAGATAGATGATAGATAGATAGATAGATAGATAGATAGATAGATAGATAGATAGATAGATATAGATTAGATATAGATATAGATATAGATATAGATATACACACATATACATATACATACACACACACACACACACACAGACATTAGAATGCTAAAAATGTTTAAAGGAGTACAAATTCAGGTCTCTGATTAGCATTGACTTACATAGATATAGATATAGACAGAGATAGATACAGAGGATATATAGATGGATATAGATGATACAGATATACATATACACAATACAGTAATTCATTCAATCTTAGAGACTTTTTGTAATCATGGCTGTATTTCAAGTACTCATAAAAGAATAAAAGAAATCTCTGATCTATAATCCTTACACTGATAGCTTTCATTCAGTAGCAGATTCATTCTTGCCATCTCAGTTCCACTTCTGTCAAAAGCTACAGATTCATTGCTGTCTATTTTCTCTGTCATTTTGATACTGACCACATACTCTTGTTCCCAGGATCCTTCTCTTCCAAGCTGATTCATGACACATATTTGACCACTTTTATATTTAATATTTCCAAATATCTTTTGCATTATTTAATAAGATACACACAATCAAATCTCTACTTTTTGTGCATTGAATAGTAATGAATAAATTGTTTTGACTTTTTGTAATGCTATTGAGTTGATATCTGGTTGCTTCAAGCTTCCATTCTCTTCTGTATTAACTTTATATAAGAGACAACTAATTGTTTTAATTTCTTTGCAGTTATTGTTTTAATCTGCAATCCTTTGGATGCAAGATCCATTTTGTTACAGGCCAAAGAATTAGGTATGACAAAAGGACCATATGTGTTCTTTGTTCTGCAACATTTTGAGGTAAGTAGCAAGTAAGTATTTTATTATCATGTTTAAAACATTTTTTAGATTGCATAATTGGGCAAGAGCAACTATGGTTCTAATGCTTACCTTAGCTCATAACACAGAAATGAAATACCTACATTATAATATATAATCAAAAAGGGAAATGAGAGACTCCAATTCATCATGTGAGGGTTTCAATAACATGTTAAATAATTGTTTTAAGCAAGTGTAGACAAAAATCCCCTAGGTTTACCCACTAAAAACATTCCAGGTTCAAGTGTATCTGTTTGATGTAAGTGATATTTTGGAAAAGGATAGACTTATAGTGGTGTAAACTTTACACATGGTAGCAATTAACTTGATCCAAGATGGCATCAACGATGCTGCCTCAGTGAAATGCTCTCTAATGATTTCTTTATTCTTTATTATTCTCTGCAATTCACTATGGATTCATACTCACAAGACCATCTGCTAAGAAGTGAGCAATGTTTCTTTAAGGAACAGCTTTCTGATTTCTCACCCCCTATCTTTGCAAATGCTGAGGAGATTCTAACTAATTTCCCAGTTCTATGGATTACAACAAACAAAGGAAAGAAGCGGCAGCACCAAAAAAAGGAGATGAAATAAAAGAGCGGGAATTTTAAATAGACTAAGGAATTGGGGGGGGGGGAGGAGAACCCCTCTACCTTCAATCTTTCTGACTAATTTATGCTCACTGGCTAACAAGATGGATAAAATTCTCCTTTTAAATAGGTGCAATTCTGATTTCTACAATTCAGTAGTTCTCTGTTTTACTGAAACCTGGCTTAATACACAAATTCATGATGACAACACCATATACACTCCAGGATTTCAGATATTTAGATCAGACAGAATTGAAGATTTTGGTTGTTAGGAATAACCATAGTTACCTAACGTTGTTTGGGTAAATAATATATAAACCATGATAGCAAAGTTTAAATGTGTTTTTCACTTTAAACTCTAAATGATATAATTTGGGTGCGGTTGAGAAACTGCCATAAGAGGGAGCTAGAGAACCTGGATTGCTACTGGATTGATGGTTGATTGTTCTGCGTGTTCCCTGTTGCTGACGTCGAAAGAGGAAAGAGTTTTGAATGCTGCATATCTAATCTACTGTGAGAAGATATTTACTGGACTGATTTATGGATTGACATTGTAAGTTAACTGTTTTTTTTTTTTTTTGACACTGGATTTTTGCAATTGAACAATCTCCAGACTGAACTGACTGAACACTAGTGAATGATATTTGGACTGTTTGACCCTGCTAAACTCTTAATGGAATAAACTATTCAACTAAGACAGTGTATCCGTTTTTACTGTGTGAAAACTAAAAAATGCTTTCTCTCATATTCACCTGATTGCCTGACTGCTGTGCACATTCTGCTAGGGTATATCCCTAACATTGGTAAAACGAAGGGTGGAAGATTATGTTTATATATCAACAACAGCTGGTCTAAGGATATAACTATAATATATGAATTCTGTGATGAAAATTTAGAGTCTTTACATATAAACTGCAAGCCATTTTATTCTCCACATGAGTTCTCCTCATTCCTCTTAATAGCTGTGTATGCTCCTCCACAAACTTGTGTAAACAAGGCATTATGAACTCTTGCTGATCAAACTATGGAGGCTGAAGCCAAACACCCAGATTCACTTCCCATCATTTTAGGAGATTTCAATCAAGCAAATTTAAGAAAAGAGCTCCCAAAATATTTCCAGAATGTAAATTGTCCCACCAGAGGCAAAAATACTTTAGACACTGCTACACAACAGTAAAAGATGCTTATAGGTCTTTACCATGAGCAGCTGTGGGACACTCTGATCACTGCATGATTCACCTTGTACCTGCCTACAGACAAAGACTTAAAACCATGAAACCAACAATTAAATCAGTGAGGACTTGGTCTGATGAGGCACAGCTGAAACTCCAGGCTTGCCTTGATTGTACTGATTAGAATGTTTTTGAAGATACCTCTGCAGACCTAGATGAGCTCACAGATACTGTAACATTATATGTCAGCTTCTGCGAAGACTCATATGTACCAACAAGGAACCCGCAAATATATAGCAACAATAAATCTTGGAAGCCTACAGAAAATGTGACAGAATGCTATACAATCAGGCCAGAAACATATTAACAAGAGAGATCAGAGCAGCAAAAAGAAGCTACTCTGAAAAATTAAGGAATCAGTTCTCAACAAATGAACCAGCAAACATATGGAAAACTCTTAAAAACATCACAGGCTACAGCAAACCTCTTTCCCAGGCAGAAGGAAATCAACAACTTGCAGATGACCTGAATGTGTTTTAGTGCAGGTTCAGCCACCTATCTCCACAACCCCCGTGTTAAACACACCAACAACAGCCAAGCCTCCTACAACTGACCCAACCCATTGGATTTACAACCTCTGGTGATGACAGAAAAAGAAGTGCAAGATCTATTTCACTGACAAAAGCCAGGAAAAGCACCAGGGCCAGACAAGATAACTTCTTGCTTAAAAGTCTGTGCTGACCAAGTGGCCCCCATCTTCACCCGAATCTTCAATAAATCACTAGAGATGTGCTATGTTCCTTCTTGTTCAAATGCTCTACTATCATCCCAGTACCAAAGAAGCCCTCCATCTGGGAACTGAATACTACAGACCAGTTGCTCTAACATCTGTAGTTATGAAAACATTTGAAAGGTTTTATTTTATTTATTTATTTATTTGATTTGTCAATTGTTTACAAGATAATAAGTACAAGTGTATACATAGTTGTGAATATATGAAATGGGTACATATAAGAAAAATAAAAGAATAAGAGAAACAATAGGACAGGGACGGTAGGCACGTTGGTGCTTTATGCACGCCCCTACAGACCTCTTAGGAAAGGGGTGAGGTCAATAGTAGACAGTCTAAGGTTAAAGTTTTTGGGGTTTGGGGAAGAGACTACAGAGTCGGGTAGAGTATTCCAGACATTGACCACTCTATTGCTGAAGTCGTATTTCCTGCAATCAAGTTTGGTGCGGTTTACTTTGAGTTTGTATCTGTTGTGTGCTCTTGTGTTGTTATGGTTAAAGCTGAAGTATTCATTGACAGGTAGGACATTGCAATGTATGATTTTATATACCATGCTTAAGTCGGACCGAAGACAGCGTAATTCGAGGTTTTCTAGTTTTAGAATTTCGAGTCTGGTGGCATAAGGTATTCTACAACGGGTAGAAGAGTGGAGAACTCTTCTTGTGAAATACTTCTGGACTTTCTCAATTGTGTTAATATCACATACGTGATAAGGATTCCAGACTGATGAACTGTATTCGAGTATTGGTCTAGCAAATGTTTTGTATGCTCTGGTTAGTAGTGAGATATTACCAGAGAAAAAGCAACGTAGGATTAGGTTAACAACTCTTAATGCCTTTTTGGCTATGTAGTTGCAGTGAGCTCTAGCACTTAGATCATTAGAGGTGAGTATTCCCAGGTTCTTTACAAAGCTTGGGTCATCAACAAGATCTTGACTATTCAGCTTGTATTTTATTTTCTGATTTTTTTACCAATATGTAAGACAGAGCATTTATTTGTTGAGATTTGGAGTTGCCATATGTTAGACCATTCAGATACATAGTCTAGATCTTTTGTAGGGTAGTAGTATTGTCTGTGGTATTGAACAGCTTTACATCATCAGCGAAGAGAACGCAATTGCTCTTGATATGATCACAAAGGTCGTTTATGTAGATTATGAAGAGAGTTGGTCCTAGAACACTGCCTTGGGGAACACCACTATTGACAGGTACTGGATTTGATAGGGCGTCCCAATTTTGACCATTTGTTGTCTGTTTGACAGGAATGCTTCTATCCAGTTATTCAGTTGTCCAGAGATACCATAAGATTTTATTTTTAGGAGTAGTTTGTCGTGTACCACTGAATCAAAGGCTTTGCAGAAGTCTATGTAGATTGCGTCTATTGCTTTGCCCTGGTCGAGTTGTGTAGTCCATATGTTTTTTCAGTGTAAGAGTTGCAGATTACAGGATAGTTTTTTTCTGAAACCAAATTGTTTATTGGAGAGTAGGTTGTTTGTCTCTAAATGGAGGATGATGGATTGGTTAATAATTGATTCCATGACTTTACAGGTGACGCAGCATAAGGAGATTGGTCTGTAATTTTCAACTAGGCTTGGGTCTCCCTTTTTGAAGATGGGGATGACTGTGGCTTGTAACCATAGGTTGGGCAAGGAGCTGGTTCTGAAAGATTTTTCAAAGATTATGCTTAGAGGTTTGGCTATGGCAGCGGATAGTTTTCTTAAGAAGTAGGCACATATTCCATCCGGTCCAATAGATAGAGATGGTTTTAGGTTGCGTAGTGCTTTTTCAACGTTGTCTACTGTAAAATCGATATGTATTAGATCATTATTGTTGTCTGTGGTACGGCTAGGAAACATTGGGCATGATCCATTACTGTTTACAAACACTGAGCCGAAGAATGTGTTAAAGATGTTGGCTTTAATGGTGTTGTCTGCAGTCTTTACCATCAGGTCCTATCAAGGGAGGGATGGACCTTGAGTCTTTTAGTTTGTTGTTTACAAAATTGTAAAAAGCGGGGGTGGAATTGGTGCTTAGAAGGTTTTCCTCTTGTTTAATGTGGTAATTGGTGCATTCGGTCTTTATCTGGTGGCATAAATTTTTGTATCGGTTTTTGAAATTAGCAACGTGACCAGATTTGTTTTTCCGCCAGAGTGATCTCTTTTTGGATTGAAGTTTCCTTATTGATATGGGTAATCTGCTTTTTGTTTTGTTTTTGGAGTTGTTGTTGGAACATATAGTTTGATGACTCTTTTGACTTCAAGTAAAAATATGTTGTAATGGTCTTCAACAGTATTGCATCCAGTGAATAGAGATTGCCAATCGAGGGATGAGAGATCGTTATCTATAAGATCATAGTTGCCTTTTTGAAGTTACAACTAGGGATGACATCGTTGTGGTGATTTTTGTGTGGACGTATGTTGAGGCAAAAGTCAATCATATTGTGGTCACTACTGGAAAAGGGTTCTTTGGTTTGTATTCGTAAATTAAATTCAAACTATTGCAGAAGATGAGATCGAGGCAGTTGTTCAGTCTAGTGTTGTTGGTTACTAGTTGTTCAAGACCTAGATTTGTAATAGCATTGTAGAAGGTTGTGTGTATGATTTCAGTTGTACAATTATTTAGGGTCCAGTCAATATGAGGTAGATTGAAATCTCCAAGAAAGATAAAAGGGTATGGGCAGGATGTAGCCCATGTTAGTAGTGTATTTAGCTTGTTTACATGTTCGATGTCATAATCAGGTGCTCTGTAACATAGTAAGAATAGAATTGTGATATTTAAGGATAGTTCACAGATGATGGTTTCAGGAAGGGCAAGCTCCTGGGTAACTTGGATATTTTTAGATGTAAGGATTTTTATAGAATATAGCAACACCACCTCCTCGACAATTTTCACGATCTGATCGGTAAACATGATAGTCTCTTACTGTGGTAATGGAGTCGGGGAGAGATGCATTGAGCCATGTTTCACAGACAAATATAATGTCGAGTTAGCCATATTTAAGAGGATGAGAAATTCAGGTATTTTATTCACGAGGCTTCTTGCATTGAGTAGTTTGCATTTAAGTCCGGCAGCAGTTGGGATTGAGGTAGTTGGGGGCGTGCGTGCCTAGTCTTGGGTGATGGTGGGTGGTGGTAGGTGGTTGAGGTAGGGTGGTGGTTGAGGGTAAAAGTTGGGTATTGGGTTGCGTGTCTTACTTTTGATACAGTCAGCATGGTAGTCAATGTACAGGTCCTTCTCTCCATTGTCTAGACGGGTTTTGAGTTCGATGCGGAGTGCACGGGAGCGGGCACGTTGCTGTATGGTTAAGTCAGGGCGGCAACGGAGGTTTTTGTGGTTGGTGTTGGTTTTGGCGAGTGAGTTTATAGTGTAAATGAGTTTACGTTTGCTTGATTCATTTTTGCAAATGATCCTGCACAAGCGTGGGGCCACAGAGCTGTCTCTATTTTTGAGCTCTCGGTCAATGCGGGAAATGTCAAGTATTTCATCACCGGAGATGGTTGATGCTTGGTAATCTCTGATGATTTTTCGACAGTTGTGATGTTTTCCCACCTGAAAACCATCACAGACCCGCTGTTAGATCCCATGCAGTTTGCTTACCGAGCAAATAGATCGACAGATGATGCTGTTAATGATGCATTACATCCTACAACACCTTGAATCTCCAAATACCTATGCAAGGGACCTCTTTGTAAACTTCAATTCAGCATTCAATACCATCATTCCAGACATTCTTCTAACTAAACTAAACCAGCTAGCAGTACCTGAACACACTTGTAAGTGGATCATAAGCTTCCTAACAGACAGGAAGCAGCAGGTGAAGCTAGGCAGATTCACATCTGATACCTGTACAATTAGCACAGGGTCCCCCCAAGGCTGTGTGCTTTCTCCACTTTTCTTCTCCCTATATACCAGTGACTGCATTTCAAATGATCCATCTGTTAAAATACTGAAGTTTGCAGATGATACAACAGTGATTGGTCTCATTCAAGAAAATGACGAATTGTTAAGGCTTCCAGTTTGAGTCTCTTCAGCGACAGACCGAAATCCATGATCATGCATGGTTTCTATCTGTGCTCACCACCAGAGCGCCCCGAGCCGGCTGGTTTCGGGGCTAAGCCACCCTGTAGAGGTGGTGAAGAAGGGGGAGACTGCCAGCAGGTTGAGGAGAGCCGCATCTCTCTTCCCCAGCTGGCCTTTACTCCCTTTCCCGAAGGCAGTTCCAGCGGTGGTCAGAAATGGCCACCACAAAGAAGAACTTGACTGGAAAAGAATGTGCAGGAGGAAGATAAGAAGAGAAAGTTTTGGTCGACCGGGTTAAACCGAAAAAGCAACAAAGTAAGGTACCCTGGAATTTAAATTAAATAACATTGTTCCCAAAGAAGATTTTGAAGCTGCAAAGGAGAGAGAGAAGGAAAGGATTAGGTTTTTTTTTCTTCCCTTCCTTATACTGACAACCAAGAGACTTAAGCAAGAAATTGAAAAAAAAATCCACTTTGACATTAATAGGCATCTAAGCTGAAAATAAAAGTCAAAGGGATAATCAAGATTTCTGGATATTTAAAAGTTTTTAAAAGCAGGAAAGGAGAAAAAAAAAGAATAAAAGAGCAGGATCTGGAAAAATGGAGGAGACTGCCTGGAACTAAGGAATGGAACTGTAACTAAAAGGAATTTACAGTTAAATTTTAACAAGATTCCTCAAAGATACATTTTAACTGAAACTTGGCAACAAAATAATAGAACCCCAGGAAGAGAAAGTGGAAAAAAGAAGCAAGAAGAAACAGCCTTGGATTATTTGGATTATTTGGTGATTGTTGGTTTTTTATCTATATGACTAAAATTAACCAGGTGGTTGTTTCAAAGTCTTTAAAATGGTATCACTCTTAGAAGAACTGAAAATGGAACTTAAAAAATGGAAAGAAGATGCTCAAGAAGGGAGAGGTTCTTTTGGCTTCGTATTTCAATTCTTAGAAATAGAGATCTGGAACTATGAGAAACAACAAGAAACGCTTGCAGAACAAGAAGATTGGGACAAAGAAGAAGCTATCTTTAATGATCAAATAATTTTAAGGGTGGGGGAGGAAAGGGGGGAAAGAGAGTGAAAGGTTTAAGACCAGAAAAAACAACCAAAAAGAAGAAGAACAATTTGAAAGATAAATATAATATTAGAAAGCAACAGAAGAGGAGATTACAGATGAGAGAATTAGAAGTAGAGAGACGAGGGGGTAAAAAGGGGAGGGAGAAGAAGAGGGGGAAGAAGGCAAGGAAAAGAAGTTGTAAAAGACAGAAACAAGAAATAGAGAAACAGGGAAAAGAGTATTGTAACAATATTGATTATTGTAACCATAAGCTTGTTTAGAGATAATGGGTGAAAATTTAATTGTAAATTAAGCATTGTAAATTAAACATTGTAAATTAAACAGATTAAACAAATTTAATCTGCAAAGATACATAAGATAGCATTGTTATATTACAAATAGAAATAAATTTAGAAAATATGACTAAAATGATGGATAAAATATTTACTGTAATGTAGTGGAATGTTTGTTAATAAATAAATGAATTAAAGTGAATGAGAGAATTAAATGGGAACATTTTAATTATTATTAATGATTTATAAAAATATAAGTGAGAAATATGGTGGGGGGGGAGAATTAACTATGGAAAGTTTATAAGTGTTCCCAAGGAAATATGGCATTTAATTGAAAAGAAATGTTAAAGATGTTAAGATTTTAATGAATATTAATGACAGAATTGAATTGGAATGGAATGTGTGTTTTATTTACATATATATATAAAATCTTTTCTTTTTAAGAATATAGTGTGTATTTTAAGAATGTACCAAGCAGAATTCGATTGGAAGTTATGTATTATATTGAATGCTATAATTTTAAAGGTATACATTGAAGCTTAAATAAGAGTTTGAATGGATAAAATTAAAAGATATAAAGGTGTCATACCCCAATTGGTAACTGCAGGGAAAAAAATTTTTAATGAGAAAAGATAATATGAAATTGAAACAGGACAGACAAAAGTATAAATATAATGATTTGAATTGAGATGAGATAATTAAAATAAAGTTGAGAAAATTAAAAAAGGGGTAAAACTATGTAGAAAATATAAAATGGTAATAAGATATGGAATAAAATATACAAATGAGCATGAAATTGAGTTTTGTGTTTGTATGAAGAAGTGATAACCTGGGACCATGCTATTTTTTAAAAAAGATGTTTTATTTGTATTTTGTTTTTGTGAAAACCCAAATAAAATTTTCAAAAAAAGAAAAAAGAAAACGACTAATTGTCATGCTCCTGGTGGAGACTAACTCTGAGGAAGGCCAATAAAGAATTCTATTCTATTCTATTCTGTTCTGTTCTGCTCTGCTCTGCTCTGCTCTGCTCTGCTCTGCTCTGCTCTGCTCTATTCTATTCTATTCTATTCTATTCTATTCTATTCTATTCTATTCTATTCTATTCTATTCTATTCTATTCTATTCTAAATGGTTAAGTCAAAATTAAAATAATATATGTTTCCTTTTTTGTCCTTGCATTCTGGGCCAATTTTGGATAGTCTTCAAGGATAGTCCTATGTAGAACCCATCTCGAACACATTGATCCAATAATATTATGGGCTTATTTTGTGTCATAAGATGAAGATGTGCAAAGGGTGACCTGCCCACACCTGTTCTGTTTGCTGAAGAGTTGTATGGTACAGGAGAACTCTCACATTGTGCAATCTCTGTCAGTTGTGGAGAAACCAAGAACAAGATTAATATTACAAAGTAGTTTCTTTCTTGCTGCTCATGTTTAGGAATCTTGTCAGACTAAAACACATTCTCCATAGCTATCAGATAGATTTCATGAAGAATTAGGAGGACCTTTTCTGGATCTCTTCCTGCATATCAATTCTCTAAATGACACAGAGCCAGATTATTTGCAGGACTGCCTTTCCCTGAGACATATACCCATCCTACTAGGTCAAATAAAGTAGGTACACTTCTAATTCCTTCCCCTAAATATTGTGATCCAATGGAAGCTAGGAAGCATGGTTTTTCCATACTAGCCCCTGCCCTATGGAACATTCTACCTTCTAAAATTCAGCAGCCTCTTCCTTTCTATCCTTCCATAAATCTTAATACCAAGTGCTGGGATAAGACTGCATAATTGCACATTAAAAGTTTGACTTGATGTTGGGTCTTGATTGTTTTTAATGTTTTAATATTTTTTGATTTTATAGTTTTAATATGATTTATAGGCTGTTTTAACTTTTGGTTGAGAGCCGCTCAGAATTGGTTAGAAGATGGGCGGCTACATAAATGTTTTAAATACATAAATGAATGAAATTAGATAATAGAATAGGAATTTAAAAAGTTCTTAACTATGCTTGATTGTTACAATTATTCACCATGTTATCATTATTTGTAATTTATGAAGCTACACTGGTCTTTTGGAGACTTCATATTATCCCTCATTCATGATATTGTGACTAAACATTAGTCACATTAGGCTTTTCCCATTGAATAATTGTCCCCTCCTGCATGTTTTAGGAATAGAAACTGTTAAACCTTTACCCCTAGATAAATAAGATTGAATATGTGTGTGTGTGTGTGCATATTTATAAAAGCTAATTGTTTTGGACATACATAATACAATCCAGAATTCTTATTCCCTCAGGATCTCTTTATCACACTTCTCTGTGTATTTGGTATTTTTATATTACCATTTAATGTGTGTGTGTGGGGAAGATACACCAACTGAATTGTGCATATTAATTACTAGAACTGATCATTTATCTCTCTTGTCTTCCAGGCCTACTTTTTGGAAGAGACTTGGAATCATGAAAACATCAGCATCTTAGATGCTTATCAATCTGTTTTTTTAATAGCTCTAAGGTCTTACAGGGAGTATAGGAACTACTCTGATTTCATGAAGGAGCTCCATGACAAGCAAAAGGAAAAGCAGTCCTCATACAATTTATTTTCTTTACAAGAAGAGGTTATATTTACTGTATTAATTAAACATGTCCTTATTAAAAATATAGCTTAAAGGAATTTTTTTGTCATTCCCATGATTTGATTTGGTGCCAATGCTACCAAATCTGTACCAAATCATACCCAATATTTAACTATTAATCATCTAATTCAGGGGTATCAAATTTGCATCGTCACTGCATCATCACATGATGTATTGCGACTTCCCCCCCCCCTTTGGTAAACCTGGGGTGACGTGGCCAGCCCATGACACATCCAGTCCACCCCGATCTAATTCATCTCTAATCTGATGGTTTCTAGTTGTTTGCTCTTCAACTTCTCACACCTCTTGTAGCAATTTGGCCTTGAATTGCCCCTAAATTTAGTGGGAACCAAGTTGGAAGAGGCTGAACTAAGGATTTTGTGAAATTTAAAATCATGCTCTGGTGAAATAATCAGAGTAAAAAAATGATACAAATTCAATATTCTTTGTATGTAACAACATGGTAACTGTTGTTCTTCCTTACTCTTCACCAGTTTTAAAACAAGAGCAGTGATTCTGACTATGTTAGAATGACATGTTAAGCAATGTCAGTTAACTAATTATCCCATCATCTTACCCACTTGCATTTTTTATCAAAATTATTTCATTGGGTCAACCAAGGCCAATAAATTTGCTATTTTGGGAATTGTAAATTGGGATATGTATCTAAAGCTGGCAATAGATTTTGGAACAAACTGCAATAGTATGGTTTTTGCAAATCAAGGCAAGGTTTATGCTAAAAATCTATCTTCTACCATACTATTAAAGAAGCAGAAACCCTGATCTCCAATCTAATTTGTAATCAGACAATTTTAAGGGGGATATGTACCTCTTTTACCCCAGAAGTCCAAACTGTTTCATATATTGTATCTTTTTTCAGTTAAATTCTTATGCTGCATATCTTCATGATGCTGTTTTGCTTTATGCATCAACTGTAAAAGAAATGTCAGAAGACAAAAAAGATTTCCTTGATGGAAGGGCATTAATCAACACTTTAAAAGGCTACAATAAAACCCTTCTGTATGGTGAGCTTGTGAGTTAAGATTACAGTCATTGTAAATTGACAGGTCCAATAATACAACAACTTTGGCTATGGTTACCCCAAACACAAAAATATAAAGAAGCTGGGATGGTGTCTAAATTAATCTATGTGATTAGTTTATGTTTCTCATGCAAACCCAGAAAGTAGGCTGAGTAAACTTGATGTAAGCATATCATGGTAACTGTGTCATGTGAAGATTATATCTGAAAGTAGAATAATTTCTAAGGGATCTCCATACAAACAAGAATGGGAATATTTTTATAGCCATATTGCCCAATTGAGGTATTGAATATCAAATGTAAGCAGAACCAAAGGCAAAATGGGAAGGATCTGATTTGGAAATATTTTTTCTCATTATTCACATGCTGTTTGTAATCAGACTATTTTTAAATGCAGAAGTAATAAAGCAATTCATTTTTTTGATTACTTCCATTGATTAATACTATTCTTGGAAATCTCTGCAGAGTTTGAAGATTCAGAAGAAAAGCCCCAAGAAAAATAGAGTATATAAGAAATGTTTAAGCACCTGTATCTTTAATGTCTTTTTATTTAGGTATCACTGGTCCTGTGCACATTGATGAACTGGGTGAAAGAAAAATGGATTATTCTGTATATGATCTTCAGGAATCTGGAAATTCTACTAACTTCATTCCTGTTCTTAATTTTGATACTTACAGAAGAACATTAAGGTATTTCTGCCTGTATATATTTCATAATTACTCTAATATAATCTTTCTCATAGCATGAAAATATTATACATAAAGATTTAGTTTGTCAAGTACAATATATAGTTTTTTTATTCATCTGTTGAAGGAGTAGCTTATTGTCTTTATTTTATGGAGCATGAATTTAGGCAAACTTCAGTCAGAAGCATAGTTCTTTTTATAGTTGGAGCAATCTGACCCTTGCTTTTTTTGGATTACTTTTTCATGAGTTCATGTGTACAGAATCTATTCAAGTCTCTTTCAAACTGAGCTCATGAATATATCCTCATGAACATGTTCATATAGTTTTCTTGATAATAATAAGAAAGTTGCTTGACATTGCATTTCTGAGACATTTTTTTCAACTATCCAGTCCAGTGGTGGGATTCAAATGTTTTTGCTACCGGTTCTATGGGCGTGGCTTGGTGGGTGTGGTGTGGCTTGGTAGGTGTGGCCTGGTGGGCGTGGCAGGGGAAGGATACTGTAAAATCCCATTCTCTCCCCACCCCATTAACCTGCTTTCCAGTTCCATTCTCCTATGCAGGGCAAAAAAAGCTAGGATTCGGGAGGCAAAGAATAGATGGGGGTGGGGGCAGTCAGATGTGGAATTCCAAACTACTCAAAATTTCTGCTACTGGTTCTCCAAACTACTCAAAATTTCAGCTACCAGTTCTCCAGAACTGGTCAGAACCTGCTGAATCAGAACCTGCTGATCCAGTCCAATCTGTACCCTATTATTTTCTGGTGCTCTCCAAGTATTAAATGACTCTCACCCAAACTGGTTGGATAGGTAAGTTGGATTGAGAGAGAGTATCTGGCCCAAATTTCTAACCTAGTACCTTAATCACTAGATCTCTTTCTCTCTGTGTCTCTGTCTGCCCCTCCACTCCACCCCATCCCTCTCCATTTCTTTCTTCTGTATTCCATATGTTTTGAAATCACTGGGGCATTTACTGGAACATAATGTCATCAGTATGCTGATGAATCCCATTCTATTTGAATTATGATACAAACACATTTTATTAAACATACAAAAAATATTGTGACAAAAAAGAAAATATAATATATAAATAAATTACTTTTCAAAGTACAGATTGATTCACAACAATATTAATAGATTTACAGTAAATAATAAAATAATTAAAATAAGGTATTTTGGTAAAAATATAACTCACCTTTAATGTTAATCTTTATCTCATCTTATTATGTTCAGTCCCACTGCAGAAATTAACTATATTGGTTGGTCAAACAGAGAAATACCTAAAGACAAACCAATTTGTGGATTTCACAATGAGCACTGTAAAATTCAAGCTACCAGTGAGTGTGATGTTTACTTGCATCTTATACTATGTATCTGATTCCTATTCTAGATCTTATTGTAGATCAGACCACTGAATTAAATTTCTATCCTTTTAAAAAAGAAAGGTGGCTAATATTAAAAATTAAATTGCATCTAATTGGGGATAGCATCAAATAATGTTGAATAATGGCAATTGGCTGTACTAATTGAAGCTGGTAGGACCCAGGACCCAGTAACATCTGGAAAATGCTGACTAACATGACATATTGTTGCTGCAAATCAATTTCATTCTTCTAAAGTTCTCTAATAATTATTTTAGCTATTCTTAACCAATATAGAAAAGTTTCATCCATAATTCTCATTGCTTTGATAAATTCTAGATTCTAAATTCTATGTTTATAACCAGGAAGAATTGTTTTATAGATTTGTTGTCCTGTGATTTCTAAAATATAGTTCCCAATTTTTGTATCTGATGGCATGCTTCACTGAGATTGAGCTCATTCTGCCTATTCCATAATGACCGGTACTTTTTTTTTTTTTCATTAGAAGGTATAGCTCTGATTGTTATGATCATTCTCCTGACAATAACCATATTAGGGACTATAGGTGTGACAATATTTATGAAGATTTATAAAGGCAACTTTCAAAAGCAAATAAGTGATGTTGGATGGAGAATTAACTATGAGGACATCGTTTTTCTTAATGATAATAAGGTAAACTATCACATGCCATAATGATGAATGGTAGGAAGTCATACTTGTTATAATTGTACAACCCAACTATTGGACACAAAGTAAGGGAAAATTAGCACATATTAAACTAAATCTGAAACAGAAACATGAGGTCCATTCTAATTATTCTTACTGATACCATCCATTAAATGCATTGGAAGGAAAGATATCTAGAGAAAACAGTGGTAATCTTTTCTAGTTCAAACATATGGCAAAAAAACAAAGTTTATTATATCATTGGATGGAAAACCCAATAACATTGTTTTGGGGATTCCAAAATCAATATTGTTGATCTTGATAGGATGGATTAGTTTTTTTTCCTGTGATCACAAATCCCTTGTTATTGTCTAGAAGAGTAACTTTTTGATGCTAATGGAAGATTTGTTTTGACATCAGGATCCCCTAATATAATATTTTACATTCACTTTGAAAGGAAAAATATGATCCGCCTCAAGCAAGCACACCAGAACCTGAAGAAATAGAAAATATTGGGGCTCAATTGTTTATCTCCAGCAGTAATTATTCTTCACTGAAAGACAAGCAAGGAAAAGAAGATTTTTTCACTACAGTAGGATTGTATCAGGTATGTTTATAGATATTCCAACTACAGTAGACACATTATGTAGTTGCCATGGCGAATAGATGGCAATACAAATTTATTAAATAAATAATGAAATAAGAGTGTATCGCTTTAATTTCTATTCTGTTTAATAGTATTTCTATTATTTACAAAGCCTTTTTGATCTGCCAGCAAAATGGCAGCTGCATTTGGGTCATTGCTGTATGGCAGGAAACAAACGGCTTTATTTTGCTAATTAATAAGGTCTGAACAATGCTCCAGAAACTTTTACAACCACTGTTGAGACCTCTCTAAGGCAGCAAAATGAAGCAGTTTGTCCGGTGACTACCATTTTGTCCGCATTTGTGGGTGGAGACAAAATGGCAGCTGTATTTGGATCACAAAATCTGCCTTCCTTCCATAAAATGAGGTCTGAAGAGCTGCAGAAGATAAACGTGGACCATGCAGGCTTCCAGTGGGGTAGGAGAGGAGAAAGGCAGAAGGGCACTGCAGGACCCTGAGGGGGGTTTGTAAGGACAAATAACTGCAGGCATGTTGCTGCTATCAACATTTTGAATGGGGCCAGAAGTAGCTTTGGGGGTGGGGGTTGGTCGTAGTTTTAAATATTCATTAAACAGCTTGTCATACATTGAGC
This sequence comes from Notechis scutatus, assembly GCF_049901735.1. Classification (NCBI taxonomy): domain Eukaryota; kingdom Metazoa; phylum Chordata; class Lepidosauria; order Squamata; family Elapidae; genus Notechis; species Notechis scutatus. Next base: position 117,053,995 of record NC_142012.1, read on the forward strand.
AATTTCAAACTAAAGATATATCAAATAGGTAACCAGAATGCATTTCAAAATTAAATATCTAAGCAATTTTTTTGGTTTATTTTGTTATTTAATTTATTTAATTAATTTATTTATTTATTTTGATGCCCATAGACTCTAGGCAGCTAATGATATAAACAGATAAACTACTTCACCAAACCCCATACACATATAAATACAAAAAGAAAATTAAAATCAACCATTAATACAATTCATGATTTTCTAATTGGAGAAGACATTGCTTCAGTGTAAGATGAAACAAAAATTTATTCCTGATGCCTAGGAGGGGTGAAATTGATTAAATTTTTACTGGGTGTAGCCACCAACAGAATACAAGAAAAGGTGGCACCCTCAGCAGGTCTGGAATTATGTAGGACCTTCAAGGTAATCACCATAACTCAAATCACATACAGAAGGCAATTGGCAACAGATACAGCTCCTGAAGTAGTAGGGTGACCTAAGCATATCAAGATAATCAATTGTGCACTCAGCATCATAGAGCGGATTGCAGTAAATCCAACCAAGAGGTGACTAGGGCATGAGATTGAGCAGGGCCTCTTGTCCAGGAAAGTTTGATGTATTTAGAAATCTAGATGTAATAGTGCAAAAACTGCCAAATAAAACCCCTTCCCTACTTAAAGATATAATGTCCCTAAAACTGTTGGGCCCTCAAATCCAAATAATTTTGTCTTGCAAGGATTAAGTCGACCTGTTCTTCCCCATCCAGATCATGAAGGTCACCAGGCATTGGGTGAGCACTTCCATAACATCGGAAATGAGATGTCTAGCGCAGCAGTAGCAGCATATTGTTTGTGCCAACATAGGACTCCCCTAATAGCTTCATATAGATGTTGAAAAGAAGCTAATGGAGTAGATATCCATTATGCACTCCACTAAGTAAGAACTTTTACTTGCCCATCAGCCTTCTGGAACTGAACTTTCAGTTCCAAGACAATGGACCACTATTCGAAAATGGTTTTTTATGTTAAAGCAAACTTTTTTTTATTCTTTTAACCTTTTGTTTGACCATTTTGGATTTTGTTTCAGGGTATTCTTGTTGCTGTCAAGGTCATTGATAACCAAACAGATGACTTGTTTTGGAAATCATCAGTTCTTCAAGAGATTCAAATGGTATATCTATTTGATCAGTTTTTAAAAAAACCTCTGTTGAAAATCTGTGTCTTTTTTAAATCTTAGTTTCTACAGTTGAATTTCAAACTTGAACCCAGGTTAATAACCTGAGTTAGTAATATCCGACTTGCTACTACAATTAAATGTTAGTATCTAGGTCACTGTTCTATAATTTAGTTTTCAAATTATTTCTAAAACATGAATGGTTTTAATGAAGTCCTACCAAATTAAATACTACACCTTGATTTATTAGAGGTGCTAGGCACTTTTGTGATAGAAGATTATTTGAAAGAAAGAATGACAACATTACATGACTTCATTAGTAACTTATTATTATTATCTTCTCTTCTTACTCAAATGACTAATTCTGGTCTCCTTCAGCTCAGCTTGGGAAGGGAGCATTCTGCTAGCAAGATTTCCTTTATTAACTTCTTCTATTGCTCAGCCTCGTTATCCACAGTTACAATGATTTCTTAAACTTTAAAATTTTCATATCCAAATTATTTTCTTCTGTGGTGGAAAAAAACAATTAAAATGCACATTTTCTCCATTGCAATGGATAAAAATTATTTTACAATGTCAGTGACAACTTTGTTAAAACATTAATAAGACCACTGATAAGCTGGTATATTGAAAGGTGTCTTACTTGGTAAGTATCCTTGGTAAGGCCTTACTTGGCAAGTGTTCTTGGTAACCAATGCTGTGAATCTGGTCCTTCAAGAAACACAATCCCATTCAGAACCAAAAACATATGTCTTATCAAGATTGATTGACTTCCTGTAGAGGTTGATATAGATACAAGCTGTGGAGGAGAAATAAATAATTGATAAGCACTAATCAAGCTTTATTTATTTCAGATGAGAGAATTGAGACATGAAAATCTGGTGGTCTTCTATGGGATATGTCCAGAAGTTCCAAATATCTGCATTGTAATGCATTATTGTAAGAAGGGAAGCCTAAAAGTAAGCAAAAGGCTAAGGATTAATTATACAATATTGTTAAAAAAATAATTCCATGTTATATAAACTATATTATGAAATACTTTGGATAACATCAAGCCTATAACTCTTTTCATATATAACATTGTGTTCATTTTGTATGACATATATAATTGGGTCAAAGCAAGGTAATAGATATCAGCTATGTCATATGAACAGAAATGAGATTAATAGAAAATTAAATCTCTTGCCTGGGTCCCAGAATAACGAGAAAATTATATGCTACTGTGAAAATGAGATTGTCCTAAATAGTCAGTCTTTAAACCCTCAGTCTTCTTTCCAGTTTTACTTTTTGGCTTATACCTCAGCTATAATAAGGGAAAGATGTAGAAAAGCCAGTCAGTCCCTCATGCTTTCTGTAGTGGCATAAAGTGATTGGAAAGACACTGAAAATGATCGCTTTTCCTTTGGGACAATGGCAGTCATTTTCTAATAGCTGATGATCATACTTTTTCCTGGAAAAGCAACTGATACGTATTCAATTTTATTACACAAACATAATCAGTGTGTAACCATGTCACTTCTGATGAACTAATAATAGTGTGTGCTTTACCTGTATATAATTATTATTATTATATTCATTAAACATGAAACTCAGGCAAGTGAACATTTAAAAATATATCACAAATATCATTGACTGATGGTTGATACGGGTTGCTACCAGAATTCTCGCTACCAAACCAGTACATTTAAAATGTACAATGTTCTGAGGAGCGCAGATTTTTGCAATACTGCTGGTGTTATTGCAGGAAGCTGCAATTTCTTGATGTATTTTGTAAAATTCTTGGACATGGTACCTAGTGCCCCAATGACAATGGATATCACTGTTACATGTTTCATCCATAATTGCGTAGTTTTGATGGCCAGGTTGTGATATTTCATGGTTTTTTCCAGGTTTTTTTTTCTTTGACTCTGGCATCTCCCCTGGTACAGCGATCTTGATGATGATATGATGATGATGATCTCTTTTATTCATTAAACATGAAACTCAGTCAACTGAACATTTAAAAAGATATCACAAATACCAGTAACTGGCACTAATGGTTGATATGGGTTGCTGCCAGCGTCCTAGGTATCAACCAAGTATCTTCTTAAAATATGCAATGTTCTGACTGGCACAGTTTTTTTCCAGCGATATCAATAAACTGTATGCTTCGGCCCTCAACAATCATAATATCTGGTGTGTTGTGTTCCAAATTGAAATCCGTCTGTATTCGAAAGTCCCACAAGATCTTCACCATCTCATTTTCGACAACTTTTTCACTTTATCTTCCCATGATTTTTCGGATACAGGTAGGGCATATTTTTTACACAATGACCAGTGGATTAATTTTATTGTTGTTGCTGTTATTATTATCTTCATCATCATTATCAAAGTATTAAATGGGACAGAAGATTAAGCAAGATTCAAAATCTTATTCTAAGCATTTGAATCTTGCTTAATCTTCTTTCCCAACTAATTTGTAGAAAATAATAATATACAGGTAAAGCACACAGTCTTAATAGCTCACCCAAGAGTTACACACTAACCATATTTGTGCAATAAAGCTGATTATGTAGCCACATAAATTCTGGTCAGGCATGAGCTTCTGTTTTGAAGAAGGAATTGAGCCACAAACTAATTGGCAGACTTACAACACTACAATAGATCCAAATGCACTGGACTGATTCTTTATTTTAATGGTAGATCTGGAAAGTACCAAGGATGGGAAACACTAATAGTACTTGTGTTTTGTTACTGGAGAATTATCAATTCTAATTCTTTCAAAAAAGCAGTTCAAAAAAGTCTTATCATTGGATCTGTTTTAGACAGCAACAAATGAAATGATAAATCTGAAATGAAATCAGATCAAAGAAATGTGATGTAATTTAATCAACTGAAATAAAGAAATGCAATGCAATGTAATCAGAGATGAAACAAAGCAACCACTGTAATTTGTAGTGATGAAAATACAGAACATAATGAGACATCACATATTGATGGAAATGCCCTAAGCTGAGTAATAGCAAAGTGGTGTGTGCAAGCATAAAGCTGTAACTTAGACTGTGCTCTTAGTTTTTAAATGTATTGTAAACTTTTTGAAATTTCATAAGTAAACTACACTATAATGAACTGACATAATACGTTATAATGAACTGAATAAATACATCATATAGAGCATGCTTAAAAACATTCAGCTTATATGGAAACACATGGAATAGATTAAGGATAAACTGTATTAACAAATCAGAAATCCATCTCCCCTCTCCCCTCCCCCTCAAAAAATCCAACCCATAAGATTCCTGTGTTGATTCTTTTTCTAGGATGTTTTGTTACATTCTGCTATTGAACTGGATTGGATTTTCAAAATCTCTTTTGCCTATGACATAGTCAATGTAAGTATGGAGTAGAAGAATCATTTTGTGCTACAAGGACAATTTGAAAACTGCTGATTAGTATAGCAACTGAATAAAACCAGAGGACACATTATCTCTGTTCTTCTCATGATTGTGTGGCAGCTCTTTAAGTAGTATTACTCTCTCTCTCTTTGTGAAGGTGTATGTATGTGTGTGCACACATGTGTAGATGTAGAAATTGCTGTGGGTCTTAATTGTATACATATTTTAGATCCTAATTCTAAGAACAAAGAAAACAAAGGAAAAAGGCTAACTATTATTGGGTTGAGTTATATTTTTAATAAATAATATTTTAATTCTTGGTCTGAATTTGGATATTTAAAATTTAAACCTTGGATCTTCTAGAGACCATATTTCTAGACAAATATCTGTATAATTATTTCTGATTTTGATGTCAGAGAAAGATTAGGCTGTCAATACTGGAAAAAGAATGATCTAGAATCAAAAGCTATAGTAGACTATATTATTATTAAACTCAATCAAAAATTGAAAGCTTGTTGTTGCTGTTCATGGTAAATATTATATATTGCTAACTTCCTTTGTTTAGGGTGATTTACTAATTGCTGTAAGTTTCATGCCACTATTGGTAAACTATTTCCCTGGCATACTAATATCTTTGTATTTCTGCATTCCTTCTCTTTCACGGAAACATAAAGTCTGTATGTTTATTTTCAGGGTATGATCTTCATCCACAACAGCCCTCTGAAATCTCATGGAAACTTAAAGCCTACAAACTGCCTGGTAGACAGCCGCATGCAAATCAAGCTGTGTGACTTTGGCTTGTGGGAACTTAAATACAGAAGAAAATCTAGAATAATAACAGAGGAGGAGATGAACTATGCTGGTGAGAGCCCTATATAATTAGGAATCCAAAGAACACCAATCATCAAAGCACTTATTTTTTAACACCTCAGAATTTATATATTTTGAAAAAAAACACCACATACAGTGGAACCTCCGGTCACGAACACTTCTGTTTGCAACCAAATTTTTGCTTCTCTTTTGCTTCTGGTTGCGAACAGATGTTCAAATGGTGACCAAGCAAACCCAAAAATTGCCATGGCAATTTTCTCTGCTGAGGTGATTTCCCCTTTGGTGCCTTTTTTGGAGGGGTCTGCGCATGTGCAGGCAGTCATGCTTCTGGTCACAACCAAATTGGGTTGCAACCATAGTCTGGAATGGATTACGGTTGCGACCTGAGGTTCTACTATATTGAGATTATCATGTAAAATAAGCAGATACCTGCCTTGTCTGATCACTATGCTGCATAATCTCACCCTTCTGTTCTCTATGGCAGGGGTGTCAAACTCAAGGCCTGAGGGCCGGATCCAACACATGGGGTGCTTAGATCTGGCCCATGGGGCCAACCTGGCAACAGCAAAGGACCAGCCTGCAGTGCCTCTGCCAGTGAAAATGAAGCTCCAGAGGGCTGCCCATGGCTCTTCTGAGTTCTGTTTTTTCTGGCAGAGGATCACAGAAGGCCATTGCAGCCAAAAATGGAGCTTGGGAACCTGTTTCCGTTGGTAGAGTGCTTGGGCCACCACAGGAGCCCCTGACATGAGTGATGTCAAGCTGACCTTGCCCACCCTGGCCACACTCATCCTGCCCCCCCAGGTCAAACATAACCCTGATGCAGTCCTTAAGGAAATCAAGTTTGGCACCTCTGCTGTATGGTATATAATGATAGATAGATAGATAGATAGATAGATAGATAGATAGATAGATAGATAGATAGATAGATAGATAGATAGATAGATAGATGACAGATAGAATAACTTTATTGTCACTTTGAATGTACACTCACAATACATAAAAATAAAATTTTGTTGCATGCAGTTCTCAAAGGGTCACCATCTCGAATATACACAACATAAACATGACAAAATAAATACATACATAAATACAAAATTGTGCATATACTCACATATATTATATGACACAGAGAAACAACACATTCTAGTTAGGATGTATACATGTACGTGCTAAGGAAAATGAAAGTTTACCAGATGGATGGCATAGGGAAGGCCGTTACAGAATCTGATAGTCCTACTACAAATACCAAAACTTTCTCCCAGAGGGGAGCAACAGAAACAGACTGTAAAGTATGGGTATGTGGGGTCTCTAACAATGCTTTGAGCTCTAAGCTCATAGCGCTTATAAATAGTATCTTGAATAACAGGAAGTGAGGTTTCTATAATCTTCTCAGTTGTCTCTACCACTCTCTGTAAGGACTTTCTATCTGAGACACTGCTGCTACTATGCATTACTTCTACCCTTCCAGTCTTCCATGGGGATAATATATTAGACTTTGCTTTTATCATTAGGACCATAAAATGTAATGAAAGCAGACCCGGCTTGCTTTGAATGACACAACCCAAAGCTCTTTCATTCAGGCATGAAAAAAAATGCCAAAAGATAAATGCCTAAGATGAATGCCTAAGCAATTCTGATGTTAAATTTCCAAATCCATTCTTTGGACTAAAGTGCAACTTATGAACACATAGATTTTTACTTTACGAAACATTGCAAAACAGTACTCAATAATCTTACAATTTCTATATAATTAAATTATATATTATTGCAGAAATAAACAATAATCAGATATGAAGAGTTATTCCTAAAGGCCACCAAAACTAACTCATAATTATTTAGATTTGGGGTAAACATGAAACAGTAAAATACTGCTTTAGATATAATTAGTATTTGAAACAAGAATTCTAAATGTACACATCCTATTAATCTATTCCATTTTGTTTGTTTGTTTGCAGATTTATACTGGACATCTCCTGAATTGCTTAGAATGGAGGAGTTTCCATTTCATGGCACTCAGAAGGGTGATGTTTACAGTTTTGCTATTATTATGAGAGAATTGATATACAGTCATGAAGATGGTCCGTTTCAAGATCAAAACAGGAGTGCAGAAGGTTTTCTTTTTTTCTCCTTATTGTGACAAATTGTGTGGTTTATTCTGAAACATTGATAGGTAGAAAAATTTGTTTAGATGTATACACACACAAACATTTATAATCTGTTTATATGTATATATGCATAGGAGGAGGAGGACAATTTGCAGAGTATGTGATCCAAATGTCCTTGGGAAGTATTACTCATATATGTCTGCTACTACTCATATATGTCTGAGATAATACTTGAGAAGTATTACTCATATACAATATGTTTAACATTTTTAAAGGAGTAGGATGCATCCCTATACTGAAGCTTGAATCAGATTTTGAGATAATTCTGTCAGTTTATTTATTTATTTATTTGATTTGCCAATTGTTTACAAGATAATAAGTATAAGTGTATACATAGTTGTGAATACATGAAATGGGTACATATAAGAAAAATAAAAGAAGAAATATAAGAAAAATAAAAGAAGACATAAAAAAAAAGAAACTATTTCAAACGAAATAGTTCTATTTTTTCATAAGGACAACCATATTTTAAAGCCAGATATTCAAATACATTAAATATCCCAAATGGGCTTGTTTCTGTCTCTCTTTCCCTACATATATTTTCCTACATACATTTATTCTGATAAATTACTGCCCTGTAGATATTTTGCTCCTCTACATATTAGATTATGTCTTAGAATTTATCAAGTCACTGCTAGTCAATTCTTTATTTAGAATAATCTGAATCTCTTCAATAAATCTTTGCCTGCTATGGGTGCAACTAACCATCCATTCAATAATTAAACAAGTCTATCCCACATTGATATGGTTCTTATCTACATGTGTTTCTTTTCTAAGCTGTGGGAGGTGTTGATGACAAATACAACATATACAATCTTTTTCTCAGGGATGCTATGACATCATCCAGTTCAGTGTTGGTATATATTTTTCTATTATGTTTTTGTATGTAAAAAAGAGTGAGATCATTTTTGAAAGGCAAACAAGCCCCTTCCTCCCTTCATAAACAGTCTGAAAATGTGTTTGCTCAAATATGGCCATTGTGATACTGAATTTCAGCAACAAAATTTGGAGCTATGTTAAAGGGAGTTCGATTTTTTTAAAAAACAATAAAAACCATTTAAAATGAGGACTTCGTTTGTTGGCTTCTCAGCAGCAGGGTTTGCGATCCTGGGATCCCTGCCGCACTAGCGCTTTGATGCCTCCAATCTGACCAGTCTGGAAGCTAAGGGCTGCATGAAGAGGCGGCCAGATGATGCCGGACAGGGGGTCAGGTCTTCGCGACCCTTCCCCACCCGGCTTAACCCTCTTTCTCAAGGCGGTGGAGCGGCGGTCTGTAATGGCCTCCACAAAAGGAAGCTGACAGCTGGACAAGATCGTGCTGGAGGAAGAGAAAGTGCTGAAGCGAAAGTTTCTTGGCTGAACTGGACTATAAGATATAAGTAATACAAGTAATATCCTGAAAATTCAGATTTTTTGAAAGATACTTTGTTTCCAGAAGAGATTTACAAGCGGCGAGTGAAAGTGTTTTAAGAGAAAGTTTACTCTCCTTCCACATGGCCTTAACAAATGGATATTGAAAATCCTGCTATTTTACAGAAGGTAAAAATTTAAAGCTTTCTGTTATAAGTGGGAAGGGAGAGGACAAAAGAAAAATTTCATTAAGATTTTGCTGGAGGAGATGCCTGGAAGATTTTGAGATTGGAAGTTAATTGTAATGAGACTTTAAAATACAGATTGGGTTTTTTTTCCCTTGCCAACTGATATTACCCCAGGAAGAAAAAGTGTGAAGAACTTTGTGTTCTGTTTGGACTGTTTGATGACTTTGGGATTTTGGGGAATTGATTTAAGTTTTGAATTATCTTGGTTGTTTTAAAAAGAAGAAGAAGAGAAAAAAAGAAGAAAGAAAAGGTTTATAATGGCTTTATCTGTTGATGAACTGAGAGAGGATAAAAAAAGAAGGTAAAGGCGGTGTGAGAGAAATTTTTGCTTTTTAGAAATGGCGCTTGCTACTTATCAACAAACAGCAATTAATGGAGGATACAGAAGAAGAAGAAGAAGAAGAAGAAGAAGAAGAAGAAGAAGAAGAAGAAGAAGAAGAAGAAGAAGAAGAAGAAGAAGAAGAAGAAGAAGAAGAAGAAGAAGAAGAAGAAGAAGAAGAAGAAGAAGAAGAAGCCATCTTTAATGAGTCTAAAAGGACATAAGACTTAAAAAAAACATCCAAGAAAGAGAAAAATAAGATGCATAATCAATATACTGTCAGAAAGCAAAAGAAAAGAGAAATGTAACAGAGGGGGAGCGAAGGGGGTAAAAAGACCAGATGGGATAAGATAGGAAGGAAGAAGGGGAAAAAGCCAAAAAGGTATGAAATAAGGTGTGGAGAAGAAATCTTTTTTTATGGATAATGGGTAATGCATAACTTTGTTTCAAAATGTTTCTGCAAGGTACATGATAGTATTGTAGTATTTGTATGAGAATTAGAAAATTAGAATTTTATAAGGCTTAAGTAAAGATTAAAATATTAAAGGTTTAATAATGATAGATTTTAAGATTTAATAAAATATTAAAAGGAATGTTTAAAACATTTAGTTTAAGTATAGAGTTTAATTGACTATTGTGTGGATGTTCGCATACGAACTTATTATTATGGTATTTGTTTTTGAAATAGATAATTGGAATGCTATGAGATTTAATGTTTAATTATATATTTAATTACTTTATGGATTTACTATTTTAGTAAATAGAATGTACTAAGCAGAATTAGATAGGAATTAGATGTTAATGTAGGGAGCGATGGAAAGGCATCATACTTGATTAGTGATTTCAGGAGAAATATTTTTTTTCTAATATGAATGAGATAAATGGATAATTGAAAAGAATGGACAAAAGATACAAATACAATGATTTAAATTAAGATGAAATAAATAAAATAGAATTAAGAAGAGTGGAAAGCGGGAGAAGTTATAATAAAGATATAGAAGGGTAATAAGATAGGTAATGGTATATAAGTTGAACATGAATTTAATTGAAGTCCATACAAAGAGAGGTAATCCGGGGCCAAGCTACTTTTTAAAAAGAAGTTTTATGTTTTTGTGTTTTGTGTGTGTATGTCTGATTGAGATTTAATAAAACCTTGGGAGAAAGCGAGAGGAATATTTGTAAACAAGGCAGAGGGAAATATGAATATGATGAGTATAAAATGTATAAATATAGAAGAAATGTAATTGAATAAGACTAAAGAGAAATAATGAGAAATTTGTTAAAAAAATATTTAAGTAAAAATGGGATATATTAGAATTGTATTGTATAAAACAATGTTTTATTTGCCTTGTAAAATTTATAATGGAAAGAGGTTCAATGTCTTTAATGTTTAATGATGCTTTGTTTGTCTGTAAAATTAATAAAATTTGTTGTGTTTTTTTTAAAAAAAAAAACCATTTAAAATGAGATATACATATTATTATTATTTTCTCTTTTGTTTACAAATCATACCTAAGCATTCCACTTCCATTTCATGCTTATTTTTTGAAAGATAAAAACTCAAATTGCATTAATGAAAATTAGTTGCTTTGTTGTTGAATCTGCATCATTCAATGGAATGGATGCGTATCTATGGCTTCAACTGGTCTACAAAACTTGATCCACAAATTATAGTAAGCCAATGCCAACCAAATAGTATTATGGCTTAGCATGGATTTAGAAACTGTCAGATCTGAAATTTAGATGCCAGTCCTCAAATTAAAACAAACTAAAAGATTCAAGGTCCATCCCACCCCTGATAGGACCTGATGGTAAAGACTGCAATGACGACACCATTAAAGCCAACATCTTTAACACATTCTTCGGCTCAGTATTTGTAAACAGCAATGGATCATGCCCAGTATTTCCTAGCCGTACCACAGATAACCACAATGATCTAATATATATCGATTTTACAGAAGACAATGTTGAAAAAGCACTACGCAATCTAAAACCATCTCTATCTATTGGACCAGATGGAATATGTGCCTACTTCTTAAAAAAGCTATCCACTGCCATAGCCAAACCTCTAAGCATAATCTTTGAAAAATCTTTCAGGACCAGCTCCTTGCCTAACCTATGGTCACAAGCCACAGTCATCCCCATCTTCAAAAAGGGAGACCCCAGCCTAGTTGAAAATTACAGGCCAATCTCCTTATGCTGCGTCACCTGTAAAGTCATGGAATCAATTATTAACCAATCCATCATCCTCCACTTAGAGACAAACAACCTACTCTCCAATAAACAATTTGGTTTCAGAAAAAAACTATCCTGTAATCTGCAACTCTTACACTGAAAAATCATATGGACGACACAACTCGATCAGGGAAAAGCAATAGACACAATCTACATAGACTTCTGTAAAGCCTTTGATTCAGTGGTACACGACAAACTACTCCTAAAAATAAAATCCTATGGTGTCTCTGGACAACTGCATAACTGAATAGAAGCATTCCTGGCAAACAGACAACAAATGGTCAAAATTGGGAGCGTCCTATCAAATTCTGTACCTGTCAATAGTGGTGTCCCCCAAGGCAGTGTTCTAGGACCAACTCTCTTCATACTCTACATAAATGACCTCTGTGATCATATTAAGAGCAACTGTGTTCTTTTCACTGACGATGTAAAGCTGTTCAATACCACAGACAATACTGCTACCCTACAAAAAGATCTTGACTATGTATCAGAATGGTCAAACAAATGGCAACTTCAAATCTCAACAAATAAATGCTCTGTTTTACATATTGGCAAAAAAAAATCAGAAAATAAAATACAAGCTGAATAGTCAAGATCTTGTTGATGACCTAAGCTCTGTAAAGGACCTTGGAATACTCACCTCTAATGATCTAAGTGCTAGAGCCCACTGCAACTACATAGCCAAAAAGGCATTAAGAGTTGTTAACCTAATCCTATGTAGCTTTTTCTCTGGTAATATCACACTACTAACTAGAGCATACAAAACATTTGCTAGACCAATACTCGAATACAGCTCATCAGTCTGGAACCCACATTACGTATCTGATATTAGCACAATTGAGAAAGTCCAGAAATATTTCACAAGAAGAGTTCTCCACTCCTCTACTCATTGTAGAATACCTTATGCCACCAGACTTGAAATTCTAGAACTAGAAAACCTTGAATTACACCGTCTTCGGTCTGATTTAAGCATGGTATATAAAATCATACATTGCAATGTCCTACCTGTCAATGAATACTTCAGCTTCAACCATAACAACACAAGAACACACAATAGATACAAACTCAAAGTTAACTGCACCAAACTTGATTGCAGGAAATATGACTTCAGCAATAGAGTGGTCAATGTCTGGAATACTCTACCCGATTCTGTAGTTTCTTCCCCAAACCCCAAAAACTTTAACCTTAGACTGTCTACTATTTACCTCACCCCTTTCCTAAGAGGTCTGTATGGGGCATGCATAAGCGCACCAACGTGCCTACCGTCCCTGTTCTATTGTTTCTCTTATTCTTCTTTTATTTTTCTTATATGTACCCATTTCATGTATTCACAACTATGTATACACTTATACGTATTATCTTGTAAACAATTGGCAAATCAAATAAATAAATAAATAATGATTAAAAAAAATTGTCACTTCCTAAACCTGTGCTAAGTTATAAATGCAATTTGATTGATTTTGACTTTGACTTAATGCAATGTGTTATTCATTTATTGGTCACATTTATATGGCCACCCATCTCACAAAGTGCCTCTGGACAATATACAACAAGTTGTTACAGTTTAAGTTATGATTTATGGTTTGATATTAGAGGAAAAGTGAAATGTGTAATATTTTGAAATCTTGCTGTGTTCATTAATTCCAGAAATAATAAAAATAATCAAGGATCCTAAGTCTTCTGTTCCACTGCGACCCTCTCTTTCAGTAGACAAATGCAATCGCAAGATAACTGAACTTTTGAAGGCATGTTGGGATGAAAGTCCAGAAAAGAGGCCAACATTCTCTGAGATAAAGACAGCACTAAGAGATGCCAGCCCTGATGGGTAAATTTCCTCTTGAAGCAAAAGTACTTCTGTTCACCATTTTTCTTTATTTGATACTGAGGATGAAAATATTTCAAATATTTAAGTGTTAATTTATTACTGAAGTTACCAAATACATAATAAAAGAAAGATATATATAGCTGAGCATTCTTACATGTTTGCCTACCCCAAACCAAGAAATGGAATATTTTGTAAAAAGGAATACAAAAGTTTGTTATTTTTGTTTTATTTAAATGATTTTGTTACCAGTGGTGTTCTAATATTGAAAAATATTAGAATATCTATCAAAATATGGCTATATATGTAAGTATCCATTAATAATTATTAATTGGATAATAATAATAATAATAATAATAATAATAATAATAATAATAATAATAATAATAATAATAATAATGGATATTTAATCATGGATATAGGAGTGGTGCGGTGGCCTAGAGGTGGAGCTCTTGCATCATAATCAGGAGGCTGTGAGTTTGATCCTAGGTAGAGGCAGATATTTCTCTTTCTGGGCACAATGAGAAAATATCTGGTGCACAAAATTCTGCATTGGTGACAGGAAGGGCATCCGGCCATTAAATACTCTGCTAGTTCTATTCAATTGCCCAGACTCCAACCCACAAGAGATCATGGGGTCATTAAAATATGATGATAATGATGATTTCATTATGGATATATAGTCATCTTTGGACACACTCTTTTGATAATTGCAATCCACTCCAGTATCCTTGATTAAAAAATTCCATGGATAGTACCAAAAGCTAAACAATATAATGCTGGAATGCTCTTAGGTCAGAAGGTTTACACAATGAACATGAATTTGGACAATTTTATAAGCTATTATCTAATGTTTAGGTTGGTAAGCTATTGAAAAAAAAGTATCATCAATACATTTAGTTACAACTACTGGAGAGTTAATTATTGTGGTTATCAGGGCACTTTCAATCTTTAGTAATCATACAGAATAAAAAAAAATAATGAATACAAGTTCAGAAGCAATAGCACATTCTCCTAAATGATACTTTTATAGAATGGTAAAGTAAGTTTCATTCAATATTTGCTTTTTGAACACTTCTAAAAGCCATTTCAGTATCTTAGACAACATGGTTAATAAACTGGAAAAATATGCAAATCATCTGGAAGAAGTAGTTGAAGCAAGAACGACCCTATTATTGGTAGAAAAAAAGAAAACTGAAACTCTTTTATCAGCCATGCTACCTAGGTAAGGGAAATCTTTCAATTTTTTCTCCTTTATTTCTAGTAATTGTCTACCTGTTTTCATCTGCACAATAGGTCTTTCCCCAAGCTAAATTGACTCTCAATGTATTGTACAGTGTTTTTGTTATAATTCCAGTTCTTTTCTCTTTAATAATTAAAAAGTATAGATTACAGAACAATCTTTACCCAGAGGTCTGAGGGGCATGAGGATGAATGTAAGTACAAATGCATTGATAGACACCATCTTTATCCTAGAGAATCTTATTCTTAGTACATTCATTTGCTATAAACTTTTATTTGGCTTTTTCATTTAAAATAAGGCATTCTACTTTGCAGAAACAGTACTAGAATTTTCCACAAATAAAATTGCAAAGTAAGAACAAACTATGATTTGGAATAGTAGAGCTGGATCTAAAATTAAATTGGTTGTATTTATGGTCCACTGAAAATAAGATAATTAGCTCAGTCACTACTTGAAATCACATCAATTCCACTACGACATGAAACAATTTGGATACATCTTTATAACGAAAGTCTACTTTGTGCAAAATCAGACAACAGAATCAGACAATGCTTATTTATTACATACTAGAAATGAAACTTCTTTTTCCTATCATTCCTAAGGAAAAAAGAGACAAAAATATGCAAATATGTTTCAATGTTTTTGTTTGCTGATTTGACATTATGTCAGAATGGAGCTGCCATAGCTTTGATTATTAAGAATTAAATGCCCCTAGAATGAAGTCTCAAAATATATTGGAATAAGGCAATGATAGTTACAACTTACTTACAAAAGGGCAATGAAATAATTCTAATATTTCATCCTTTTTATAAAGGATCTAGATATTCATGGCTCAAGCTTAATCTAATTGAGTCTGAATCTGAACCTATCAAATGTCCATCATCTGTGCTGCTGTTTAGCAGTTTGGCAGTTAAGCAAATTAAGACCATATGTACTGTGATCCTGCTACAGTAATGTACCAACCTCCCCTGAATCTTTATTTTATTTATTTATTTATTTATTTATTTATTTGATTTGTCAATTGTTTACAAGATAATAAGTATAAGTGTATACATAGTTGTGAATACATGAGATGGGTACATATAAGAAAAATAAAAGAATAGAGAAACAATAGGACAGGGACGGTAGGCACGTTGGTGCGCTTATGCACCAACAGACCTACAGACCTCTTAGGAAAGGGGTGAGGTCAATGGTAGACAGTCTAAGGTTAAAGTTTTTGGGGTTTGGGGAAGAGACTACAGAGTCGGGTAGAGTATTCCAGACATTGACTACTCTATTGCTGAAGTCGTATTTCCTGCAATCAAGTTTGGTGCGGTTTACTTTGAGTTTGTATCTATTTGTGTGCTGTTGTGTTGTTATGGTTGAAGCTGAAGTATTCATTGACAGGTAGGACATTGCAATGGATGATTTTATATACCATGCTTAAGTCAGACCGAAGACGGCGTAATTCAAGGTTTTCTAGTTCTAGAATTTCAAGTCTGGTGGCATAAGGTATTCTACAACGAGTAGAAGAGTGGAGAACTCTTCTTGTGAAATATTTCTGGACTTTCTCAATTGTGCTAATATCAGATACGTAATGAGGGTTCCAGACTGATGAACTGTATTTGAGTATTGGTCTAGCAAATGTTTTGTATGCTCTGGTTAGTAGTGTGATATTACCAGAGAAAAAGCTACGTAGGATTAGGTTAACAACTCTTAATGCCTTTTTGGCTATGTAGTTGCAGTGGGCTCTAGCACTTAGATCATTAGAGGTGAGTATTCCAAGGTCCTTTACAGAGCTTGGGTCATCAACAAGGTCTTGACTATTCAGCTTGTATTTTATTTTCTGATTTTTTTGCCAATATGTAAGACAGAGCATTTATTTGTTGAGATTTGAAGTTGCCATTTGTTTGACCATTCGGATACATAGTCAAGATCTTTTTGTAGGGTAGCAGTATTGACTGTAGTATTGAACAGCTTTACATCATCAGCGAAGAGAACGCAATTGCTCTTAATATGATCACAGAGGTCGTTTATGTAGAGTATGAAGAGAGTTGGTCCTAGAACACTGCCCTGAGGGACACCACTATTGACAGGTACTGGATTGGATAGGACTCTCCGATTTTGACCATTTGTTTTCTGTTTGATAGGAATGCTTCTATCCAGTTATTCAGTTGTCCAGATATACCATAGGATTTTATTTTTAGGAGTAGTTTGTCGTGTACCACTGAATCAAAGGCTTTACAGAAGTCTATGTAGATTGCGTCTATTGCTTTGCCCTGGTCGAGTTGTGTCGTCCATATGTTTTTGCAGTGTAAGAGTTGCAGATTACAGGATAGTTTTTTTCTGAAACCAAATTGTTTATTGGAGAGTAGGTTGTTTGTCTCTAAGTGGAGGATGATGGATTGGTTAATAATTGATTCCATGACTTTGCAGGTGACGCAGCATAAGGAGATTGGTCTGTAATTTTCAACTAGGCTTGGGTCTCCTTTTTGAAGATGGGGATGACTGTGGCTTGTGACCATAGGTTAGGCAAGGAGCTGGTCCTGAAAGATTTTTCAAAGATTATGCTTAGAGGTTTGGCTATGGCAGTGGATAGCTTTCTTAAGAAGTAGGCACATATTCCATCCGGTCCAATAGATAGGGATGGTTTTAGATTGCGTAGTGATTTTTCAACATTGTCTTCTGTGAAATCGATATGTATTAGGTCATTGTTGTTATCTGTGGTACGGTTAGGAAATACTGGGCAAGATCCATTGCTGTTTACAAATACTGAGCCAAAGAATGTGTTAAAGATGTTGGCTTTAATGGTGTTGTCGTTGCAGTCTTTTACCATCAGGTCCTATCAAGGGAGGGATGGACCTTGAGTCTTTTAGTTTGTTGTTTACAAAATTGTAAAAAGCACGGGTGGAATTGGTGCTTAGAAGGTTTTCTTCTTGTTTAATGTGATAATTGGTGCATTCGGTCTTTATCTGGTGGCATAAGTTTTTGTATCGGTTTTGAAATTGGCAACGTGACCAGATTTGTTTTTCCGCCAGAGTGATCTCTTTTGGATTGAAGTTTCCTTATTGATATGGGTAATCTTCTTTTTTGTTTTGTTTTGGGAGTTGTTGTTGGAACATATAGTATGATGACTCTTTTGATTTCAAGTAAGAATATGTTGTAATGGTCTTCAACGGTATTGCATCCAGAGAATAGAGATTGCCAATCAAGGGATGAGAGGTCGTTGTCTATAAGATCATAGTTGCCTTTTTTTGAAGTTATAATTGGGGATTACATCATTGAGGTGATTTTTGTGTGGACGTATGTTGAGACAAAAGTCAATCATATTGTGGTCACTGCTGGAAAAGGGTTCTTTAGTTTGTATTCCGTAAATTAAATTCAAACTATTGCAGAAGATGAGATCGAGGCAGTTGTTTAGTCTAGTGTTGTTGGTTACTAGTTGTTCCAGTCCCAGATTTGTAATAGCATTGTAGAAGGTTGTGTGTATGATTTCAGTTGTACAATTATTTAGGGTCCAGTCGATATGAGGTAGATTGAAATCTCCAAGAAAGATAAAAGGGTATGGGCAGGATGTAGCCCATGTTAGTAATGTATTTAGCTTGTTTACATGTTCGATGTCATAATCAGGTGCTCTGTAACATAGTAAGAATCGAATTGTGATATTTAAGGATAGTTCACAGATGATGGTTTCAGGAAGGGCAAGCTCCTGGGTAACTTGGATATTTTTAGATGTAAGGATTTTTATAGAATATAGCAACACCACCTCCTTGACGATTTTCACGATCTGATCGGTAAACATGATAGTCTCTTACTGTGGTAATGGAGTCGGGGAGAGATGCATTGAGCCATGTTTCACAGACAAATATAATGTCGAAGTTAGCCGTATTAAGGAGGATGAGAAATTCAGGTATTTTATTCACGAGGCTTCTTGTATTGAGTAGTTTGCATTTAAGTCCGGCAGTAGTTAGAATTGAGGTAGTTGGGGGCGCGCGTGCCTAGTCTTGGGTGATGGTGGATGGATTGAGGTAGGGTTGTGGTTGAGGGTAAAAGTTGAGAATTGGGTTGCGTGGCTTACTTTTGATACAGTCAGCATGGTAGTCAATGTACAGGTCCTTCTCTCCATTGTCTAGACGGTTTTTGAGTTCGATGCGGAGTACACGGGAGCGGGCACGTTGCTGTATGGTTAGGTCAGGGCGGCAACGGAGGTTCTTGTGGTTGGTGTTGGTTTTGGCGAGTGAGTTTATAGTATAAATGAATTTACGTTTGCTTGATTCGTTTTTGCAAATGACCCTGCACAAGCGTGGGGCCACAGAGCCGTCTCTATTTTTGAGCTCTCGGTCGATGCGGAAATGTCAAGTATTTCATCAGCGGAGATGGTTGATGCTTGATAATCTCTGATGATGTTTCGGACAGTTGTGATGTCATCATGACATTGATGTCTTCTAGTCCAAATAAGATGGCGTTTGGACGTTTCCGTTCACGCTCAACAGCTTCTCTGATGAGGATTGGGATATCAATATTTGTCTGGGTTGTGTTTATTTGTGGATTGGGTTTTGGATTGGATTGTGGTTGATGGGTGGAGATATGGTTTGTAGCTATTTGATGTTCAGGTTTTTGCGTTGTGTCTTTTTTTTTCAAGGTTGGTTATTCTTTCTTTTTTTTTTTTTAAAACAAGTTTTATTAATTTTTAAAACACACAAATTATCATTATTCATTACATGTTTAAACCTTTTTCCTTGTAAATTTAACAAGTCAGATAAATTATGATTCTGTTTTAAACCATTTCCATATAATATACCAAAACCTCTTATTCAATTTCTCTTTACTTCTCTTTACTCTTATTCAATATCATTATTATTATTTCATCTGTTTCTTTCTGACTTAATTACCATTATTCTCATTCTATATTTCTACAAGTTTTTACCAATTCTCCCCCAAAAAGACATATACACACAACACACAAAACATAAAAATATCTTTTGGAAAGTAACTTGGACCCAGGTGTCTCTCTCTTCATGGACTTCAATTATATTCATGCTCATCTTACATATCATTACTTATTTTATTTACCATTCTAAGCCTTCTATATTAACTTCTCCACATATTTCACACTTCTTAATTCTACCTTAATTAATCATCTTAGTTTAAATCATTATATTTGTATCTTTTGTCCATTTTTTATCATCCCTTTGTCTCATCCCTTATGAAAAAAAAGAAAATCAGTTTCTCCTGAAATCATTAATCAGAGTATGATGCCTTTCTATCTCCCCCTAAGTTAATCAAATTAATCTTTAAAATAATATCTAATACCCAATCAGATTTTGCTTGGTACATTCTATCTAACTAATACATCCAACACAATTAAGTGCATAATTAGAGAATAAATCCAAATATTAAAAAGAAATACTATAATAAAAATTTTATAATAACATCAATACCATAATTTTATTAAACTCTTTAATTAAAACAATATTCTAAACCTCTCCTATTATTAAGTTTTAAAACCAATCATTTTTAAACATTTTAACATTTTAATCTCTTATCAACTCTTAAACCATTGCAATACTACCATCTCATCTTATGTACCTTGCAAAATCTTTTTTTTTTTTTAAAAAAAATTATACTTTATCCATTATCCATAAAAATTCCTTTTTTCCATTTAATTTCAAAATGTTGTAGCTTTTCTCCACCTTTTCCCTTTCTTTCTTTTCCCAACAAACCTTTCTACCCCCCTTCTTCTAGCCTCTGCCTTACCGGCTTCCCTTCTCTGTCGTATTTCTTTTCCCCTTTGTTTACAATCATCATATTGGTTTTGCACTTTATTTTTCCCTTTCTTAAATGTTTTTTTAGATCTTAAGTCCTTAAATCCTTTAGTTTTCTTCTTTTCTCTTCTTTTCTTTTCTTTCTCTCTTCCTTTTTTCTGGATCAAATTCTGAGATTCATTAAAGATGGCTCCTTCCTTTCTTTCTTGTTCCTCTGCTGTCTTCATCTGTTGTAATTTTTGTTGATAATTAGTAAGCGCCATTTCTAAGAAAAGGAAAGCTTCTTCCACACCATTTCTTAGTTCCTCAACAGAAAGAGCCATTATAAATCTTTTCTTTTCTTTTCTCCTTCTTTCTTCTTACAACAACCAGAATATTCAAAAGAAAATAAAAAAGATAAAACAGTCCCAAAGTTATCAATCAGTCCAAACCAAGGCAGAGTTCTCACTTTCTCCTTCTGGGGTAATATCAATCAAAGAGAAAGAAAGTCCAAATCTGTTTAAAGTCTTGTTACAATATATTCTAGTCTTCAAATCCTTAAGGCATCTGCTCCAACAAATCTTAGCATACAGATATTTTCTTTTTAATCCTCTCTCTTCCCACTCATCGCTTAAAACCAATTTCCACCTAAAAAATAGGTTTCTTAATATCCAGTTATTTATTCCGTAGGAAAAGAGGGAAAGCTATCCTTTCAGCACCTTCAAGCAGCCGCTTTTTCCTCTTCTGGCAGGTATTATTCAGAAAGTCATACTTTTCAGGAATTTTATTAAATATGTCTTAGAATCCTAGGAGCCAAGAAAAACTTTCTCCTCTCAATCACTTTCTCCACTTCCTCCTGCACATTCTTACCCGGCTGCCAGCTTCTTTGTGGCGGCCATTACGGACCGCCGCTGCACTGTCCTGGGAAAAGGGGTTCTGCCGGCCAGGGAGGGTCTGCAGCACCCCAAACCCTTTCCGGATCCCCTACCTTCAGCTGCCCCTGCAGGGCAGCCTAGCTCCGTACCCGGCCGGGTCGGAGCCCCAAAAACGCTAGCGCGGCAGGGATCGCGCAGCTTCGCAAATCCCTGCCGCTCGCCGGCCGACAAACCGGAAGTCCCCAAGGTTGGTTATTCTTTCTTTTACGGCGTCCAGGGATGCTACTATGGTGTTGAGGATGTTTTAATGGTTTCGATGATTGGGGATGTTTCAATGGTTTCGATGGTATCATCTCTTTCAATCAGATCCAGTTTGGGTATGCATGATTTGCAGAAATATGGATACTCATTGGATGATTCTAGGTATTTAATCATTTGCTCAGGTAATCCCAAGCAGTCATGATGAGTGTATTTTTTACACAGAGAACATATGATGGAGTATTTATTATCCTTTAGATTTTTGTAGCATTTAAGGCATGTGCAGGAGTCTTGTGGTTCATTGGTGGGGATTATCTTCTCTTTAGGTTGTGGTTTGACGTAGGATTTACTTTTTGGCATGGTAGGATTGGTAAAATAGTACGTTGATTGAATTAATTAAAGGAACAATTTTGGGTAATCTATATAGCCAATATTACATCAAACAATATCAAACAATCAATTGTAGTAATCTCTCAAGTCAGATAATATTCCTGAGCAACAATCAGCCTGATCAATTAATTACTCTAATCACTAATCAATTAATTACACTAATTATTAATCACACTGTTCATTTAAATTCACTAAATCAATGATTTTGCTATTCAATTAAATTACATGAATTTTGATATTTTAATCTAGTCAGTAATCACACTGTTTGCACTAAACACTCTAATCACACTAATCAATTAAAAACAATAAATTAATAAAACCATTAATAAAATATTTTATAGAAATTGATTATCTAATCGTTGATATAGGTGATGAGGTAGAAAAGTTGTAAGTTTTGAGGTAATGAGGTAGTATTAGGAGTCTGCAAGGAACGGGTTGATTGTTTTACTAGCAGCTGATGAGAGGAATTTATCGCTTTTTGAATAGCAGATCGCTATTACTCTGTAAACAGGAAGTTGTAACACAGTGTTCTCACTCAGCAGTTGAGGGAAAACTCTCAAAGTTGGGGAAAAAGCCACGTTTGGGCGTTCTCGCTCAGGGAGCGATTCACCCGGCCGGCGCTCCTCGGGCTTTCCTCCTTCTGGCGCTCCTCGGGCTTTCCTCCTTCTGTCTCCGGAGCGAAGCGGTAGCAGTGGTAGCGGCAGCGGTGTCTCCTCCGAATTTTTCCCTCCCTCACTGCCCGTCGTCTCCCCAACCAACTTCGGGACAGAAAATTCTAACTTGGATTTACAGCGGATCCCTTGCAAGAACGAGCCTTGCTTTTACGCAGATCCGCCGCTTGGATTCTTCTTTGTCTGCGAGGCTCGTCCCGATTAAAATGGCGTCCCCCTCCACTCCCGGCCTTCGCCCGCTTGCCTTTGTTCTTGCTTTGTTCCTTTGCGCCTCTGGGCTGTCTCCGGGCTGGCTTGATCTTTATCTTTCGCTTCTCCACGATCTTTATGGTGCCAGTAGATGCTGCACGCTTAGCGGGAGGGTGGGGGTTGGGGGTAGCAGGAACCGTCGCCGGCGATTTCCACGGCAAGGCACCACCCAACTCCAGGACAATTCTCAATCTCCTCCATCCTCTGAAGCTGGTTGCATTACAAAAGCACTAGAATGATTTTTTAAAAACCCCATTGCTACCACAATGAAGCATTCAAAGAGGTTTCCTTTGAAAGTCAATTGGTAGCTAGTATTCCTGCACTGGAACCTGATTGTTTCTTTCCAATAAACCTCATTTAGATTTGCAGGTGGAAATCTTGACTTTTGCAGTGCACACATTTTGGAAACAAATAACATTATTGCTATATTGTAAAGCTATGTCTCAATTGCATACTGTGGTAAATAACTCCAATCTTGAAGAATGAAGAACTATCTTGTTATAGGGATAATAAATTGTATATAACTTGTATGCTTTTATGAATAGAGGCAGAATTTATTTCTCATCCATTTATTTTCCAGTTTTATAGGAGAACAGCTTGTTGCTGGAAGATCTGTGGAACCTGAAAGCTTTGAATCAGTCTCCATTTTCTTCTCAGATATCGTCGGCTTCACTAAGTTATGTTCCTTCAGCTCTCCCCTGCAAGTTGTCACTCTCCTCAATGACCTGTATAGTCTATTTGATAACATCATTCAAATATATGATGTCTACAAGGTAGGGAAAAAAATTCCCCAATGAAGGATATTTGCATCATTCCACTCAGTAGCCATGAAAATATATCCAAAATTTGCCATATATCACTATCTTTGTCTGAAAACAGCTGTGGAGATAATCAAAACACAAGATACACCAGATTCATTTCACTTAACCATTTTGTATGCTGTAAATTCTGTAAGTCTGTTGACTTATGAACCTTCCAAAACCATGTCCTACTTACACCCTTTTAGGAACTGAGTTCTATCTATCTACAAATACAAATGATGACTTTTTTTGTTTCTAGGTTGAAACTATTGGAGATGCCTACATGGTGGCTAGTGGCCTCCCCATTCCCAATGGGACAAAACATGTCGAAGAAATTGCCACTATGTCTTTGCACTTTCTCAGTGCAATTATATCTTTCAAAATCAGGCACTTGCCTAATGAAAAATTGAGGGTGCGAATTGGAATTCATACAGGTGATAACATAAATCTCTTTGGACTTTCAGATCTTAATTGAATTGACCTTTTGTGGTCATTGGCACAGAATCAGCAAACACTTGCAATTTATTATTCTTCCTGATTTATTTAAGATAAACTGAGTTGGAAGTGTCCTTTAGACTTAAGTCTATACTATTATATCCCCCCCATTGCAAAATTTCCTTTAAGATAGGGATCTTTGATGAACTAAGAATTGCTTCATTTATTGGTTATAATTCATTATTGATCTTTCAGAATATTTGTTTTATAGGATATGAAATGATACATTATAAAAATTCATTGCCTTTATTTTTTCCGTCTGTGTTTTAGAGAGACATTACAGCTTTTAAGTCAATCCTAGAACCCATCCTGAGATATGTGATTACATTGCAGATGGTCACAATATGAAATGAGTTAGAACATTACATTTGATGCTTGAAAATTAATCTGGCCACTTGTTGTTTCTGATATATGGAAATTATATATATCATATCAAGTAATGGTTTAATTACTTTATAATGAATTCATGTTGGCTGTAATCCATGCTTTACTAACTGCAATGGTTGTATTCACATAACAAGCCAAGACAAAAATCAAACAAGCCATAATATGTCTTTTTATAATGTGTCAACCATTCACTAGCTGAGGAATGGTAGTGCCTCTTACTTCCAGATGTCTGTTGGTATCCTCTATATATTCAGAAGAAGAATGGTGCTCTACATGTTCAAATCTGTATACAAATCTCAGGAATAATCTCCATGCTGTAGTATTAAGAATATAATTACTTATATGCAGTATTTCATCCATGTGCTATGTTATCAAAACAACTTTACTACCGGTAGCATTATATAGGGAATGCATCAGGATATTCTTTGCATTATACTTACCTGAACCATTCATATATTTTTTTCAGAAAAAAGTTACCTTCTGAACAAAATAAAATTTATCTTCTGTTGAGAAAGATTATTTTATTAGATTAAATAGATTTTTAATTGGATTCCAGTTGACTCATATTTTAGCCCTCATACTAGCTATGTAGTAGCTGACTATAGTGGAAAGATGGTTAACCTGATCCATGTTCTTAAGCATAGTCTTATACAACTTTGGCTCTTATAATTAGGAACATTATTTCTTTAAATAAATACTTTAGAAATAAAAGCATTATGTAGAATAGGAAAGTCACTATAGTTGGGAAAACAAAATAAATGTAAAAAAACAACTTATTCCAATATTCAGATCAGATGCCATAAAATCCAAATTTTATTTCTATATTTCAGTAAGAAATAAAGCATGACAGAAGCTTGTATGCCTTTTATGTGTGATTGAAGTAATTTTTAATATTTGTCTTTCCAGGGCCTGTTGTTGCAGGAGTAGTAGGCATCACAAGGCCACGCTATTGTCTTTTTGGAGACACTGTGAACACAGCCTCACGGATGGAAAGCACCAGCTTACGTAAGTTATCATTTCTTAGACACAAAATAAAAGGTTGGTGTAAACCATATATATACCATTTTATTATTGTATCCTATTGTCAGACAGGGCACAGTAGTCTATAGGTATATAAATGGATGGTAGTAATAGGTAATCATAAGATTGTTATACTCCTGAGAAGTTGTAGAGAATCTTTATGCTCAGGTAGTGTCATCCATCCCACTTGTTTAATTAGCAAAGAAAGAATCCTGCATTTTCCCCCAAAGGTATATTTTTACTTATACCTATTATCTTGTAAGCAATTGACAAAAATAAGTAAATAATAAATAAATAAATAAATTTTACTGAGAACAAAGCGATTACGGATTAGAACAGGCAGAGTCTGTCAGCTTGATGTGAAAACAATGCAATTCACTTCCTTAATTTCCCCTTTCCCCCGGCCACTCCCCCGCACAGCCCTATCCCGTTGACAGTCAATGTCCAATTAAAAGTTCTTTGGAAACGAACCCTGAGTTTGTGCCTTTCCCATCTCCACATTCCTTTTGCTGACCTTGTGCTTGATTAGTGTACTTCCAGAATCAGGACTGACTCTGCTTCAAATCAGTCCAACCCCCTCAAAAACCCACATTCCAATCTCTCCCCTTCTCTTGTTGCTTATGTCAAGCTGGCAAAAGATGCAATGTGAGGCAAGCAGCAGAATGACAGCTATGACAGGAAGAGAAAACATCTGATTGCTCATTATTAGAAAAAAAGAGAAAGATTTCAGATTAATTCTTAAATATGAAGACCATTTGACAGCTGGACTCTAATTTCTAATTAAGAGTTAATATCTAGGGGGGAATGTTATTATACAAAACCATTTAAAGTAGAATACTTTCAAAAACTTTTCATCAGTGCATATCCAGCAAAACATAAACTATGCTATGGCAGACTGAACATGGGGATAAATTATTGAAGTTTGTTTTTGTCTTGAAGGAGAGGGGAATAATTTCTTTATATATGTTTTTCTTCATTGTTTTTTCTTTTTCTATGTATTTTTTAATTTTTAATTTTTATTTTTTCTTTATATATTCATAAATTTTAATAAAAATACATAATAATTTTCTCCCTCTCCATTTCTTAGCTCTGCAAATCCATGTGTCTAATACCACAGCAAATGCTCTTCAAAGAATTGGTGGTTTTAATTTGCAGGAAAGAGGAACTATAAGAATAAAGGTATGTCTTCTATAGAATCAAAGAATACTCTAGCTCACAGATGTCAAACTCACTCCATCATGTTGCTGTCACATGAGCTGGGATAGGCATGGCCTATGCGTGACACATCCCGCCCTGTGGGACGCCAGTTTGACACCTCTGCTCTAGCTGAAAAGAGGGGAACGGGTTAGAGCAGAGGTCTCCAAACCTTACTTTAAGACTGGTGGACTTCAACTCCCAGAATTTTCCAGCAAAGCTGGCTGGAGAATTCTGGGAGTTGAAGTCCACCAGTCTTAAATGACAGGTTTGGAGACCTCTGGGTTAGAGGAATATATAAGATTTGTAAGCCAGAATGCAATATATTATAGCCAATCCCCCTTATAGTTAAATGTTAGACGTGGAAAGCTTTTGACAGTGTATAATTTTGGAATACTATTAAACTCCAGCTTTCACCAGAGCTTGTCAGCATTGCTATAACTGTGAAAGACAATAGGAACAACAGCAATACAGAAAATATGTCCTATTGCCCATCCCTATCTTTGACATTGCATCCATTTGTTAATTGAACAATACTTTGAGCGATCACTACATTACAATTGTGCTTTTTTCCTACAAAAATATGCATGCATCCAAATTGATGAGCTTTGTTTGAGAGATAGTAAAGTTTTTGTTAAATCTAGCTTGGTTGTTTGGTTCTTCAAAATAGTCTAGAAACCTAGGTCTCACTCAACTACTAACTAGGTTTGACCCATCTTGGCATTTTTGTGAAATCAGACAAAGATCACCACATATTGACACTTTGTTGGATCATTTAAGCAAGGAAGATTCAAAATAAATGTTAGAGGAATGATTGTAAATCCGAAATATTGGATGGCTTTTCAGAAGCAGTCTTCTTATGAAGAAAGATTAAGATAGTGAAAAGTGGCAGACCCAGGGTTCAATTTTTTCCATTTCTTCTTCAAGTATTCCTTGAAGGAATACTTTTAATCGTGTTAAATACTAATGCTTTCTACAAATCTGGCAGTTTTCTAGGTCAGGAATCCCCAATCCCCAAGCCATGGTCCACTACTGGCTGTGGTGAAATTCAGCCATGTGAGTGATTGTCCAAAGCACATGTGTGCATGTACAACTCAACTTGCATGAGCGGGCACTCATGTGTGTGTGTACCAGCCTGCCACTTGTGTAGCCAGTTCCCTTCTCCTCCCCCCTCCAAGCTGGGTCAAGCCACAATGTTTGGGGTTTGCTGTTGTAGGCAGTCTTATTGGATATCTACCACATATGAACAACTTTGCCTTTGATGTTATGTATAAGAGCTTTGTTTTGGTTGATTACTAGGGTAAAGGACAGCAAAGGACTTTTTGGCTGAAAGGAAAAGCTGGATTTGACATGCCACTACCAGATTTCAACAGCAGGTTTCAACCATAGTTGAAGGGAAATGAGTCAGAATCTGTAGCGAAGAACTTTACTTGATCTAAATGTATCAACTGAATGTGATCTCCTAGTACTTAAACATTTAGTAAAAACACTTGCCTTTCTCCATGTTGTTAATTGTTAATTGTTAATTTAATTTTAATGTTTGACATTTATCTGTATTTAAGTTGCATTGCTGTTTAGCCTATAATTTGGACATTATATTGTTGTAACTATCTTAGTTGTCAAACTGGTAGAAAGGACGGAAATATATCTAATAGATTTCATTCAAAGGAGGTGCTTTGATGTAGCTGGATGCATAAGTATAATACCTATCTGAAGCTCTATAAAGCAGGTGTGTCTTTTTCTTTGTTCATGTGGATGCTTTCTGCAGTTGCTGTACACTCGTTAAACAAACAAACAAACAATGGCTGATTTATGACCTACATTTGCTCCAAACTTTGAAGTATCATTGGGGAATAGTATCTGAAACATAGCACAGTCCTTCTAAATAGTAATATCATATTAACTGATTCTTCATAATCACATTGCTACCTTTTGGACAGACAACCAAAAACAAGTATAAGACTCATTTTCTTTCATAGGGTTAGAGGTTTTTTAGGTATTTATAACTTAGCGCCTTCTAGAATTCACATTTGTTCAAACCTAAATTTTACATTATCGAAGAATAGATCCATAAATCACATTTTATTTAAATCACATGTAAATTAAAGGCAATTAAATTAAATTTCCCATGGGAAATTAGTAGGATTTTTTTTGCTTACCTTAAATTCCTCTTTATAAGTTTATCACAAGGAAACTGTCACAAAGCCTCCTATTACTTATTGAATAGTATGTGTATATACACAATGTATTTCTTGTGTGTGTTTTTGCTTTATGCAAATATACATGATGTAATTTCAATGCATAATATCATAGTATTAGGTATATAAAGTTCACTCTTTACACTAGCATAAGAAGTGGTGTAATGCCCTGCATATTGTTTGTGGTTTTTTAAAAAAATATGACTAGCAAAATGCACAACTAAGGAAATAGTTTAGTGAATCTCATCAGACGCAATGTAACTTATTGGAATATAAGCAAGAATTCCTTGAGGGTTAACAATATTTATTTTCCTTTCTTAGAAATAAGTTTACTGAAATATGTATTTTATTGTGTAGTACAGTTCCGAATAGAATTTGAATTAGAAACAAAGCAATGTAAAATGAAGTAGAAAAATCTAAAACTAATTATCTCATACAAAGGTGCTTTCTACAAAAGGCAACAGGACTTTCTTGGTTTGTTTGAAAACATTTTGCTTGTCATCCAAGAAGCTTTTTGGGACACCTTATGGATAATCATGACCTGGGTGATTTAGAATCTCCATAGACATAAAGCGAATTATCTTTATTATTATTATTTTTTAAAAGATAAAATCTAAATATTCTTCCTGGATTTTTCAAAAAAATCTCACTGAAGTTTTCTTTAAAGAAAAGCATGGTCATTTCACTATATTAATATACAATAATGTTGAAGAACTATTTAATTAAATGAAATTTATTGTTCTTCCTTCCCTCATTCAAATTTCATTCTTCATGTTATATTGCTGTAAGAATATAAATTGTTTCAGGTGTTGTGGTTCTAGTATTCTAACAAAATATACCAGCCAGTTCATTTTGTAATCTATGAATTGATTTTAAAAATGACATATTCATTTGTCTAATACAATTATTAAATGTGGATAAAGCACATGAATTAAAATGATGGTTTTCTTATTCTTTTTTATTTTTATTTGTCCATCTTTAAAAAGTTTATATGGTAGTTTGTATATTAGTTCAGAAAAGTCATATTGAAAATAATAAGAGTTGGGCTTGTGTAAATTATTTCCTTTTTATGTTCTCAAGTATATGTTTATTCTCTTGACTAATATGTTAAGTTTTAGTAAATGGGTTTAATGTATATCTTTCAACTCATCAGTTACAGCCCAATAAAGTGCTTACTGAGTACAAAGGTTAAATGAATATTCTAGGCATTGCAAGTTTTTATTCAACTTTAAATGTTAAACTTCTATGACTTTCTTAGATGATTATTTCTAAAAGCTGATGATGGTGGTCCCAAAGGGAAATTCAACTTGGAACAGATGACCTATTTATGCACCAAATGTTATATGTTCAATTATTACTGATACCCTCAGGAAGACTACAGTACAAACATTGTGTATTTTCTATGAAGCTTCTATGACAGGGTGTGAAACTCGCATCATCACGGCATCATCACTTGACATATTGTGACTTTTTTCCCCTTTGCTAAACTGGGCATGGGCATGGCCAGTGCATGATGCATCCGGCTAGCGGGCCGTGAGTTTGACACTTTTGTTCTATGGGCATCATGACTTCATTAATCTGAAAGTAGATAGGCCCCGTGTCTTTACATTTTGTCCTTATTTGTTGTATGAACCTAGTAATTATGGTATATAAACCATGGTTAATGGCTTAATAAGATATGTGAATTCAGTCCAATATACTTTACTCAATAATGGGCAGTGGTTTTGGTTGTACACAAGGCTTCTCTAACATAATATACAGAAGCCAAGATCTAATTATGTTACAAAACTGGTGTACATTGGTTTATCCTGAAAATTACTACGGATCTTGAGGTAAGAACAGCTATATTTCAGTCATTATTCTGTTAATCCAATTATTCTCTATTGTATTCTTTAAGAAACTGTACTAGCAATAAGTAGCTTATTTCTTCAAAGTGATTTTGTTGCTAGTCCCAATATTTAAAGATAGATGCTTGGTTCACATAGTCAAAATTAAATAAAGGCTGCCTTTTTTCTTTGGAATAACATTTGGAAAAAAGCAGTTGTAAATTATATTAAATATCTTTATTATCTTAATCAGAAAACAAGAAATGTATATTAAGAAAGCACATAATTGAATACAAATCAGTATTATTCTTATATCTCATAGAATTATTTTTATGCAAAATTTAATTAACAGTTGAAGTTGGATCAGATATTATACTGAAACTACACAAATTCCAAATAGCAGGAATAAATGGGAAATAACTGTAAAAGAAAGACAAACAGAAAGAATATAAGTCATTGGCAACTGTCACTACACAATCTCTACCATCACATATGTTTACATGCTTGTACTTTCAAAAGTATTGTAAAGATATATTTTTCATTCATCTTTATTTTTGAACCTTCAAACCAACATAGACTCCAGGTAACTGTCTCATCTGCTTTTTGAAGTTTTTGGGACAAGATTTTTGGAAGCGGCTTGCCATTTCTTCCCAGGGTGGGCTTCAAAAATTTTAGCAAAAGGTTCTCTACCAGATGCTGTGTAGCCATGGTAGATGTGGCCTAGTTGGCTTCCTGCACCACGGCAGGGGGCATTTTTGCCCTCCCCGGCCTCCAAAGGCTTTCCTTGAGCCTCTGGGAAAGCAAAAACAGCATCCCCATGCTCCGGAGGCTCTCTGGAAGCTGGAAACAGGCCCATTTCCGGCCTTTCCGAGCCTCCACATGCACCTTGCACTTACCTGCATCCAAAACAGGCTGCGTAGGGACTCCTGGGACAGAGTGGCAGGGCCAGCCAGGAGTGGGATTTGGAAGTTCTCCGAACTGCACAGAATCTTAACTAGGCTCTCCCAAACCTCTAAAAAAAACCAGCAGCCCATGCCTGATTTCTTCATTGGTTTCCTCCTTATTAGGGTTGCGAGAGAGTGGCCCAAAATAACTCATTTGATTTTGTATCTAAGGTGGAAATAAAATTCATAGTTTCTCAGTTTCTAGTTCAGTGCCTTAATCACTACTCCAAACTGGTTTTCATAGTGAAGGTACTCAGTATTTATTATTGAGTTTTTTTGTTTATTTGAATGAAAAAATATATACAGTGGTATCTAGGTTGTATATGGAAGGCTATAGGAAATGTAGTAAGCCTGTACTCTGGACAATATCTGAGGACTGCTTCTTGCTCACTCTCTGAAGGACTGAAAGCAAGAGGCCATTTTTAAATGACATGAAAAGATTACCAGAATGGATTTTTTCTTTTTACTTGTATTTTTAAAACATTTTCTACAAAAAAAAAAAAAAAAAAAAAGGATGGCTTTAATAAGGAAACATCTTCCATTTTCATACTTAACCTTCTCCTCAAAAAGCTTGAAAAATAACTCTGATTTCATTACAGTACTAACTTTCTGTTATGTTTGGAGAATAATGGAGACCAGACATCTGACCAGTGACTTCAACTCTTTAATAACAGTAAATAGAACAGAACAGAGCAAGGCTATGGGGCAGCAGTAACCCTTTTATAGGGTTGGCTGCTACCTTATTAACCAATAATATGTGCAACAAGTTCAACTAATACCCAATAAGAAGTGTCCTAATATTGGCCAATCAGGGACTTGTTATGGACCAATCCTTATACGTTGTTTAAGGACCAATCAGGTGTGCAGGCTTTCAAAACCTGCTTTGCATTTAGGCTAGTTACTTTTTATTGATTCACAACACTTTCAGTACCGGAATGGATGTTTTTTGGTAGTGCAATTTGAGCCAATTTTTCAGAATGTCTGGGTGGGAGGTTATAGGAATTGAAGTCATTTGCAAGCCTGTGGATACCTACTGTCATTCCACCTGAAAATTATGAAACAAACAACTAGCAAACAAAACATTGTCCAGCTAAACATTGCCCATTTTATTTCCACATTTTGTGATGCAATCTCTGAGTGGCATATAGCAATTTAAGAACTTATATGCCACTTTATAGTGCTTTACAGCACTCTGAGTGGTTTACAATGTAGGTGTATTGTCCCAAACAATCTTGGTCCTTATTTTACCAACC
This sequence comes from Notechis scutatus, assembly GCF_049901735.1. Classification (NCBI taxonomy): domain Eukaryota; kingdom Metazoa; phylum Chordata; class Lepidosauria; order Squamata; family Elapidae; genus Notechis; species Notechis scutatus. Next base: position 117,087,017 of record NC_142012.1, read on the forward strand.
TTGAAAGGATGGAAGGCTGAGTTAACCTAAAGCCCATCAGGATTGAACTCATAGCTGTGGGCAGAATAAGCCTGAAATACCGCATTCTAACCACTATGCCACCAGAAGTCCTACAAAATGAATAATGGCTACCTATGCTGTCAGGAACTCTTCCGATGAGACACAAATATTAGAATCTGATCAGGAATTTTAAATTATGTTTCATGACATGTCATGTCTTGCAGACATCTCCCCACCAAGATTGTGATATTAACAGGGGTAAGAAAGAAGTAGTACTATATAAAATCCTTTCTCATTTTAAAGAGTTTTGCCTGAAGATTTGTCCAGCTGTGAGAATATTATGCAACATAGAAAGTATGTACAACAAAGCAATGGCCCTTGTGCTTTTAGTTTAAAACAACAGTCTTCATTTGCTATCTATTAGGACTGTTCAATGGTTTAGATTTTGTTTTGAAAAGTTGCTTCACAATATGCAGTAATGTGAATCCACCATTTTATCAAAGAGCTGCACTTTTTCCCAAGATCTATCAACATATGTCAGTGACCCAGTGAAACAGGTATATAATCAAAAAAGTTGGCAGCAGATGCCTATAGGCTTCCACGTATGATGAAGCAATTTTCAGTTTCAAGCATTACACAGCCCTATTGTTTGTATAGTATTAGCTGGATTACATTTAATCTTTTAATTATAGTATTTCTAAATTCTACCTGAAAATGTGCAACTCCTGGATAACCCTTTGCCTGTGTGAAATAAGAAAAAAGTCTTAGATTATTAGCAATTTATATGATATTATCAATGCAAGCTACATCGATTCTAAAAAGGACGGCCTATTCAGAAAATTTGAATAGTTGAACTTACAATTTAATTTTAAACAATGTTCAAGGTAGTGGATCATTACACTTCCTAGTTCAGAGTAAACAAAATACCTCAAACAGCTTATCTCAGCTATCCCCTACACACAACTTTCGGTCACATTCAGTTTAAATGTTTTCTGTTTCTGTCTTAATTGGAAAATCAAGTGAGAGGTAGCCAGAAGTCAGAATAAGGCTAGCCTGCATCCCACTACTGATATTTAAAGTTTATTCCTTATATTTATTTTCCTTTCTCAGAAAAATTCAGCGGTCTCCCAAGTTAAATGTGAGCTTCTATTTGCTCTTTCCAGACTACTCTGGCCCAGAGTAAGCATTGTTTGCTATCAAATATTCTACCCAGGAAAATAAAAATAAAATTGACTTCACTACTGATGCATATAATGGTGGGACAGTCTCAGGAAAGCAGAGCTGGTGATCATCCAACTGTTCCATAAAAGGAAAAGTGGAACGTGGGATGGGAAGATATAGTAAGAGTGGATTAGGGAACAAGGATGGTTATGAAGTATGTAGCAAGGTGTCCCTGTGTGGGTGTGTTTTGAATGATATTTTTACATGGATAAACAACGCGAATTTAAATATGTAAGTGAATGAGTGTGGAAATTCTTTTCATCTGACAAAGCAATCCTCTTCCAGTAAAGCATTCTCACTTTCATTAGAAACATTTGAACTTACTGTTCACAATGAATTCTGCAATTAAAACACCACCTGTTTGCTCGATATGTTCTCTCCGTTTTTCACAAGCCTTAAAAATAGCAAAAAACAAATAAATAATCAGTTAAAATAGTTATTCCTATTTAATAAAATGCATGCATTCTAAGTAGTAATAGAACCCAAAGAGAACAATAACAACAAAAAGACAAATTATTTCCCTTAACCAGCCAAAAAGATTCAGATTCCCTTCTCTTAAACATTTTGAGAGCATGTTTGCAGTTCTTTCACAAGAGTACCTGGAATAAAGCTAAGATAGTAACCTCACTCTTGGTATATTTGGTGAAAATTTTGTACCATTAAAGACCTAGTTTGGTATAGTGGTCAAAACATCAGGATAGAAAACAAGAGACTGCAAGTTCTAGCCCCATATTAGGCACAAAAGCCAGCTAGGTGATATTGGGCCAATCACTTTCTCTCAGCCCTAAAAAAGAAGCAATGGCAAACCACTTCTGAAAAACTATGCCAATATTATTGCAGAGAGTTGTCTAGGCAATGTTCAAGAATCAGACACAACTAAACAGAAGGGAAAAAAAGGACCACTATCCCTTCCTGTGAATTATCTGAGATATTGGAACGAGGACTCAGCAACCCTGAGAGCAACATTATCATGGGAAGAAGTTCCTGATAAGGTCAAGAAGAGTGAGGTGAAGCTACAAACAATCCATAATAAGAGTGATTGAAATGAAGCAGAGATGAAGGAGAAAGCAAAGCCAAATCATTTTTCCACTGTTATCAAGAAAACAGTATGGATCTTTCTAAAGTTTTACCGGTTAGACATATATATAACTGAATGCCCCACATTCAGTCACATGCATTGACATGTAAGTCAATGAACACAATGCCTTCTGCATAATAATTTTTATAAAGGGAATCTCAAATCCAAATTTCAGAAATTATAAGCAAGGCCATAGATGTAGAACTGTCACAAACACTAAATTTACTTATAGTAGTTATTTACAGTAAATTATACAACTCTTTTATTGGATTTAAAAAATGGTAATTCTTAATGAGACACAGAACATTTATCATATCCAGATAGCTCCTAAACATTACAGAGAAACACCATCACAAACATGCATTAGCACCCTCTAGTGAATATCATAAATTATTCCTTTCCATTCTTACTCATAGATGAAGCTTAAATTTACACAGATGAAGTTCAAAATTGTCTTACAATAACATAGCTTTTATTCTAGCAACCATCAGACTTAGCAAAGGCATGTCACTATGATATGTGTACGCCCAAATCCAAGTTTTACTGCCTACAGAAGCATTAATGCAAATCCTAGATCCAATAACCAATGTCATTTTGGTGTATTCAGTATCAAGTCTGTAATCCCCCAGAAAATTGCAAGATGGAGTGAAGAACTTGAACCACAAAGCAGAAAGGCTTAGGTTTTTAATGTTAGTCACAACAAAAACAGAAATGCTTTAAAACTGATTTAATACTGTATTGAAATGTTGGACCAAAAATCCATATATACACTGGTTTGTCTTTTCAGGTTCATGTATCCTGTTTTGGGATTCTAGATTTGATTGCTATTATTTAAAGAACTTACCACAGGGCAAAAGAACTTTTCACTATCACACACATATGTTTCACAGTGTAACCACACTTTGGAAAGTTTGGGAATATTCTGGAACCGAAATGCATTAAATTGGAAGGTAGCTCGATTATTTTTGCCATTTTCATGTACTAAAGTGGAGTCATCTGTTGCACACCTATGCCAAATAAATAACAGATATTAAAATGAGGAAGAAAGAGATGAGATATAAATCTAATAAATCAATAAATAGAATTAAGATATACTAACCAGTGGAGTACCATATCATGTGAATAAACCTGATTGGGTGGGAAGAGTGAATGAATTACATACCCCTTAGTTATCAGAGGCCACTGGATTTGGTAGAAATATTCTGAAGAAGGGGTTGTCCAGCAATTGCTCAATACTACTTTAAATCTGCAAAAGGACAAAGGGACATGAACATTAACAGAACAACAATATAATGCTGGGAGCCATGGATATAAAAAAAAATCATACCTATGACTTAAGCCTTTGGCTTCCACTCCAGCAAATACATCAGAGCCAATTTCTGATGTATCAACAATGAAAGGGGCTTCCTTCTTGCTTGAAAACTTGGCATTCTGAGAGGAAAAAAATGGGTAATGTGATTTATTTATTTGTTTTGCTGCAAGAGATCTGCAGGAGCAGCAAATGAAGGCCATACTTTCTCAGAGTATTTGAGGTCAGCAAAATTATTGGCAGCTGAAGTTTCATAACAGTAAGCATGCATTAAAAATATATTAAATAATTTATTATCCTTTTGTGACATCTGAAACTCTGCCTATGTTATGAAAGTATTGCTTTCTATGATATACAGTCAAATGATGAGATTTTGCTTGCTGCTTGACCTGAAACAACTGATGTAATTCCTACTTATTACAAAAACACACATTGTACTATAATGAAACTGAGCAAGTCATTTTTATACCTGAGATAGAACATGATACAACTACTCCCTCATGAGGTAGTTTGCTGTTGTTGTATAAACAACATTGATACAAAATAAATTAAACAATCAGCCATTTGCTGCCCTTTTGAATTTCTTTAAGTTTTATTTTGTTTTCCTTTGTCAGTTCACTCTGCTTAATGGATGGTGCTGGTCAACTTAGCGTTTTCAGGATGCTATCAAATCCTTATTTTATTCACTATACTACTGAGACATTTACTGAGCAAGCAGCACATACACTATACTTACAGAATAGAAATTGAGAGACAACTGGCTTTCAAAGGAACCGGCACTGCCATTCTTCACATGAACAGTTGCTACCCTAAAATAGGCAGAAAATGACACAGAACTGATTCCTATGCTATTGAAAATACAGCAAAACATATGCTAGAAGATGGAATTCCAATGAATTGGGGCAGTGTTACCTTTGGTCAAAGGCAGCATGGTTCACCAGATAGTTCGCCTGATAGGTGCAGGTAAATGAATAGTTGACAGGTTGGCTTTTCACAATGACAGTGCTATCATTGGAACTGATAGAGTTATAGAAATGATAAACAGGGTTTTTAAACTGCATGGGAAGAAAAAGATGCAAATGCAATTTTAGTTTAAATGGTTCTATCATTCATTCAATTCTAAATCTGTTGAGTTTCTAACCGTACAGAATCATTTTACAAGCCCATGAAGATAGAAGAAATAAACATAAGTTTGCCTTCTAAAGCACATACCACAAAAATCCACATTTAAAATATATTTTAAAATTTAAGATTTATTTTAAATAAATGCATTTATTTTAAAACATTTGTACATCAATTTCCATTAAAATTTTTGAAGCAGTTGATCATAAAGCTAGAAAGCAAGCAGTAAGTTAAGCACAACTAACAAAAATTATGAAGTAAAGATTTTTATTAAATATAAAAATAAAATAAACAATAAAGCGATAAAGGACAGTCTCTTAGGCTCCATCAGTACCACGAGAGTGAGACAAAATATGAGAAAATACAGAACACAAGGCAAGAAGAACTTATTCAGCCAAGTTTTTTTTAACAATTTAGTGTTGCAATCATATATGTTTATTATTTTGTACTTCCTATTTTAATGATGTATTTGTTTTTTAAGCTTCCCAGGACTGTTGAGTGAGAGACCACCTTATCACATGTGTCTGGTGTCTGCTAGATGGCAGCAAAGGAACACAGAAAACTAATATTTTGCTGCCTGTATTGGTTGTTTGGACTTTTGTATGTTTTATTTTGTTTAATAGATATTTCTTCACTTTCATGAAAAGCAAAGTCCACAAAAAAATTAAAAAATATGGAGAACAATAAGGAAAAGTAGAAAAAAATAATTATTAAACCCATGAAAAATGTGTTAAATTTATTTTTTTAACAATTTTATTTTATTCAATAGATTAAAATCCAAAATTCAATAAAAATAATAATTAAACAGAGACAAAACAAAATTAAACAAAAACACTGCAAAAATGTGAATAAAACACATATTTGTAAGCATAGTGATAAACCTTGACCTCAAGGAATGGCATGTCAATATAGTATAAACATTTATTGTGAATCCAACACTGTAAGTTATATTTCCAGTTCGGATATTGTAACATTAAACATATCCATTTTAAACTACATAAAATATTGTAACATAGAATTGGACATCCTATTTCCTTGCCTCTCGATTGTTCCTAGATGGTATGGAAACCAAGGATATATTCTAGCCTTAATTCTGGTATCTGCGTACATTACACGTGTTTAAGCACCCTGCTTCTGACATCTTAATTGTACATTGGAAATAAATAAAATAAAATGTGCATTAATATATGTGCAATAGGAAAAAGTAGAATTTGCATTAAACACATTCATTAGTAGTATTAAATAGTACTACTACAAGTAGTAACAATGGTACTACTAACAGCAATGCAATAAACTACCATAGTTGTGAAATTGCTGTAGCTTTTTAGTACTTGCCAGATTAAAAAAAGAATTTGTTCACACCTGCAATATATGTTTAGTCCCTTTCCTTCTTTTACCAGGCATTGGATATTCAAATCCTGAGTGTGGCTAAAATCTCACAGCAAGGTGTGACAAGAAGTAACTTTGATCTTAATATAAATGCAAATGAATTAGTTATCTTTAACAATGCTGAAAATATAAAAATGCTAGAAAATTTTCAATTTTCCACACATGAATATTACCACATTAACTACGTACATCTGACTGTGTTCCACAGTATGATTTGTTTTGGGGTGACAAATCTGGGATGGTAAATTGATAGTATCCTGCATCGTGAATTCCATTATAGCAAATCCCTCCAAGTGCCAGCTGATTAACTTCCCATCCATATGGACATTCTGGGATTTTTGTAATAATTGTTTTAGGATAACAATATACCAAAATCACATCTAAAGCAAAAAAGAAAAAAGAAAGACAACACATTTATGCAGCAAAGTTCTACTTACAAAATCAAGGGACGTAATGCTCTTTCCATGATTACAAGCTTGAGCTTTAATTCAAATTATGTTTTCAGTATCTTCCACTATTAGCTTCCACAATTAATATCACAATAAGCAATTGAAATTGCATTCTAATGCCTTTGGGCATTGAATAAGGCAATATTATTGCAAACATGGGAGCTAAAGGCACCAACAGAGTCTGCATATCTTTACTAGTCTTCTCTCATGCTTACAAATTAAAGAAACATAAACATGAAAATAGGATTAGCAATATCTACAATTTATGACTTCTTTTTATGGCAAACTATTAGCCACATCTTATGGTTATCTTAAATTTACAAGTTGAACTATACAGCACACCATGCAAAAGCGTTAATATGCAAGTAATTTCCATCAGCAGAAAAAGACTATCTGTCTTTGCCTCATTTACGGGATTATTATGTTGCTATTCCTTCTGTGGGAATCTTGACGGTAAGGAAGGCAATATAGCCCAAGTGGAATAAAATCAGTAGAACAGCCATATGGACATAAAACATGACACATTTGGGCCAATGTCAATTGTGTGTTCTCTCTTTAGATGATGTACAGACTCACAACACAATAAATTAAATGCCTCAAAATTCATCCCATTTATTGCTCTGGAAATTATTCTTGGCTTTTTTTTTTAATGGTTAGGAATTGTTTGCACATGTACCATTCCTTTATGTACAAAGTTCTGTTTAATGTATCAGGTACTGAATAATAGCAATAAACTACCTACTGGCAAATTGCGGTTACAATGGCTTCTACTCAAACTTAGGTCTTTCATGTAAGATCCCATTGACTTCACTGGGATATCTAAACAATAAAATTAACTGAATTTAAATTTGGGGTGGTTTGTATCCTTTATAAAATGCTATTAAATGTCACACATCATTATCATTTTACATGAATAACTCAAAACATAAGATACGGTATATGTTTCTGTTAACCATTTTTGCTATCAAATCAAATATGAACAGGCATATCGCAGATACTCCTAGATTATTATTTTTTAAATCAGTTATTTTACCTGCTTTATTTGGACTGCAAGGAACTGCAAAACCTCGAGCCAAGATGATCCACAGTAGAAAAACCAGCATCATCATTCTCCCAAAGATATGTAAATATTAGTAAAAGAATTTGCTTTTCTATAATGCTGTAGATCTCAGGAATTCACTTTTGCATATGTATCAAGTGCCTGTAAGTAACCCAGCACAATATACAAAAGAAAGAAAGAAAGAAGTCTTTCACTCTGAAACTTTATTTTGGTTCCTAATAAAAAGCAAAAATGTAATGTTTAAATTTTTTTTAAAAAAAAATGAACATTTCCTTTTAAAGTAAATGCAATATCCTAGCCATTGAAGAAGGAAAAGAAGAAGAGATGGAGTAAATCAGCAAGATTTTTAAAAAATCTCATGCATTCACAGAGTGCAATTGCAATTTCTGAAATTAATTTCCTTATTCACTATATGCTTAACTTTATATACTTAAATCACTTACAACCAAGATATCTATGATTTATCATTTTGTCTCCATGATTTTTTGTTCTGCTATGAGTATTAATATTATTCTACTAACAAAGTATAATTCTCATTAAAAAAAACTGCTCCAGTACTTTTGTACAAAAATAATTATATAACTTGCTACAGATTATGTAAATGAGTTTATATTACTTGCACAACTATTGTTTCATATCAGATGTTAATTACAATTGTTATATAAATTCCACATTGATCTGATCTATGAGAACCACTTCAGCATTCAATTCTGAATCTATAGCACAGTTATTCTAAAATAATTTATATTTTTTCATTAGCCATGCATTTATGCTTAAATCTATGTCATATTCCAAAAGATATTTTTAAAATAATTATACATACAGCATAAGAAATAGTTTGCAGACCAAACTATTAGTTCTTCTTGTTCCAAATGTTAAGCCTGTTTTCCACCAGGTTTCTTTTTCAAATAACACTGTCTGGCACTACCTTTGCTTTATATGTGCCATCTTGTAAATGGACCCTCTGCTTTTCAGTCTTCATTACTCCATGTGGGAAAAGTAGGTTAGGTAGATAAAAGGTTAAATCATTTATTTTCCATCACAAGAAATTAATTTCAATTTTCAGTTCATGAATTTAACTTCACTTTCCTAATGCTGAGATGGATTTTACTTAAAAAAAAAGAAAGCATATTTTTTCTTATGTTTAAGAAGAATTCTGATGATTGGACCAGAGGTACATGTATTATTTTCCATATAACATTGTGAGTTTTGATACTGGCAGAACTCTTCTTCTTAAGAAAAACTTATGGGACATAGCTCAAAGTAGAACCATTTACCTTTTTTGAAAGTAACTAGTAGCCTATCTGGCTACAGCCGTAATACTAAGCAATATATATGAAATCTTCAGATAATTTATGGCAAATCTAAACATTTATATTTTGAATGATTGGTTGTTTCCATGATGTATTCCTACCTATTCTTAATTTCAAGCTGCCAAATACTCTAGTATTTCTTTGAAATGACTGACATCCATTTTAAGATACAACTAGTATAGTACAACTAATGAGGGAAATAAATATGTCAGCCTTTTATAATAGGTAAGCAATTTGTAGGGACACAAATATCCCCTACTTGGGCCTTCAGCAGAGTAATCCAAAGTACAGTTTGTGCTACAATGCCTAGCTATCTGATGATGTATTTATTTGCATAAGAAAAGAAGACTCTACAAAATATAGTTGGGTGAACAGTATTTGATCTCTATAGTGATAAAAGGTGAAGGCCCAAGGGAGGTTTGTATTGCTCAGAGTAATTGCAGATAAAAAAGAGTATTCATTAAATAGCAAATTATACTTCAAATGCTAATTGCATTTTCTAAGAGAGCTCCCTTTTGATAAGTAGATAGTACAACCTTAATGATGGGAGTAACTGTACTGGCCTCTACAAAAAGTGAATCAATGGCTTCTTGTCATCCCAGCCTCAAAAGCTTTTTTTGATAAATAGTTCTTTAGTTTCTCCTTGTTCTGTCTGCTGTTATCAAAAGCATTGTTTTATTACAGTATTTGCTGTTCATGTGTTACGAGCTGTCAGTTTGTCCAGGGAAAAGACAAATTGTGTTGTAACATTTTTGTAGGATAACATTCTAAAGCATGAAATTAGTTTTTCACAAAGAAAGCAATCCCGAATTTTGGACACTATTCTGCACATCTGCAAAAAAACCTCCTAGGATGTTATTTGTTTTCTTCTATATCCATGTTCTCATTGAATCTAATACAATCCTTCCATTTTGAAGAAAATTGATTACTCTTTTCTGTAAATATGGTGTCAAATGGTCTTACAGCCAACACAAAGCATAGTTGTTATGACTTCACAATTATGATAAATATATATATATATATATATATATATATATATATATATATATATATATATGTATATATGTATATATGTATATATGTATATATGTATATATGTATATATGTATGTATGTATGTATGTATCTATCTATCTATCTATCTATCTATCTATCTATCTATCTATCTATCTATCTATCTATCTATCTATCTATCTATCTATCTGTCTGTGGTTATTCGGTATTTTCCCACGTCATTGTAGTTGTTCTTTTAAAGTTGTAGCAACGTTTCAGCAGAATCTCATCTGCCATCATCAGGCTTCTGTATTGTGTCCGTCTGTGAGTCAGACTTTTACAGTGGTTTCAGATTTAAATCTGGGGCAGCCTATTGCTGTGCCAGAATAGTTTTGTCTTCATCCTGATTGGTTGGGAGTCTTGGTCTGTGTTTATTGGTCTCGGAGTTTGCTGTGTTCTGCTTGATTGGTGTCTCTAATATCTTCTGTCTGTTTTTGGCTCTTTTTGTATCTTGATTGGCTGGCAGCATTGTGTTACTTTATTGGAGGCCTTTAGTGCAGCTTGGCTTCGGGTAAATGGACGGCTATCATTAGTTAGAAGCTGGGTTTCATCTGGGTGCCTGGTTGGGATGTGTTTGAGCTGGAGGTATCAGGGGATCTGTTTGTGCCCAGGTGTTTGCCTGGCTTGTGGTGTGGAGATTTTTTTTGTTTGTGAGTCCAGGCTTCCAAATGATTGACAGCCTGGTGGAATCATCTCTTCTATTCATGCTTTCTGGTCTTTTTTTCAATCTCTATGGCTTCTCTGATGATTCTGTGGCTAGGTTTTCTATAGTGGCTAGGGTTTTGGTGCCATTGAAGTTGATGCTATGACCTGTGGCTTCCATGTGTTGGACTAGTGAGGAAGTGTGTTCCAGCTTTTTGACTGCATTTTTGTGTTCATCCAGGCGGGTACTTATTCTTCTGTTGGTCTGTCCAACGTATGTGGCTGGGCATGATGCACAGGGGACTTCGTATATGCCTTGGTTTTCCAGGTCAATTTTATCTTTGGGGTTGCTAAGGATGGCTGCTATTTTTCTGTCTGTTTTGAAGGCAGTCTTGATGTGATGTCTGTGTAGTACCTTACTAATTTTGTCTGTAGTACCTCTTATGTAGGGCAGGACAGCTGTTCCATAGGTCTGTTCATCTTCTGGGTCTCTATTATGTTTCAGTGTGTTTTTGTGGATCAAGCTGGTGATTTTGCTTTTGTGGAAGCCGTTGGCTGTCAGTACTTTAGTCAGGGTGCATAGTTCAGCCTTAATGTGTCTTGTCTGCCAGGCGTTTGGTTCTGGTAATTAGTGTTTTAGCCACGGAGTTTATCTGTGCTGGGTGGTGGTGGGATTGGGCGTGAGGTAGCGGTTGGTGTGTGTTTTCTTCTGGTATATGGTGTGTCCTAGTGTGCCATCTGTTTTTTTGTAGATTAGTACATCTAGGAATGGTAGTTGTTTGTTTGTTTCTGTTTCCATGGTGAACTTGATTTTGGGGTGTGCGCTGTTTAGGTGTGTTAGGAAATTGTTTAGGTTTTCTTGTCCATGGGGCCAAATCACGAATGTGTCATCGATGTATCTTAACCATAGTTTGGGTTTGAGGATGGCATTGGCCAGGGCTCTGGATTCGAATTCTTCCATGAACAGGTTAGCAATGACAGGTGACAGTGGTGATCCCATGGGGGCTCCTTCTATTTGTTTGTATCTTTGTCCTTTGTATATGAAATATGTGTTGGTTAAGCAGTGTTCTGTTAGTTCCATGAGGTGTTTGGCTGGTTGGTATTTATTTTTGATGATTTCAAGGGTCTCTTTATCGGGACTTGAGTGAATAGGGAAACCACGCACAAAACTTACAAGCAGATCTTCTTGCTCCACGTGTAGATCTTTGATCATTTCCAAGAAGTGGTATGAGTTTTGTACATGTGAAGCTGCTGTTTCAGCATGGGGCTGTAGCTGCTTTGCTAGGTATTTGGCTAGGTTTTGTAGTGGTGCTCCTCTGGAGCTGACTATGGGTCTGAGAGGTATGCCTTTTTTGTGTATTTTTGGGAGGCCGTATAGCTTGGGGCATCTGGAAGATTTCTCTCTGGGTATAATCGTGTGTTGGATCTCTTTGCTTATGTGGCTGGTTATAATTTTCTTCTTGGTTAATTTTTCCAGATATGTGGTTGGGTCTGTGTTTATGGGTTTGTATGTGGAGTCTTGGAGTAGGTCTGTCAATTTTGTTTCGTAGTCTTTTCTGTCCATTACTACAGTGGCATTTCCTTTGTCTGCTGGGAGGATGATTATGCTGCTATCTCTTTTCAGGGTTTGTAGTGCTTTAATTTCATTTTTCTGTAAGTTGCTTTTGGGTGGCTTGCTTGTGCATAGGATATTGGTAACTTGGTGTCTTATTTTATCAGCTTCATCTGTATTTAATTTAGTTAGGCTGGATTCTATTGCACATATGATGGATTCTGTGGGGATTTTTTGGGGTGCTATAGCATAATTGAATCCTTTGGTTAGAACATCTGTTTCTGTTTTGGTGAGTTCTCTGTTGGAAACGTTGTGCACTAATTGTTTCAGGTGTTGTTGTGAGTTGTTGGGGGTTTTCTTGTCATGTTCTAATTTCTTTAATTTTTTCAATAATTTTTCCTGTTTGTAAATGCCTTCAGAATCAGCTCTCCAAGTTGTAAGTTGTTTTATCTTGTCCCAAAGTAGAGGGTGGATTTGCTGCTCAGTTCCAGGTGTAGTGCTAGCAAATCTTTGTTTAACTGATCTAATCGGAATCTCTTATTGTGGAGCTCGTTCCATAGTAGAGCCATTTCAGTTCTTTTCAGGATACGTTTAGTGGCTGCTGTGCTTTGATGAAATGTTAATTTGAAGCAGGTTGGTGTAGTATTGTTGTCTCTGCAGCTGCGTAGGAATTGGAGGTCACATAGTATTCCTGCTCTTTTAATTTCCAGTTTCTTGTAGGTTTTGATCTGGCTGTTTATTTCCTCCCCGTAGAGGTTTGATATTTGTTTTCTTAAGCCAAAAAACAGACAGAAGATATCAGAGACACCCATCAAGCAGAACACAGCAAACTCCGAGACCAATAAACACAGACCAAGACTCCCAACCAATCAGGATGAAGAAAAAACCATTCTGGCACAGCAATAGGCTGCCCCAAATTTAAATCTGAAACCACTGTAAAAGCCTGACCCACAGACGGACACAATACAGAAGCCTGATGATGGCAGATGAGATTCTGCTGAAACGTTGCTACAACTTTAAAAGAACTACAATGACGTGGGAGAATACCCGAACCAAGCCGAACACCACACACACACACACACACACACACACACACACACACACACACATATATATATATATATATATATATATATATATATATATATATATATATATATATATATATATATATATGGTATTCAGCTTTGTTCGGGTATTTTCCCACATCATTGTAGTTGTGCTTTTAAAGTTGTAGCAACGTTTCGGCAGAATCTCATCTGCCATCATCAGGCTTCTGTATTGGGAAAATACCTGAACAAAGCTGAATACCATACATACATACACACACACATACATACATACATACATACATACATACATACATACATACATACACACACACACACACACACACACACACACACACACACATATATGTTTTCTTAAATTTCGCAGGTACTTACCTGTATGGTATTCAGCTTTGTTCGGGTATTTTCCCATGTCATTATAGTTGTGCTTTTAAAGTTGTAGCAACGTTTTGGCAGAATCTCATCTGCCATCATCAGGCTTCTGTATTGTGTTTGTCTGTGAGTCAGACTTTCACAGCCGTTTCTGTTTTAAATTTGGGGCTAGCCTACTGCTGTGCCAGAATAGTTTTTTCTTCATCCTGATTGGTTGGGAGTCTTGGTCTGTGTTTATTGGTCTTGGAGTTTGCTGTGTTCTGCTTGATTGGTGTTTCTAATATCTTCTGTCTGTTTTGTGGCTTTTTTTGTCTTGATTGGCTGGCAACATTGTGTTCCTGTATTGGAGGCTTTTAGTGCGGCTTGGCTCTGAGTAAATGGACGGCTATCACTTATTAGGAAGCTACGTTTTATATGGGTGCCTGGTTGGGGTGTGGAGATATTTTTGAGCTGGAGGTATCAGGGGGGATCTGTTTGTGCCCAGGTTTTTGCCTGGCTTGTGGTGTGGAGATATTTTTGTTTGTGAGTGCAGGCTTCCAAATAATTGACAGTCTGGTGGAATCATCTCTTCTGTTCATGCTTTCAGGTCTTTTTTCAATCTCTATGGCTTCTCTGATCATTCTGTAGCTGGGGTTTTCTGTAGTGGCTAGGGTTTTGGTGCCATTGAAGTCTATGCTATGACCTGTTGCTTTCATGTGTTGGACTAGTGAGGAAGTGTGTTCTAGCTTTTTTACTGCATTTTTGTGTTCATCCAGGCGGGTACTTATTCTTCTATTGGTCTGTCCAATGTGGCAGGGCATGATGCACAGGGGACTTCATATATACCTTGGTTTTCCAGGTCAATTTTATCTTTGGGGTTTCTTAGGATGACTGCTATTTTTCTGTCTGTTTTGAAGGCAGTCTTGATGTGATGCCTGTGTAGTATCTTACTGATTTTGTCTGTAGTACCTCTTATGTAGGGCAGATTCTGCCAAAACGTTGCTACAACTTTAAAAGCACAACTATAATGACGTGGGAAAATACCCGAACAAAAAAAGCTGAATAGCATACATGTAAGTACCCATGAAAACTTAAGAATATATGTATGTATGTATGTATGTATGTGTGTGTGTGTGTATATATATATATATATATATATATACATACATACATACACATACACACACACACACACACACACACACACACACACATTTTGTAGATTTTCATGGGTACAGGTATGCAGGTCTTGATGTGTTCGGATCTTTTCCCATGTAAGATTGAGAGCATCTTGGCAATGTTTTGGAGCTGCCATCTCGCTATATGTACTGGTGGGGAGGTTGGCTGAGTTGTCATTTCTTGATTGGTTGATGGAGTTGATCTGCAAACTGCAAATCTGCAAACATCAACTCCATCAACCAATCAAGAAATGACAACTCAGCCAACCTCTCCACCAGTATATATAGGGAGACAGCAGCTCTGATCACGCTTTGCTCGCACAAGCACGAAGCTGAAAGCATCAGCCTGAAGATGGCAAGTGGAACCTCATCGAAACGTTGCCAAGATGCTCTCAATCTTACATGGGAAAAGACCCGAACACACCAAGACCTGCATGTGTGTGTGTGTGTGTGTGTGTGTGTGTGTGTGTGTGGTATTTAGGTTTCTTTGGGTATTTTCCCACGTCTTAATATTTGTGTTTTTATTATAGCGACGTTTCGGCAGAATCTCATCTGCAATCCTCATGCTTGTGTATTGGGTTCTTTTTAATCTTGTGTGTCAGGCTTGGCAGCTGTTTTTTGTTTGAATTTGGTGCTAGCTTTCTGCTTTATTTGAATGTTTTTTCCTCATCCTGATTGGCTGGGAGTCTAGGTCTGTTTTTATTGGTCTTTGAGTTGCTGTGTTCTTGATTGGTTGGCAACATTGTGTTTTGTGCATTGGGGTTTCTTAGTGCAGCTTGGTTTCTTGTGAATGGCTGATAATTATTTATTAGGAAGCTAGGTTTTATTTGGGTAGGTGGCTGGGGCGTGTTTGGGCTGCAGGTATTGGGGGGGTCTGTTTGTGTCCAGGTGCTTGCCTGGATTGTGGTATAGAGATTTTTTGGTTTGTGAGTGCAGGCTTCCAGATGATTGATAGTCTGGTGGAGTCATCTCTTCTATTCATACTATTAGGACTTTTATCAATTTCTATGGCTTCTCTGATGATTCTAGCTGGGTTTTTTTTTATGGTAGCTAGGGTTTTGGTGTCAATATTCTCATTGTTCTAATACTTTCACACAATTGTTTTATACTAGGCATTGATTTTTTTTATCTAACAGGATACTTAAGAAATGATCTGCATTGGGGGTCTGCAGTTGGACTTTCAGATGTTTTGGATTATCTAATAAATATCATGGAGAGGAAATAATATTGGAAGGCACCAGACTGGCGGACAATAATTTCCTGAAGAAAACTGTCCATACATATGTTTAATTCATGAATGTTACACAGATTGTGAGTTACAGTACAAACTACTTGTTTGAATATTTGCATGAAGAGATTGTTAGTATTAGCAATATTGTTAAGACAGCAATATTATTAAGACATTTATTTAATGATATTTGTACACTGGTATTTGGGGTAAAAGAAGATAGTTGGTGATGCATTATTACATGTTTGTTTCTCCTGTTCAACAAATATTCACTACTTTAATAATTATATAGCAATCTGGACTTCCGGTTGCATCTCCTTCGAGGATGAATCTAAGACCGTGATCGTGCACGTCTTCAATCCATGTTGCACTTCAGGGCTCCAAATGGGGATAGAACCACCTTGGAAGGGTGGGGAAGAAGGGGGAGACCGCTTGTCAGGTCAAGGGGAGGCGCATCTCCCCTCCTTGGCTAGGTAAATTCCCCCTGAAGACAGGCTGCAATGGTGGTTATATATGGCCACCCTGAAGAAGGAGAGCTACCCGGAACAAAGATTGTGCAGGAATGCTGAAGAAGTGGACAATGTTGGAGACCAGGCAAAGTGAGCACAACATTTGAATACAATGTTTTAAATATTAAAACAATAATTTTAATATTTTTTAATTTAAAAATTTTAAAATATAAAGATTTTATAATCTTTATATTCTAAAGATTTTAAAATAAAGAGTCTTTTTAAAAAAAGATTGGAACAGTGGCGACCAGAGGAAGTGGTGGTGGTGGGGGAATGGAGACAAGTGAAAATGCTTTGGACAGTAAAAGAAGCAAATTGAAAGAGTGAAATATCTGTGTAAAATATCTGTTATATTAAATTATACAATTGTCACTAAATAGGCACATTTAAAAGCGAAACTTGAAGGTGCCAAAAGGAAAAAAATGTATAATAATTGGATCTACTGGAATCTTTTTTAATTTAAAAGTCTTAAAAGGGAAAGGAAAATGGAAAGAAAAGGTGGAACTCAGACATAATAGAGAGCGCCACCTAATAGTAAAGGAAAACTTTCGATAACTTTTTTTAAAAAAGTGTTTGGTTCCATAAAGACTGAATCTTGCTACAAAGTAAGAAGATTTTTTAAACAATATGACAAAAATCCTGAAAAGTGAATTTTATCATACTATGGAGGAAGAAGAAAGAAGTCTGAATTCTGGGAATATTTGGTGACTTTGAAGAAAATTTAAAACTCAACAGAAGGAATTTAACAACAAAATATATGAACACTTGACTATTTTGACCCTGGAAACATGAAACAGGATTTAACAGAAGCAGATGGTTAGAAGCTGGACTAAACTAACTATTGGATAACTGGACTGGATTTAATTATTGAAGAAAGAGCTAACAGAAAAATTAAATTTGAAAGAGATGCACAAAAATGGCAGAATACTTTGTGGAGTTAAAATTGGACCTAAGAAGCATAAGGGAAATGATATGGGAAAAAATAGAATTGTGCAATATTGCTTTGCAAATGCTAGAAATGGTATCATTGGAGAACAAAGACGAGAAAGGAGAACCAGAAGGGGAGGAGCTGATTAAAGAAGAGGCCAGCTTAAATAAACAAATGGAACAATGAACATCAAAATGGGGGGGGAGCATGGAAACTAAAAATTGGAGGTTTGAGGGGATAATTAAAGATAATTAAAGAGGGTTATGAAAGTCAAATGAAGAAAAAAGAAACAACAGAAAGGGGAAACATAGGAGAAGTTTCAAAAGAGGGAGAGGGATAAAAAATGGAGTCAGAAAGGGAGTGGAAAAATAAAAAACAAAGAAGCAAAGGGAACCTGAAATAAGGGAACGGACCAGAAGAGAAGGGGATATAGAAAGCTAAAAAGAATGAAAAGAAGACATATGGCTAGAAGACCTAGAGATAATGGGTGAATTGGGGGGAAAAGGTAATAGATAAAGAGGTAATAGATAAAGAGGTATAAGAATATAGATTGTAAAAAATGGAATGATTGGAACTGATGTTTTCATTTTTTATTTTAATTGTTTTGATTATTTTCCAAAAATTATTGCTAATATCATAAGAATGTTAATTACATTAAATGAAAAAAATATATAATTAAAATGAATCATGATACTAAAAAGATAAATATCAGTTCCTTTACTTACCTTAATGTACTTAATTAATGTATTCAAAAAATAAATGTTTTAGAACAAAGAAAAGAATACCATGTGGAATGCAACCTAAAATGTATATGTGACATGTAGTATTTAGCTGATAACTAAAAATGATTATGTTATAGTAATTCTTAGCATGAGATAAAGGGAAGTAAATTGAAGGATATATAAGATAAAAAGGTGGTGCACTCAAATGGGTAATTAAAGGGGAAATCTTTGAAATTATTAATACTAAGATGTAATTTATTGATTAAGGAAATAAGAAAATGTGATGAAATGGCAAATATGACAGATAAAAGCATAAGAATATAGTGAATATAGAATAAGAAATAAAGAATTTTAAGATATTATACAAAGAAGATAAGAGTATAATTAAAGAAAAATAGAATAAGTTATATGAATTAAAATTGGATAAAATAAAAGTTAAAATATAAGAATATTTTTGAAAATTTAGAGAAAATGGAAAATGTAATGATAGGATAAGAAATTAAATATGTAAGATAGATATGTAATTATGGTCATATTTGTATGGAAATGTAAAAACCTGGAAACACACTGTTCACTAAAAGCGATGTAAAAGATTAAAAATAAAAAACTTTTTGGAGAAAAAAATAATTATGTAGCAATCAGATTGGCTAGCGTCCTTTCCATAGAACAGACATAAACCACTTATTTACCTGAAAGCCATTGAGTAAGGATAATTTATTCAGACGCAATTACCAGCAGAGAAAGACTCTGCCAGTTTATCAAAATACTGTAAAGATAAGCTGTTATGAAGCTGCTGCTGCTTGCTAACTCCATATCTATGGCAGCTTTCCAGTCCTGCAGGAACCCTGTCCAGCAAAGACATTCAACAAGAGCAAACAGGCTTTAATATGCAGGCTGGCTGCCAGTCTGAGAAAATCTGTCAAATGAATGAATAGCACAAAGAGTCCATTTTTCCTCCTTTTATCCACTAAAATGCCTTTTAACTGAAAATTGGCACTTTAGAGAGATAGCAAGAATGATATAGATTATAAAAGAGCTGCATTTTGCTAAGACTAGGGACACTTATCAAATATTACTTATTTGACTGGAATGCTGCAGCAATATATATCATATATCTGATATTACCACATGAAGACAGAGATACTTCCTTATTTCATTTCTTCCAAAATATATTAATTTTTCTACCATCCTTCATTGTTATTTTCATTACTTAAAATAATTTTGGATTTATTGATTTCTTACTAAGATTTCTATGCTGTTCCATTTCAGGCTGGTTCTCAGTGGCTTACAAGAAAAGCCAATGCATTACAATCATTAAAAAGTAGATGAGGACCAGGCAAAGAAATTAGTGAGGCCAGGATAAAATGCCAATTCTTTACTGCTAATTTGATTAGTCGCCATGATTTAAAGTTTCCCTTTTTTTGAATAGTTTGGAGTGACTGTGATATATAATTCACATTAAACATTTTATTAGAAACACAGGTTAAACTTGGTTAATAATCCAAAAGAGTTATTGAGCTCCCGTTATAGACCGGAAGTTGCACAACTTGCCTTGTGGTGTAATCGGAACAATCTGGAACTAAACACACTCAAAACCGTACAAATGGTGATAGACTTTAGGAGAAACCCTCCTATACTATCACCTCTTACAATACTAGACAACACAGTATCAACAGTAGAGACCTTCACATTTCTAGGTTCTATCATATCACAAGACCTAAAATGGACACCTAACATCAAAAACGTCATCAAAAAGGCACAACAAAGAATGCTCTTTCTGTGCCAACTGAGAAAGCTCAAACTGCCCAAGGAGCTGCTGATACAGTTCTACAGAGGAATTATTGAGTCTGTCATCTGCACCTCTATAACTGTCTGGTTTGGTTCTGCAACCCAACAGGACAGACAAGACTTCAGAGGATAATTAGGACTGCAGAAAAAACAATTACTACCAACCTGCCTTCAATCGAGGACCTGTATACTGCACGAGTCAAAAAGAGGGCTGTGAAAATATTTACAAACTCCTCACATCCTGGACATAAACTGTTTCAACTCCTATAGAGCATATAAACGATGCTATAGAGCACTGCACACCAGAACAATGAGACACAAGGACACTTTTTTCCCGAATGCCATCACTCAACACTGTCAACTATTTACAAAGTCTGCACTACTATTACTACTAATCTTCTCATCACTCCTTATCACCCATTTCTTCCCTCTTGTGACTGTAACTTTGTCGCTTGTGTCCTTATGATTTATATTGACTGTTTCCTAGTATGATTTGATTGCTTATTGTACCCTATGACTATTATTAAGTATTGTACCTAATGATTCTTGATTCTTGACGAATGCATCTTTTTTTAAAATGTACACTGACAACATTTGCACCAAGACAAATTCTTTGTGTGTCCATTCACACTTGGCCAATAAAAATTTTTATTGTAGCCACTTGAGTCAAGAAATCTGGCCATCAGGGTCTATAATAGGGGTGTCAAACTTGCGGCCCATGGGATGGATGCATCATGTGCTGGCCACACCCACCACCATTTTACAAAGGGGAAAGAGTTGTGATACGTCATGTGATGACAACGTGATGCCACAAGTACAGTAACATTTTCACTATCTACTTTTTGAATTTGGCCTTCAACTCTGCAATAATTGTCTATCCTTGTTCATTCTGTTTTTAAAGTCAACTTCAATGATGAATATACACCTTCTGCAATGATGGAGATATTAAATACAATTTTAATATTAAATAGAAAAAATATTAAATATTAAATAGAAGCCAAGTCATACATTGGAGAAAACAAACAAGCCTAGTTTATTAGTCACTATTAGTTTGAAAATTTAAGTAATCTCTTATGAATTTACGGTTCCTGCTGACCTGGACTGATCTCTAATCATCATGAATCAGGCATTCATTCAGCAAGTGCTTTATTGGAGAGCTTTAGGAAGGAAAATGGGGTGCTTAGATCTGGAAACAGCAAAGGACCCACCCGCGGTGCCTCTGCCAATCAAAACGAAGCTTGGAATGCAGCCCTCCTGAGCTCCATTTTGGTGGCAGAGAGTTGTAGGAGCCATCCTAGCTGAAAATGGAGCTCGGGAGCCCGTTTTCACTGATAAGAGTGCTTGGGTCCCCACAGGTGCCCCCAAACACCAGTGATGTCAAGTTGGCCATACCCACCTTGGCCATGCCCACCCCGGCCCCTTGAGGTCAAACACAATCCTGATGCAGCCCTCAATGAAATCGAGTTTAACATCCCTGCTATAGAACAATGTTTTTTAAACTTCCAACTTTAAGATATACGGACTCCAATTTCTAGAATTCCCTGGACAGCATGAGAAATTCTGGGAGTTTAGTTAGCACATCTTAACATTGAAAATACTGCTATAGAATATCAGGAGAATCAGGAGGAACTTATGTTTTTTTCTTTTTAAAATCTGTTTTGGGAATTGGCCCTGGATTCACATGATCGGAAAAGAAAAAAAATTTACTGAACAAACATTAAAATCAAGTGCAGCAGGAAGTCTGGCAGCCCCCAAGGAGTTAATTTTTAAGATAGTAAGGTTAGTTGATTCCTATTTCAGATGAGCTCAATGGAAAAGAATGAAGTTGATTTGTTTTGTATACTTGTGTAGATGAATTTATTAAGGCTTTTTGTTTTGTTTTTTTACAAGAATAATATTTAAATTCTAGACATATATAAATGTACCTATTGCGTTTATAAATGTTTATGCACTGGCCCAATGCTATTCAATCTAACAGATTAGATTATGAAATAATAGATATATTTACCATAATTGAGCCAAATTAACAAAAGTGGTGTTAAATTTACATTACTGTTCTGCTGTTCACTCCTAAAAGCAAAGCTGTTTATTCAATACAAAGTATTAAAGATCAGAATACAAATAAAGTACTACATTAATTAAAAATACAGTATGAATGCATAAATAAATAAAAAGGATGCTGTACTTAAGTAAGTGAGTGACAATTTCATAGTACAATCTAGTAGTACGTTCTGTTAACACAAGGTTCTGATTGTGGTGCAAATCACTAATAAGTAAATCATCTAGAACTTAGTAGAAGTGATCTCCTTCTTTTCGTTTTGTTTCATTTTTCAGTTACAAGAAGGATAATGAAATAATTGAACCGTTATAATACGTACTTATAATCAAAGAAATACCGAACAGCTTTATCAGACAATAAAATATTTAACAATCCACAAAGGTCCACAATCAACAATGTTGATGTTGGAACTTTTGGTTGCATAAATGGGACTGTTTGTACTTTGGCAAGGATACAATGATGCCTTTGTTGATTAGCTCGGCATTCTTCATTTTCCTCCACTGTATGGTTTTTTTTAAAAAAAATTCTGTTATATCCCATAGTTCTATAAATCCATACTTCTTTTCCCCATGTAGCAACAGTTCTGTTGCAATTCCAAACACAAATTGCTAATTTGTAGGAGAAGGCTTTAATAGAGATACAGGAAAGATATAAGTAAAAATCTTCACTGAAAACATTCTACAAAAAAATCTTTATAATATTTTGTGGTCCATAGGTTTATGCATCAATATATTAGAATTGCTTCTATTGCTCACTATGTCAATAATGGAAACCTTGCTATTAATTCCAATACAAACAGATTATAGCCTCTGCTAAATAGCATCAAAGGACAATGCAGCTGAATTTCTTAAAAAAGAAATTATACAGTTGAAGCAGACTTCTCTTTAGGAATACTCTAAAACCGTACTCATTTGTTTGATACCATAGCAACATCACACACAAGAAACAATCTTAGAATACAAAATTGAGAGCTGTCTATATACAATAAGGAATCGCTTGTCCAATACTTTAGTTGATTTCATTTGTTTTGAAGTATGGCATTTCTAGCAAACCACTTCAAAATAAAAACATTCTCCCAAGAGTTTTTTTTAAGCTACCAAAAGGAATTCAACATAACAAAATCAGAGTCCTGGAAAACATAAAAAAGCAATCATTTAGTGTCCTCAAAATGAGTAGAATAACATTATTTCCATAATAACAATAAATATGAATTTAAACTTTGAACTTTAAAATCTGGTACAGCAGGAAGTCTGTCATCATCTAGGAGTCTTTAAGAAAGTAGTATTTGTAGGAACTTTGTTGATTCCTAGTTCAGAGGAGCCCAATCTCTAAGGAAATGAAGTTGATTTGTTTTTGTATAATGATTCATTACACTTTTAATATGTAATTTGAATCATCTTCTAATATGGCTATATCTTTTTCTAAAGCCCATTATCCTGTCTCTTATTAATGACCAACAATTTTGGAAGAATTCAAATGTCTGTGTTTCTTGTTATTTATGTAACCCCACCAAGATTCACTGAAATTGGAAGTGAAAGAAATATCTGCTTTATGAGATTACAAGAGGAAAGAGTAAAATGTGTAATTAGGTGAAATAATGAATTTATCCACACTTAAACTTGGATTGGGTGTGGTATAGAGTCTGTAATGCCTGACTTGCTTATATTTCAGACCAACTTGGTTTTCAACAAAAATACTCCGGTGTTTTCGGAAATCCTTCAAATATCATGATATACTAGATGCCTAGAATGGACCTCTGAGTGGGCCCATCATTCTTATAAAATGTGGATGATGGTCAACACCATCATCATGAAAACTGATCAGTCCATGACAAGGGACACAAGTAAATATTCCCTAATATCAGATTGTATATGCTCTGCTCTGACATAAATGCCAAGTCCAACATGATCTGAAAGAAATTAAAAATTGAAATGGTGATTATGAGACTGATTCCCAAGTAAGGGATGTTAAAATAATCTAGAACTAGCAGCTTAGGTGAATTTATAACTGCCCATTCAGTGATACTAAACAGCTTAAGGATGTTGCCCATGTATTTGTGAGAAATGGTACAGTAACAGCATTCCCAACATGTTCCTTAGAGTCAAGTCACATATAGCCATTTGCAGATAAGTGATCTTTCTAACTTACAAGACCTGGAAGAAAGATATGGAAGCTACTTAGAACTGAGTGAAAATAATGATGAAAAATGCCAGTCTCTGGAGCTATGCTTATGGTAAACGTGAAAGAGATATTTGATAAAGTGAAATGTGTCTGAATGAAAAAATTACAGAATGATTAATGGTAGAAAGATACCATCTAATGTACCTAAGGAGCAAAAGGTAGTACTATATGATTAAAATGTCTGATGACAGAAAGAGTGCTGTTATTGCTTCCCTATACAAAAGTAGCAGGAAGGAATGCAAAAATCCCAAAGGTGTTTTTTTCAAGAGGCAACTGGACTTCTGGTTTTTCCTTGAAGACATTTCGCTTCTCATCCAAGCTTCTTCGGATCTCATTGGATTGTGGGGAATGGAAGGATTTATATTCCTTGCAAATAGTCATTTGCATTCTTTTAGAAAGTCATTGAGGCACCACTTGGAGGTTTATATGTGTCCTCAGGGTCATCTGAATAGTGCAAATGGGTGTGGAGCCTTCTTGGAACTGTTGAAAGGACTGTTGTAGACTGCAGATAGATGATATTGTATCCCTTCCCATCTGTTGAGAAGGGCTGTTCAATTTTGACATAGATAGCCTCTTTGACCCCTCTTTCACAACCATGTTAAATGTATCTGGAAAGGTGTTTGGCTTCCAAATGAAAGGTTATGAGAGATTGAGCAACATTTGGACTTTGGCTTGATGGAAAGTACACAGACCAAATTTCTGTCCTTTGGGTCACTGGGAAAAGTTTTACTGCAAAAAAAAAGTCATACTTTGTATGTACGTTTGTATAGAGAAAGTGCATGATAAGTAAGCAGGTCTGAATTGTGCTATATTTTGTAAATAGAAAATATGACTTGAATGCTGTATGCTAAATTCACTGATGGAAATAACAATGTCGTAAAGTAAGAGGAACACTCAGCAAATAGTTCAACGTTAAGTGAGAAGTGAAACAAAGTTGGGTGGTACCATTTTCTGCAATTCTGCATAATAGTGCATATCCTGCATGACAGATATAAAAATGGTACTAGAAAATCCATTTTCCCAGTAGGAATCTTCCATTCACATGCACATGTAAACATATTAAGTACAGACACTGAAACAAGAAATACTTTCACAAGGATGTTTCACACACATCTTTGAGCTGGGTTTAACTTGAGGATTAGTTCATTCTAATTTCTGTATTATCTATCACAATGAAAAAAACAATACTTCTGAAAAGGAAAAGGAAAGCTGAGAAAGCAATGTTAGATTTAGATCCTTGAAAGAGTGAGGCAAGACATTTAGAAAATAAAGACAATGCAAGAACTTCTCTACGGAAGCAAAGATGGTTTGCAACAGTGGTGGGATTCAATTTTTTTTTTACTACAGGTTCTATGGGCGTGGCTTGGTGGGCATGGTAGGAGAAGAATACTGTAAAGTCTCCAGTCAGAGGTGGTATTTGCCGGTTCTCCGAACTACTCAAAATTTCCGCTACTGGAACTGGTCCAGAACTGGTCAGAACCTGCTGAATACAGGAAATGCAAGCACGGAGAAATATGGAGATAAATTGTGGATGGTGTTGGTATATGGTGCTGCATTTCCTTTAAAAAAATCTTTTTATCTTTATTTTATTTGCTTACTATTGCTTTTTCCTTTTTTGTGTTTTACACAATATTGCTTCCCTCAAAAGGAAACAGGGTGATAGGAATACATAAACTTCAATGAGGTGATTAGTCTGTCAGAACTGATTGGACAATGATCTGCTTAGTATGGATGTGCATATACTGTATCTCCGAATCCAGCAGCAAAAGCTATTTGATAGAACTTACAACCGAAGGTGAAAAGTGAAATGTGGTTTGTCTGCTTATGGCTTAGCATGATGTAGAAACCCAACTAGAACTGTTGATAAGCAGTTTGTGGCTTAGTAGTGTATGCAAAAACAGCTAAAAATGAAAATCAATATACAACATTCACTCTTTGTATTTATTGCATTTTCAGCAAAAGAGCACCAAACTTCCACCTAAACAAATGACAGGGCAAAGTTTTTTGTCCTTTTCTAGACAACTCGGTACACAAATCAGAGAAATTATATAAGTTAACAGTACAAGTAGCAAGATAAGTCCAAAGAGACATCAAAGCAGCCCTTGTCTTTTCTTGCTTCTCTCTCTCTTCCCACACCCTGGTTCATATTAGTTGTTATTGGAGGTGCCTGGGATTGTCCAGGGAATCTTGGTTTGATGAGCTTTTTCAATTTGAGCCTTTCAGGTTTTGTTGCAGGGCAGAGAAAGATCAGATTATTATCTGACTTTCTCTTTCCACCAAGAGCTGCTAAACGGCAGCTATCTTAATACATATTATCATTAGGCACATTAGGCACAATTTTTAAAATCTTAAAAATGTGCACACACCTATACACTTTTTTTTTTTTGCTTCAGCACTCACTATGGTGCCCTTCTAACACAACTTTGTAGAATAATCGGAGACTGCCTTTGTCCTGGAATAAAGCAATTTTTCCAATTCCTTTTACACCTAAAATTGACCACTGCTCTGCACAGCGGAAAAATGTGATGATTTCCGAGTTTCCCTTCAAGTCGGGCTCACCACCCAATCTCCCCAACCGCTTGATTTCACCAGCCAGGCCTGATGGCAACCCAAGACACCTAGAAGACACCACCCAGGTGGCCACGGGGCACCTTTTCACAGCATGCAGAGGCGCTCCACAGCTCGCTGACTAGAGCGCAGCCCGGCCTCTTCCCTGCTCGCCGGCGCCTGGCGCTCAGGAAATCGCGTCAGCATCTGCCCTCCTTGTTGGGGCGGCGTGAAAAAGTCAGCCTGCCCGCTAGTTTGCTAGCAAGGTCTCGCTGTGCTGCAGCTGGCGTCGGAGCCGCGTTGATGAAGGGCGAGCGTCTGCCCGCGCCGCGTCCGCCTGTTTTCCCCAAAGGGTCGGAGATCGGAAGGTCAAGGGATAGAGGATCCGGCGCATCGGGAGTTTTTGGAGAAATTTCGGCTACATATTTCGAAAGGACATCTTTAAAGCCTTTCCCGAAGTTGATCCTCCGCTGGTATCGTCGCTGGAAAAAAGAAAGTAATTGGAGGGGGGGCGGCTGGGATTGGGACCACTGTGTTGATGGTGGCTCTAGGAGAACTAGGCTGTTTATAAAATATTTAGACGGGAATTATTTTGAGGCAAAAAAAAAGAGAGGTTGCAGTCGGTCACCGTCCGTAAGTAGCAGTATTTTTGCTGCTGCAATCTTGGCTGAGCAACTCATAAATCAACCGTAAGATTAACGTGGGACAAACCCTTGTACGCACTAATTACAATGGGAGGTATTTTAGGAACTAGCTTTTGAAAAAAGGAGCGCATAGCATACCGAACTTGGCTCTAGGCCCATGCTTGAATGAGATAGCAAGTGAAATGAACACAGCGTGAAAGAAATGCAGACTAATCTGACTGATAAACGTGTTCCCTCCCTCCTTTCTTTTGCAACATATTGTGAAGAGGTGAATGGGAATATCGAGAAACAGCATGGTACTACAAAAAGTATTTTTCAGATTTATCCCTGAGCCCATGGACAATTAGAAGAAGTCACTGCATGGTGGAAAGTTCCTACATGTGAAAAGTGATTGTGCAGTTATTTGTATATGTTGTGTTGTGTGAAGCAAGCTAGTATATGGAAATACTTTATCATTCTCTTAACTACAGCAATCTGGCTGACGAATCTGCATTAAATTCAAAGCAGGTCCTAATAAATACCCATTTTCCTTTTTTAGATAGGCTGCTTATTTTCTCCCTTTTCTTTCAGTCTTTCACTTGCATTCCATTGATGTACTTAACTAACTCTGTGTGAAAGTCTCTTCTGTCATTCAGCCAATTTGGCTTAGATTGCTAATGTTCCCTTGGTGATTAGTTTGAACAAAATCTCTTTGGCAGTAGCCTTCTCTTGTACAGGGACACCCAACATTTGATACTGGTGTTTAATACAGTAGTTGATCTGTTATTTATAGAAGAAAGTTTAAAGTGACTATATACTTTCCTAGCACTGCTTGTTCATGCTATTGCATATAAATTATCTAAGCACATTCTGAAGGAGATGCCTTTTTTCTTCTTCTAGTATTTTGTAAAAATTGAAGCTTCAGCAATTTGCAGCCCAGCCTCGTGTTCATATAATTGGAAATAAATCTAATTAATTCAGTGACATTTACTCCCAGGTAAGTTTATCCAAAGATCCAGTCTTACAGGCTATTGCTTCTATGGACACTTTGTTCTATTTTATCTTTCAGCAGTTGAGGTATGTATGTTATCAGATAAGCAATTAACATGCTGTCTTGGTGGTTTGGAAATTTTAATCCTTGATATCTAAAAAGCATAGAATTGAATATGCTTGAGTTGCATGATATTTTATTGCCAGAATACTTGAATGCTCCAAATAATCGAAGCATTCAGTTACAAAATCCGGCAATAACAAAAATGTTTAGGAATTCCAGTGTAAGTACTGCAGTAATATCATGGTTTTAAGTTTTCCCATTTCTGTTTCTATATCTGTATCTTTTTCTATTTTCCTATCTCCAGTTTCTGGAACAGTTCCAAATAAGATTTTATTTAAGATTCAAGTTTACATTCTATAGCAGTTAGACTTGGTCAAATCACCATCAGAGATTCTAGTAGGTGTTAGTTATGATTTGTCCCAAAGGTGACAAGGTAATACTTGCTGTAGAAAAAGTAAATATGGTGTTTTTCAATTGGAAACTAGACCATGAATTCATCCTATTCTAGATGAAGTTTCTCATAAAAGTACAGCCTGGGATAATTCTTTGATTCTCAGTGAGATTCCCTAGATTCCCAGGTGAGAAAGAACACGTTTATATGCCAGCTATGATTCTCCTTAGCCAATTGAATTTGACAGTGGTTGTCCATACTGTGGTCACATCCTTTCTGGACAATTTAAATTTATGTGGGACTACTTTTGAAAATGTTTTGAAGCACTAATTGATGTAAATGTGACTGTTGAAATATTGCATTAGTTGTCAAAAGTGTTCAAAACTGTACATACTGTACAGCATGATCATCTGAAAGACTATGTCTTCTGCTAGAAACCTGTTTGAATGCTTTGATTTACAATAAATATGATCTACTGCTTTCCATAGTCAGTATCAAAGATTCTCAAAGTTTCTCAGTTAATGGAGTACTTATATCTCATTATGTTTTTGTACAATATTTTACTTTCAAATATTAAGTATTTCATAGTACCCCTGTAAATTTGTTAAAAAAAAAAACAGCATCACAGTTTGGGAATTACAGGTTTCTATATTAGACAAAAGGAGAGGCCTTTCTTCCTCATAGTCCCCAGCTATGGAATATCAAGTCTGCATCTCTTCATTCTTAGTCCAACATCTTAGTCACAATATCACATTAGTTTTCTTAGGAGATTATGCTTAAAGCTCTTTGAAGAGCAGCCAGGATTCATCACTTCTTTTAAAATATCTCTCATTCCTGAAGCTTTAAAATCCTTGTATGTTGTATTTTTGTATTTTGCAGTTGCTTTCAGCTATCATAGTATATTCAGTGTAATTAGAACGGCAAGGAACAAAATTATTCTCTCCTGAAAACTGTTCCCTATAATTTCCTGAGTCCCTGAAGAAACTTCTGGCTGTATCTTGGGAAAATGCATGATATTGAGCTTTCCCACTCTGAACAAATACATTTGTTTATGTCTTCGTGTTTTTTTATATATGCATAGTATAGATGAGAAGCTCATTCGTTTTTAACAAAAAGTGCTTATGGTTAGAAAAAAAACCCGTATTTTTCCTTATACTTGTTTTACTGACTGTATAGTGTACTAACCCATGTTTAACTACCTTTATTTGCCTACATTCATACAATGTAAAAAAAACCCTTAACATTTACAATGATTTTTAAGCATACTGCAGTTGTTAATTTATTAAGGACTTGCAGTCTTTCACATCTCATCTGTATAACTAATCTGCCTTCTCTTCTTTCTCACCCTTCCTATGCTTTATTCCAATTTAAGTCTTACATCAGTCTTGCTACTCTATGCATTTTATAAAGAGAGCTGCTCATGAAAACTTTTGCCTTTCAAAAAATTTGGTAGTCAAAAAAGGTGCTACTACATTCCTTCTGATTGTAGACTCACACAATGTGCTGAAATAAATTGGCTGTGCAAAACACACTGAGTAGCTAACCAGACATTTTATCCTTGCTTGATTTGAGAACATAGTGTCTGTTCCAGCTTTCGGAAGTCTGATTGACTTCAACTGTATTTGCCTAGAAGCTTATGCAACAAAGAAGTGTATATTAGAAAGAAACTGGTCTAAATTCCTTTCATTCATATCTTATAATAATTAAACATGCATTTACTTTCTGAGTATCAATGGAACAAAAATTTAATTTCCTCTGATCAAAACCAATTCTGGTAATTATGAGCAACCTGTAGATAAATTTGAAGTATAATTATATTTTTTTCTGTAATAAGTTACCGTATCCTGAATGGACAACTGAAAGAGCAAGTTATAGTTATATGCTGGACTATATAGTTATATAGTTGCATCTTTTTAATTGCCAATTGTAGTTGTACCATGCACTTTCTTAATTTGGAAGTAAAGTCTATGGATGTGCCAAGGATTTCAGCTTTAGAACGACATTTAGGATAAGTGAATTTGGTTATTTACAAATACACTTAATTCTTTAATATTGAAATTATTTTCTTCTTTTAGCTCATGAGCCTGAATTTATATTGTAGATCATGGATGATACCGCATTGTCACTTGGAACAATAGATGTTTCCTATTTGTCATCTTCAGCAGAATGCACTGTCACAAGATGTAAACATTCCAGTGAAGAATGGGTAAGCAAAATGCATGTTTGTTCAGTGCTTCTGGCTTCTTAAGATAAAATGCTAGTGTCCTTTTGAAAGGTGAAAAAGTAACATAGAGTTATACTTTAAAAAATTAAGAATGTTATGTACGGATAGTCTTTGCTTACCAAACACTTGTTCAGCAATTATTCAAAATTGCCACAGTGCTGAAAAACTGGTACTTGTGATTGGTCTTCTAAGTTCTGACCACTTCAGCATACCCGTAGTCACATGATTGTGCTTGGAAAACAGTTGCTTGGCAAACAGTTCACTTGATGTTGCATCAGCCTGCAGTCACTTAACTAGTATTTCTGATTTTCCCAATTGGCTTACACAAGCAAAGTCAGTGGGGAAGCCGACAGAGAAGTTTCTCTAATAGTCCAGTAAGTTCCTTCAGGCTCCCTATGCTCTCACCCTTCTGTACCATCTATCTTGCAGCTTTCCTGCATGTGCACGTTCCTTCACTATCCAGCCCTGCAACTTTCTGTGCTTGTGTACAACTTGTGCTAGGCCTCACAAATTATCCCTTGGTTCCCAACTTACAGCCTTTGCCAGCCCTTCTAGGGTTCCCTCACTCCCCTGGAATTCCCCGGAGCACCCCTAGGCTTCTTACCTGGGACTTCTGCCACTTCCACCTTAATGACCCCTGTATCTTGAGATTACAATGCAGCTGGGATAGCTGGGACTGCAATTGCTAAGCAATGCAGCCACATGATATTGTGTTTTATGACTGTATCCCTTAGCAACAGCAATCCCAGTCTCAATTGCCATTTTAACCCAAGGACTATCTGTAGTACATTTAGATAGTTTTGTACACAGTTCATAGGGCAGAATAAAATTGATAAAAAATAATACAGTACTGTAACCTAGCATCACTTTCATTCAAAAGATATCTATAGAAAAAGTTCAGATTCATATTACAATAAATAGTACAGAATTATATTATTTCAGATTTATTCCTATAGCAGTTCCAGAAATGTACAGGTAATCCTCAACTTAAGACTGAAATTATCCCCAGATTTATGATCATAAGTCATGGCAGTCATTAAGTAGGCCATACCCGATTTTGTGACCCTTTTTTCAGTGGCCATTAAGTGAACGCTGCGCTAATTAAATGAATGTTGTAGTCATTAAACAAACATGTGGTTGTTAAATGAATCTATTTTACTATTTTACCATCCATTTTATCCAATGGGTATTTTTACCAGAAATAAATTCTGGCAAAAAATCCCATCAAACATCACAATCACATAATCACAATATGCTGCAAATGGCCATAAATGCAAACTGGTTGCCAAGCACCCAAAATACAGTCGTGAGTGCATGTGAGTACAGTTGGTGGAACTCCAGAACTGGATCATAAGTACTTTCTGGGGGGCTGTCATATTGGAATGATTCAGTATCAAATATACAGATTTCATATAATTTAAAGGAGGAAAATATTTTGACAGTATAATTGATCTAGATTACTTTAGGTAAATATCTGTATATTTGTGAGTCCATGAATGTGTTTAATTACTTTCAATAACTGAATTTGGTTATTTGTTTAAGCAGAACAAATAAATCAATTGTTCTTAACTTTAGCTAGTTCATTTATAGAAAGTAACCTGAAAGAAATTCAGAACTGTCAGTTTTTATGTGCTATATTTATATTTTCTTTACTGTCATTATTTTCCAGGGAGAATGCAATTCTAGGCCTACTGTTTTCCGATCAGCCACTTTAAAATGGAAAGAGACTCTTCTGGGCAGGAATAGGCCATTTGTGGGACGCTGTTGTTACGTATGCACACCTCAAAGCTGGGTGAATGGAATTATATTAGTAACAAACTGAACTGTAATTTTCATGTAATGGTAATTAAATAGCCAGGAGGCAATTAAATTAAGAAGTAGCTATGTACTTAACTTGTATAGCTTAGTTTCAGATTTTGCCTGGTGGAAGTAGAATAATATTTGATGCTTCTGTATTAATGAAATACTATAAAACAGGGCCCAGTGATTTGTTCAGGAAAAATGACGATGCTTAGATTTTTCTTCATTGTTATTTTTCTGTATAGACTGCCCAGAATTGCTGGTGTACAAATTTAACAAATAAGGCATATGTTTTTCAGATAGCTGAGATTTTTTTGTGAGACTTTGGCAAGTCTAAACTTTGGCAAATTTTGAGCTATAGATGATTTATATGGAGTGGGGACAGGTTTCTCCCCTTTAGAAGAAATATACAGGAAAATTCAATAGTTATTGTGAACTGCTATTAGTAATAAATTAACATATGGATATATTTTTCACTTTCAGGACAAGCTTTTTAATACTAGTATCCCTTCTTTGGGTCTGCGAAATGTCATCTATATTAATGAGACACATACACGGTAAATACCTTTTTTTCAGTATAGTTAATATTGTGATTTATTAAAAAGGATGTTGTAGTTATCTGGAAAACGAGTACAAAGGTTAAATATTAACGTTGGTTTTGCTGAATTGAACCTGAAGAGCAATGACATTTTGGGTTTCAGTGCAAAGGACTTTATTCAAGGCTTCATTATTCATCAACTCTGTTCTTAGAAAACTAGTGTTAATATGAATAATTTAATGAGGCTAGCTTTCAACCAAAAAATTGAAATCTGCACACTGGCTGAGCTTGGAGGGCACCTTTTAAAAAAAATTACTTTAAAAAAAAACTAATTCTGCAATATGGTAGTGCAACAATTTGTATAAGTGCTCATGAAAACAGGTACTAGTTTCATTGGGCAGAATGAAGCTACATAATAATATTTTCTCGTAAAACTGTGGTGGAATCAGTGGTAAAGGAGAGGGGGAATAAAGAGACATTCCAAGGATGGAGCTAATTTAGAGAAGGAAATACCTGAGATCAAATCTTTAATACCGTATCTGCCATTTCCCATACTTGATCTGGCGAGATTCTTGTAAATAGGTGTTTGACAATAAAAGAAGTGCCTTCACCTGTTCAAGGAGTTGTTCTAGTTGTTCCTTATTTGCGCATAATAAAACATATGCATGAGAATCAAAATAAATGTACATATTATGTAACATATTTTCTGGCACAAGCCAAAATTTTGTGTTGTCATCTATCTACCTTAACTTTTATATTTAAAAAGTGCAAAAGGGCAAGGAGAATTTCAAGTTTGTCAGGGATAGAAAATCCTTTGGTACCTTTAAGTCTATTACATTGGGCATGAATTTGAATGAACAAGAATTTACTTGTCAGATGCACATTTGTAAAGCTAATTTCAAGTTTAATTGTTTACATAATTCATGCTGAAAGTAGATATTAAATATCAGATACTTATAAACTTCAGATTGAAAAAAGATAGTTAATGTACAGATAGTCCCCAACTTATAACTGTAATGGAGCCTGCCATTATGATTGTAAATCATGATGGTCATAAAATGAAACCCACATCTCCAAACAATTTTATAACCTTTTTTTTGCAAGAGTCATTAAGTGACTGCCACAGTCATTAAAGTAGTGGCTGGTTTTGCCAAAATCCAGAAGTAAAAACTAATAAAACATGATGAGTGGGATGTAACAATCATGAATTAGCTGGATGTCCAGTATCCCACATGTGGTCACATGATCTCAAAGGGGTGTGATTGTTGGAACTTCAGGACCATATTGTAAGTACACCCAGGGAGGTCTTTTTACTTTGAATAGTTGCTAAGTGACTAATGTAAATCTAGGACTACCTGTATTCCTTTGGCAGCACATAAAAGAACAGATACTATTCTCCATTAATTGTCTTATGTAAATATATGCACATAGTAAATTAAGACAAAAAAGAACACATTGTTCATATGTTTTATCTAATCTATCTTAATGTCTTTCCATCAAAGCTCCTATATTTCTTAGCCAAAGAAACTAAGCTTCATGCTGCATTTCATGTATTGAACTCCCAAAATCTGTTTACAAATTGACTCCTGATTATTATAACTTTCAAAGACTATAATTTAATTTGTTTAGTGCAACTTAATTCTGACCAGGCATGTGATGGATTGCACAACAGTTTTAACAGTTTAATGATGTTGCAATGCAACCTTCGCATTTCTGTTAATCTGTATTACAAAATACGTTTGTCATTTTAAAATATTAACAGCAATATTGGAACTCCAAAGAACAACTAATTTATTCTCATTACTTCTTTTGGTGCTTTAATACCTCATAGTTTAGTAGAATAATTTTAAACAATGTTTTTAACTTAGAAGCAGACATAGACATGGATATAGAAAGCCATGTATACCTAAAGAAGAGATCTTGTTAACTTTTGTTTTTCTAGTATTGTTCTTTCCTGACATGGCTTGACTTATCTGCTACTTTATACTATTGCATTGTATAATGTTGTTTTTCTTTATTCTTTATATGCCACTTAAAGTTGCCTGATAAATAAAGGTGCAAATTGGCATTCCTTTCCCATTTAATCTCAGAATTGTTATTTCCTCTATAAATTCATCGTTGACATCGTTGGTGTCTTCCACCTTCAAATGCTCACCCAAAATGATTTGCTAGCTTTATTAAATTTACATCATGTGTATTTGAACGAATGAGCCAAACCATGTTAGATCAAGATGAAGGGATGAATCAATTTTATTCGGTTCCATAGATCTCTTAAACAGTTTCTATTATTATCTGCACATAGTACCAAATAGTTTTGAATTTAGAGTTGCAGAAAAACTCAAGTATTATTATTATTTATTTTGGTTTCTTAGGCTGTGAAAATCTTGGGTTAATTTTCATTTTGCTTGCAGATTTGTTCTGAGCAAGATGGCCCAGTTAAGAAAGAAAAGAAGAACTAAAATAAACAAAACTCTTCGTTTAGTATGTTCTACCTATATTTATGTGCAAGGCTGAATTAACAAGTAATTAATATTAACAAGGATTTAAGATGAACATATTTCAGCCAAGAATTTGCCTCATGTACTGCATTTCTATCTGTTTTCCCCCCCAGTTACTTCTGCTATGATACTGTTAAACAGATCAACTCAAAGTGACTTCTACTAATTTTATTAGTGGGAATGATATGATATAATATGATATGATATGATATTTTAGTAGTCATTTGAAGTATAACTTTCTAATAATGGGTCTCTTTAAATTCCTCCACAATATTTATAGGTATAGAGGTTGGCTTGCTCGGCGGTTTTGTTATACTCTTTTCGTGCAAGAGCGGGATGTTCAAAAGAGCATGTTTGCAAATAATGTAATGGAAAATGTACTGAATAATAACCGGTAAGATGAAGATAATAGTGATTATTGTAATTGAAAAGTTCTTATTTATAAATAATAAATGTTCAACTTATGGGAAGTCCCCAAAAATGTTTTTTTTTTCTTATACAGCAGGAATTCTGGATTTTAAAAGCAATTATTTTGAATTTCTTCCTATGTATGTATACAAGCTATAACATCTTAAATCCTGTTTACAAAGAGTCTTCATTATATCCTTGTGTCTAGCTGTGGGCCATCAATTACTTAGAGGCATCTTCAGTAGCATGCAACTTTTGGGGAATGCAGCCATACTTTTGTCTAACATTGTGCAGGTTATATTTCAAAAAGAAATGGGTAGAATTCAATGGAATCAGAATAAAGGCTAAAATTCATTTTATTTACACATACATTTAATTAAAATAAAGTATAGTTAATATGATCACTCTTTAGTCATAAAATTATTGTTTAATTTTGCCTTAAGTAATATTAAAAATTGCAATTGTGTTATAACAAACAGAAGTCTGGTTTCTGCACCTAAGGCTGTAAAGGAAGTTGGGTTGTATAATTCTCCCTTACAAATTGTAAAGATTGTATGATTATGTAGATTCACATATCAGCATATGTAAATATATGCAGTTTTATACCTTATAACCTTGAAGTGTCATCTATATAATACCGGAAGTCTTCAGCTTATGAACCACAATTGAGCCCAACATTTCTGTTGTTAAGTGGAACATTTGTTAAGTGAGTTTTGCATCATTTTATGACCTTTCTTGCCATAGTTATTAAAGTGAATCACTGTAGTTGATAAGTTAGTAATCCAGTTGTTAAGTGAATCTGGCTTCCCCATTGATTTTGCTTGTCCAAAGGTTGCAAAAGGTGATCACACGACCCTGGAACACAGCAACGGTCATAAATATGAAACAACTGGCAAGCACCTGAATTTTGATCACATGATCATGGGGATGCAGCAAACGTCGTAACTCTGAAAAACGTAATAACTTTTTTTTGGTGCCATTGTAACTTTGAACAGTCACTAAATGAACTGTTGTAACTTGATGACTAGCTGTATTTTTAAGTGAAAAAATCATGAATATTCCAATTACAGAGTACCGCAGTGTATAGTTAATTAGAATAATGATGGGGATATTTTTAATATCTGAGTTTTGGGTATTGAAGATATATGATCTGAAGTAGTTGAAATCTACAATAAATCTTCAATTCACTTTATATTTGTAACATTTAGAGTGCAGAATGCTATTATACAGGAGGCTTCAGAATTAGCTGTAAATGGTGCTGATCAGCTGGAATCTAGAAATATTAACAGAATCAAGAAGAAAGCTAGAAGGATCCTTCAAGAAATGGTAGCAAATGTCTCTCCTTCTCTGATTAGGTAATAATACTAAGTTTTGTTTGTGAGGTCTGTGTATACTCAATATTGCTTATAGCCACAGAGATATTTGTTATTTCTTATCTAATATTGTTTTGTCATTGTTGCAAAATGAATAAAACTCATTCTCTGCCCTTGAAGAATTCTTTCATATATTAATGTATCAAAACTATTTTTTCAATGGGACAAGGGAATATGTTCTCAATAAGTGTCATTTTATCAGCCCAACATTACACTCTGTTCAGAATTATGTGGAATTAAAATTTATTTGTATGTTATATTTTTTACAGCTGATAGTAGTCTATCAACTATTGTTTAAACTATCTTAATAAAATTTTCACACTCATTTAACACTCTTTTGGTTCATCATGAATGATGTGATTGTTTCTGTTTTGAACATGAACAGTGACTAATATATTTGTATCTATCAATTGTTTGTATAAAACTGATTACATAGTATCTTATATTTTTCTTTCAGGTTAACAGGTTGGGTTTTATTGAAATTATTTAATAGCTTTTTTTGGAATATTCAGATTCATAAAGGCCAACTAGAGATGGTGAAAGCAGCAACTGAGGTAATAAAAATAATTAAGGCAATGTATGCAATCGTACTGCAGCATTTTTATTTTTATACTATACTAAATATCTAGTTATTTTCAGATTCAATCTGTAAAATATTCAGAAAAAAATTATCTTTACTTTTCTTTCCTGAAAAAGTCACCTTTGATAAAAGGGTATAAAAAGTAAAATTTTTACATCCAGCAGAATCTGATTTGAAGTGTTAGTCTTAAATTTCAGTACATAATCACTTAATTGCTTATTTAATAAATACAAATAATGCTTTAAATGTTGCTGCCAGAAGATTTTTTGTATAGTAAATTGTGTTAATGCATTCTATGTCTTCCTCAATGTTTATAAGGAGAAATGCAAAAATTAGGTTTTATAATCTTTTTTCAATTTCCAGTATCATTTTGGTTTCTGAAGATTGTTGAATTTATTATTGGGGCTGAATCTGAATTACTGGCCAAGATATATTGTAGTATATTGTCAATGAATGATGTATGTTTGGAATAACATCCACTTGAAATTTCATAATTGTGGACTATTTAAGTGATAGTTTACTATCAAGTAGTTATCTATTTTTTATTTAATATATTTTTGCCATTAATTTCCAGATTATTTAATTTTAAAAGTATTGAAGTATTGTTCAAAGTTTACATTGCTATATAATCAAAATACAAACTACAGTATATGTTTCAAGTCCACCTTAGATTACACATAGTATGATACAAATAAAGCAGTTGTATTTAATTGCTATAAACATTGCTGAAAATCTATTGCCTGTGAAATATATATCCTTTCTATTTCATTCAGTCCATCTTCCTTTCTCTCCTATTGACAATGCAAGTATTACCAAAAGAAAAAAAGAAACACAGTGAAAGTGTAGTAGATTGATATGTTAAAATTATATTTTGATATTGAACTCTTTTTTTTCTTCTTCATACAGCTAAATTTGCCTCTTGTCTTCTTACCTGTTCACAAATCTCACATTGACTACCTACTTCTCACATTCATTCTTTTCTGCCACAATATCAAGGCACCCTACATTGCAGCCGGAAATAATCTGAATATTCCTATTTTCAGGTAAACAGTATTAGTTCTTTTACTATGTTAATGTCAGCCAATTTTGTTCCCTTACCTGACCAAGATGAATTATCAAGAAGCTACCTAAATGTGTAGCATGCATTGACTATAAGAATATACATATTATACATAGTCAACAACTTTTACCTTAATTTGGTAAATAAATAGAACTGAGATTTCAATTGTAGTGGTCTTATTCTGAAATTCTGATAACATTTTAACATATAAAAAATCCAGAATTTTAACATTGTCCATATTCACATTACTGCACATGAAATTCCTGTGTCAGGAAGGAATGAGAGTTTATTTTTACAAATCATACTAAATAGAATGAAAAAATGTATTGTATCTGTACTTCAAGAACTAGTAAATTCTTCCATGATAGACAGAATAGTCGACTTCTAATATAGGAATATATAAAATAGAAGTTGAATATATAAAAATATTTGTACGGCATAAAGTTTTATATTATAATTACCAATTCTTAACTATTGAACTCTCTCTCATTTATCTCACGTTTTAAAAAATAATCGACTATTCCTAGCTAAATAGAACTGTAATACTTCAAAAGAAAAGTTTTTTTAAAAAAAACCTTAAGATATATTTTGTATACTTAACATGTATCTTTAAATGAAATGTTTCTTCAGAACTATAAGAATCAACACTTGCATTTAAACACGTTTTAACATATATTTATAATGTAACCACATTTTCCTCAATAAAAACATTAAGAAAAAACATATCAAGAAAAAAGTGAACACTTGTAAATGTTTTTTGATGCATAATGCTAGGAGCAATTAATTTGAAAGCATCTAAAGAGTTTATAATCACATGCTCAACTAATATTTATTAGTTTTTTTTCCTCTCATATTATGAAAATAATATGCATTTGTATTTTTTAATCTGATATAACCTTTGTCAAATTTGCCTTCTTTCCCTTTTAATTAAAGAGGCATGCATATTTTATTTCCTATCCTTAGCACCTTAATTCACAAACTTGGAGGTTTTTTTATTAGAAGAAAATTAGATGAGAGACCTGATGGCCGAAAAGATATTTTGTACAGAATGTTACTGCATGTGGTAAGTACATTTAAAAAAAAAAACAGTTTATTTCTGCAAATTTGATAATAAGACCTGTGTACCATTTCAGTGCACAATGCATATTTAAATTTGTAGCAAAGTTCAAAATTTAAATCAGTATCATTTCACTTTATATGGTAAATGAGGTAGAGTTCCTTTCAGGGCTAAGTCCAGATAATACAAAAGATCCACTATGGTAGAAAGGCTTCTGCCAAGAAAAGTGGAAAACTTGTACTTTTATGTATTTCTAGAAACTGTGATGACTTCATGGATCACTGTAATGTTCTATGCATGTCAGTAGTGGTATGTGTCACCTGAAGAAATTTATATACTTTAGTTAAATGTTGAAACTGCATCTCTAACATCTATGCAACTATATGCTCTTAATTGTGGGCACTATTGTTAGTAGACACCAAGTTACTTGTGACCTTTCAGTAATAATTATCCCATGCAACTTTATGTCATTCCAAGAAAAGTAGAATTGTATTGTATAGATGTGGGCATATTGTTGTTTAAATGATTAGAAATCTTGTTCCGCTCAGAGTTCAAGTTCCAAATTTGAACAGTGCTCATGGTAGTTGCCCACCTTATAAACAATGCAAAGAATATTTGAAACAATGCAAAGAACTTGTGTCTGATCTTGTTGCTATTCTCTTTTCAGCATGTTGAAGAGTTGCTTCGACAGCAGCAATTCTTAGAGATATTTCTGGAGGGGACACGGTCCAGGAGTGGCAAAGTAGCCTGTGCAAGGGCAGGTCTTTTATCAGTGGTGGTGGATGCTCTGTGTTCAAATGCTGCTCCTGACGTGCTAATTATACCTGTGGGAATCTCCTATGACAGAATAATTGAAGGTCACTATGCTGGTGAGCAGCTGGTAAGAGGTGCTATTGTATGCTTAACGTATTTATAAATTTAGAGTTACTATTGACAATTCTGCTAATAAACTATAGTTTTAAGACAGGTTAATTTTCATCTGTACTTAATATGCCACAAAATAAAATCATGCAGAAAAAAAATCATTCAGGGAAAAATGTTTA
This sequence comes from Notechis scutatus, assembly GCF_049901735.1. Taxonomy (NCBI): domain Eukaryota; kingdom Metazoa; phylum Chordata; class Lepidosauria; order Squamata; family Elapidae; genus Notechis; species Notechis scutatus. The sequence goes on from NC_142012.1 coordinate 117,128,414, forward strand.
AAACTATATGTTCATTTAGTGAAAGCAACAATATAACAACTTCACATGATTTGGAGGACCAATGAATTAGATTTAGTTTTATTTTTGAATAAGAACAGACATAATTGATGTATTAATGTAATATGATTTTCCCCCTCTCTTTTTCTTTTCAATGTCTTTCAGGGAAAGCCCAAGAAGAATGAAAGCCTATGGAGTGTAGCCCGAGGGGTCTTTCGAATGTTACGAAAGAATTATGGATGTGTTAGAGTAGATTTTGCTCAGCCATTTTCTTTAAAAGTAAGCTTATCTTTTAAGACTAAAATTCCATTGAGAAGCTGTGAAAAAGATATTTTAAACTATTCATATTTCAATAGAAACAATATTTCAAGTTTTTACTTCATGCACAATGGTATTGCTCAAACAAAAGAGTTTTGTAGCTGAAATCTCATGCTAGAAAATGGATTCTTACACATTAACAAAGTTCTGAATATGAGATGCTATGGCTTCAAGCTATTAATCAAAGAAAACAACAGTAGTACCAATAATAACTGGAGCAAATGGAGCATCACTTGAGCACCTTGAACCCCTTCAGCATTGACAATTTTACTTACTGTTGGTCAATTGCAAAAGGCAGCTTTATCTGGATCACTTTACATCCTTCACGATATCTTTAACACTATCAAACAATATCTGCCTATTCACAGATCCTTGGGAAGGACTTGATAAGTGGATGAAATTAGCTAATTCAGTGCAAACATCTGGCTGATTTTAACCACCAACAAAAACAACAACAATAATATACTTGGAACAGCTTACATTCTTTGATGATATATTAATATTATTAAACAGCAACATCTGACTGACCAAAGACTGAGAGATCAAGGTTGGAAAAAGCTAGTAGAGCTTCTTTTTTTTTTGAAGCAATGATGCAAGAAATTTCACTTAGAAATATCTAAAAAATTCATTATTATCTTTTCAGTTTGGTTGTCATTTATTTTAGATCAGGGATATCAAACTCGCGGCCCATGGGCCGGATGCATCACACACTGGCCACACCTACACCCTATTTAGCTAAGGGAAAAAAGTTGGGATGCATCATGTGACGACAGGAGTTTGACACCCCTGCTTTAGATTCTAGAGGTAATAAAGGCACTTCAAAAATTACATGTTTTTAGTATATTATATTATTGGCTAATAGTCAGTATTTGCTACTATGCCAGTCTCTGAAAATCCTTTTGCTAATCAGTAAGATAGTTGTTATAAATGTTATGTTTTTACAGGAATATTTAGATTGCCAAAATCAAAAACCTTTGCCTGTTCCTCTTTCTTTGGAGCATACTCTGTTACCAGCTGTACTGTCTTCAAGGTAAGATGGAACTGGGGATTTTCTATCAATGATGAACAAGCAACAATCAAATATACAATCAAAGTTCTTTTTCAAAGTCCAGTTCATCAAGCTTTAACACATATCTAAGGATTCATGATCAAAATGTTTTCTGTGAATTTCCTTTGAATAAGTTAGAAATCTGTTTAGATAACAAATCCATCATTTTTAATTGAATATTATCATACTTAATTATGCATACAATTAACTAGTACATTTCAAAAATGTGCAGTCCAAGTAGTTAATACTTTGCATTCTAGCTGTATGTTTAGCAATTATAGCGTAAATATATCTTGAATTTTGGGTGTTTGATCGGATTTGACTAAGTTTGAGCTAGGCTATTGAAATTTTTTGGGGAAAAACTTAAGTAATTGATTTTCTGGAATTATGTATCAGCTACTTAACAGCTTAAAACTTGGGGAATTTTATGTATTTTTTCCATATGATCAAGAAAAAAAAGATTTTGAAGAATTGTTATAAGATAGGAAAGTTGTAAAATGTATCATTACTTCAAAGTAATTATTTCTTCAGGATATTAAAATCTTAAGATAAAGCATGATTTACTATTTTGCAATACAACGTGGATACTACCTTGGGCATCCAGACAGTTTCTTTCTTAATACAATGTGATTCCATGAAGCAAGCAGTTGTAGGAAAACTCTGTCAGACTTAGATCTATAATTTAATCAGGGAAGTGTGGTTGATGTTTTGGTAAAGGATAGACTTGCCCTAAAGTAATTTCCAAAATCTGTTCTTGTAAGACAAAATCTGTTCTTATCTGCAAGTTCAGTGCTGTCTCCCTCGCAAATATAGTCTTTAGCACTGGGAACTGCAACTCTTAAATATGTTTAGGTCTTACGATGACATAATTCATAAGTACAGTTTATATAGTACATCCATTCTGTTATTTATCTTCAGGCCTAACTACATAGTGGGAGAAAGTTCAGAAACTGCCCTTCCTGATTCCAAGGATTTATCTTGTGAACCACTGAGAAGACAATTAATAGCTAACTTGGCAGAGCACGTAATGTTCAGTAAGTATTTGTTGTGGAGTTCATTCTGCATTTTCTCTGTCACATCGAACTTTCTAAATAACAGGGCTTTCCTCATTCTGCATCATTCTTTTTTTGTCTTAAAATTGCACAGTTTTTAATCTGAGATGTCATTTTGAATAAGTCTCTTTATTACAGTCACTGTATTTACTGGATTTTAGAATATTACATAAAATTATAGATTGCCTTTCCTAGAGTGGTGTAATGCCTTCTGGATTGCACCAATATAGGTATCATGTCATATCTACTTATAAAAGGTTAATGTGTGAATAGCGTAATCTTACTTTTCTTAAACTATTTAACCTAATATTTCAGAGTTCAGCTCATTCAAATAAAGTCTACGGTATCTAGATTTGTATGATATAAAAGAAGCACAATTACTAAAACTTAAAGTTTATTTTTGATCAATAGATGGTTTTTTGTGCTGCCTTAATGAAAATGGAAAAAGTCTTTCTGTATAATAATAATACTTAATTCAGCCAGACTGACATTTTATAACTGTTGCTTTCTGAGCCTTTCAGTTGCAATCCAAAATGCCAGTATAGCTTTAATCTGTTTTGTTTTTGCTTTTAGCTGCCAACAAATCATGTGCTGTGATGTCAACACACATTGTTGCCTGTTTGCTGCTCTACCGACACAGACAGGTAAGGCTACTGTGCTTTTGCATTCACTGAATAGACTTGCAAAGGGTCAACAATGCTGAAAACATGCTCTATACCAGTGGTTCTTAACCTTTTTGAAAGAATCGCCCCCTTGAGCCATTGAGGAAGTTATCATCGCCCCCCCTCCCCCAACATAACCTCTCAATCACAACACAGGGAAATAATTCTTCAATTTATGCAAACACGTTTTTTGTTTTCTTTAAAATCGTCATCAAGACATATCGATGCAAATAATTTATTTCCAGTCTTTTTCCCATATCTCAACTGTGTGAAAAATTCTGATGCCACCCATCACTTTACTCCCAAACTTCGTGATACATGTATTTCATTATTATCTTATTTATTCGACACTTAAATGCAATGACCACTGAAAACAAAATTCAATTGCAAGAAAATGAAATGCCCCAAAAACCCAGTAACATTTAATAATTTAATTACAAGTGAATTTTAAGATGCAAAAAGAAATATAAAAAGGGTATAAGAACAAACCGCAATGCAGGAACTAAGATTTTCAAGATGAAAACTCTGAAACTAAATTAAGATTCAAGGAAAATATATATTCATGCGCACTGTAAAAAGGGTTAAAAAGACACAAAGAAAATTTTTACAGAAAGAAAGCAACAAAAATCAGAGCGACAAATTTAATGGGTAGAGTGATAGAGGCTGCTGCGCAATCCACATGAAGATGAGTGATGCGTATTCACATATGTGTGAAGCCAGCTGAAGGAACATTTTAAAACACAGTTCAATCCACTAATAGCGGACGATCTGGTGCTTTTGTACAACAGATATACAGCGGTTTACTGTACGAAAAAAGTCTCAAAAGTGTCCCCAAAACTTCTCGCTCCATCACTCCATATTGCCCCTCTTCTGTTCCTTCGCCCCCGCGCTGCCCCTTTTGGTTCCATCGCCCGCCTAAAAAATGAAATCGCCCCCTGGGGGGCAATATCGCCCAGATTAAGAACCACTGCTCTATACTTTCGTTTCCCTATTTCATCTTATTTAGTTTGTTGAAGAATAGGGTGCATTTATAAGCTATGTGTAAACTGACTGTTAATTTATTCCTATTCTCAGAAATAAGGAAGGAAACTACACATATTTAGAAACATCCCTTATCCAGCTCCAAGCTGTACTGTACTAGATGAATGTATCATCTCCTTCCTGAAAAAACTGCTGGTTCATTGTAGTCCATCACACCAGCATCCTTCTGTGGGCATCATCTCTCACACAAACCAACAAAATATAACTACCCATCCCCTCAGTATGTTGCTTCAGGCCATAATTCTTAAGTATCATAAATGTTATTTCAGTATTTCCTAGGATTATAACCCTCATTCCTTGAAAATTATTCGAAGCAATCCTACTAATGCATCAATGTAATCAATATATGCATACTGTTGAATCTTTTTTGTTTTGTTTACTAGGGCTTTTCTATTATCCTGAATCAATCAATCTATCTATCTATCTATCTATCTATCTATCTATCTATCTATCTATCTATCTATCTATCTATCTATTGTCTGCTGCATATTACTCTTCCTTTTCAAATGATTTATAAATAAGTTATGGGTGGAAGTGAGATATCTTAAATAAAACTATCATAAAAATCAGTGGCTAAAACAATAGCAATAACACTTAGACTTATATACTGCTTTACAGTGCTTTACAGCCTTCTCTGAGCGGTTTACAGAGTTAGCATATTGCCCCCAACAATTTTGGGTCCTCATTTTACCTACCTCGGAAGGATGGAATGCTGAGTCAACCTTGAGCCTAGTGAGATTTGAACTGCCAAATTGCAAGCACCAGCAGTCAGCAGAAGTAGCCTGAAGTACTGCACTCCAACCACTACGCCACCGTGGCTCATACAATACTTGTTTTTCTTTTAATGACCCTGTAATTCCTTGCATTGGAGTGGAGTCAGGGAGACTGAATGAAGCTGAGCATTTCCTGGCTGGATGCCCTTCCTGACCACCACAGGGAGCTTGCAACAGATTTCTTTGTGCCCAGAGAAAAGAGAAATATCTGCTGCTAAACTCAGCCTCCTGATATTGAGGAAAGAGTTCCATCTCTAGGCCACCACGGCGTTCAGCTAAAAACAATAAATACATATTTTAAAAAAACTGTTTATTTTAAGAAAACAAAACTAAAACAAATACGCCAATTTAAATGGTATATAACGGAATATTTCTTGCTCTTCTGACCTTAGCAAATAGGAACATCTTCAGTGGTTTCTGAAAGAAAAATGTGGGCAAACAAGCTTTTTTCTGACTTATATAATTGGAGAGCTGTTATTTATTTACTTCAATACTTTGTTTAGGGAATTGATCTTTCTAAACTGGTGGAAGATTTCTTTTCGATGAAGGAGGAGGTCTTGGCTCGGGACTATGACTTGGGATTTTCAGGGAATTCTGAAGATGTTGTCATGCACGCTATCCATTTGTTGGGAAACTGCATAACCATCACAAACACCAGTCGGAATAATGAGTTCTTCATCACTCCCACCACAACTGTTCCTGCTGTCTTTGAACTCAGCTTTTATAGCAATGGGATACTGCATGTCTTCTTCAAAGAGGCTGTCATCGGTATGTTCTAAAACTGTCCTTACTCTGATGCCTGAAATACTCCCTGCCTAATGTCGCTGTTACTATTTAAGAGGTTGTGTTTGACATATAATGCAGTAACTTAGGAATAACTTTGAATATATCTTCTCTTTTGCTTCAGCATGTAGTCTTCATGCTTTACTGAACAAAAGGCATAGAAATGGTATCAGTGGGATTCTACCCAATGTGGTTAGTCAAGAACAACTGGTCCGAAAAGCTGCCAGCCTCTGTTATTTGCTGTGTTATGAAGGAACTGTTTCATTGGTAAGTGTTGGGTACAGATTCATTTGACACATATTCTGTTGCTACCATCATATCATTTGTATTATGCTACAGTACTGTGGGTCAAATGGAGGTGTACTCGAGTTCTTAAAAAGAGGAAATGAAGAAGGGACAAGACAACAGGTAGCTGCAAGCTGTAGCATTTTCCCTTTATATAGAGAAGTGACAGGCAAGTTCTCTCTGTATATATCACACACACACACATTATGTCTAAAATGTGACTAGAAAAAAGAGCATTATTGACAAAGGCAATAAATATAGAACAATTTATTTTACAGCTTAAACCATTTTAAATGGCACTTAAAATGAAGCTAGAAAATATTTCAAAGCATTTTTTCTCATTTTTACATACAATTATTATATATAAAATATACATCCTTTAAAATAAAAAGCTCATAATAATAAATAAGATTCTTTATTTATTGATAATGATTGATAATGTTGTATTCTGAATCCAGTACTATTGCTTCCGGTATTACATGGAGAAGTACCAAGTGGATTTTTTTTTTTAAAAAAAGTAACATCTTACCCTGTTCAGCAAACTATGGTTATTAATTCCTGATAGAGGAACTGTTCAGTGAATGATCTTCCAGCAGACTCGAGGCAATTTAGACCTAATGGTCTACAAAGTTAAAAACTAATCCATTCTACATTAGAATATTTAACCATGTTGGAATTTGAAGTGTGAAGGATATATCAAGCATTAAAGCTGATAATATAACACAAGGCAGATTGGAACAAGCTGTGTAAAACAATATACAGCACTAGTTGAAATAATACATAATAACACGTATTGAAATATGTATGACTAATAATTTTTCTGGAATAGCTTTTGGGATGAAACGTGGACAAAGAAATTTTCAAATATGGGAGAAAGGTTCTTTCTAGTTCTGTAATTGTTTATTTTCCTCCTTTCAGTTTTCAATTACGGTAGAATTAAAACAAGTGCATTACCTGTGTTTCCTCTGAAATAGGAAAATACTTGCAAATACATCCTCAGATCTGATCTACACATTTACTTTACTATCTGTTTCAGACAAATAGTTATTGACTTGAAGTAGCTGCAGAGGAAATTAACAATTTCTTTTCTTGAATTCATCTTTTTTTTAATAAGAAATTGTTGTTCATTTTATGCAAGACTATTCAAAAGCAGCAATAATAGAGAAAAATAGCACAACAAAAGATAATAATCATGATTGATCATATTTGTTTTCCTATTCAGCCCTGTCAGCTGTTAGGTCAAGTGTGCCATGAAGCAATTGAACAGTTCATACAATATGGAGTTCTTTTAGTAGCAGAGGTAAGATTTTGATGATGTTTTTTATGTATCTAGATATTTATGGGCCTTGAACTATAAATCTCCCAACTTTTTATACTCATTTCACTGCAGAAAAACTTTTAAGAATTCTTCTTCAGGCCAAATAAGTTTTGATGCTTAGTTTTGTATATATAATGTTATTGATATCAGGAAAATTAATTCTAATAAAAATAATATAAAGGAATAAAAAAGATTTAAGAAATAAAAGAGAAAAAATGCAAGGAAATAAAATTGAAGAAAAATGGAAAAGAACAAATATTCTTTACATCCAGGAGTGAAATTCAAATTTTTAACAACCAGTTCTGTGGGTATGACTTAGGTGGTGGGCATGGCTTGGTGGTCATGTGACTGGGTGGAAATGGCTTGGTGATCATGTTATTGGCTGGGCATGGCCAACTCAATATTACTCACATCGAGGCACGCATCACCTCGCCTGGCCTCTCATGACTGTGGGGATGTGTGAAAATGGTCATCAGTCACTTTTTTCAGTCCATTGTAACTTTGAATGGTCACTCCACACAAGCAAAGTACCAGCAAAGGAGGGGAAAAAAACTCCAGAGAAGTTCCAGAGACAGGAAGTCTAATCCTGCCAAGAAGGGTTAACGGAGAGGCAGATTCCGTAAGCAACACCAGAATGTTTCCTTCCTGCCTTCCTTACAGGATTAGGCCAGTAATTTCTTCTAACAACCAGTTCTCCAAACTGCTTAGAATGTTAACAACCGGTTCTAGCGAATAGGTGCGAACTGGTAGAATCCCACCCCTGTTCACATTGGTTATAAATATAAAAAATAAGATGGGATTGGATGGGTTAAGAAAAGAAAAAAGAAAAGAAAAATTTTGTTTTCAATTGAATATTGATTTTTAAAATCTGTATCAAAGTGTATTCAGAATTTTTGGTAGTTAGAATGTTCAGCATTCTACTATTTTAGTAAAAGTACTGCTTATTAATTAATATTTATTAATAGTTACATAAATATCATCATATATCTGCAGGGAATTAAAAATTTAGTTGGCTATTAAATCTATCACTTTTTTCCCAACATGCTTGTTTGACTCAGTTCCTTTAGACTCAGGAGTTGAAATCAGACATTTACTTTTTCATTGATTATTGTTAAATTGTTGCATTGCATATTTTTATTTGTTCATTAACTTCAGCATGCATAATGAAAAAGGTTAATTAACTTCATTATTACTATTAATCATTTAGATTAAAGCATTCCACTTTTCTAGTTTAAGGACACTATCCTTATACTGATAGAAGAAAAACTAGATATAAATTACTTTTGTGTGAAGGAGAATTTGTTAAACATAAAGGTTAACCATTAAAGATTTTCTTTCCCTTCCTAGGGGATCAGGTATAGCTATTTAGCAAGACAATTTTATGAATGACATAATTTTTGGTGGCAGTGTTGAAAGACCTCTTTCTCTCCTAATGCTTGGTTAATAAGCAAGTGTTGAAGCAGGAGGAAGATTATTTTTGCTTTCACATTATAACCTGATGACTGCCTGATGAACCTTCTCAGCATCTTCTAATGTTTATACTTTTATTCGGCCATCATCTACCAATATTCTTAGTTTAGATGAAATTTGGAACTGAAATATGAATATACAGTAGTTTTGTATCTTGCTGATTTTAAAGGAACTATTCTTAAAGAGATCTCAGTAAGTAGATAGGTACCATTTTCTTTTTTTTCCAAGCTGTATTTACTTATACTTTCAGAATGAAGAAATATAATTATATATTAGATTAAGTATGTGTATGCATGCATATGTTTCTGTTAGATAGACAACTAAAAGATAGACAACTAAAAGTTCAACAATAAAAAATGTAGTAGTCAGCACACTAGAAGGAACTAAACTAATTTTGGAAAAGGATAAAAAGCTTAGGCAAGAAATCCTCAACAGGTTAAAAGAAAAGCATATATGAACTCTGTGTTCCTGATTTATTAATTATATTTATTAAGTATTAATTATATAGGTTCAAATTTAAAGCATTCCTTGTGTGTGCAATACAGAATTCTCCAGGAGATGAAATTATCAAATTAAGAAACTCAAACACTAATGTTTATATTTGTGCAAATTGCTGTAGAGGAAATTATTTAAAACTCTGGAATTCTGAAAAATCTGAAAATGCCTCAGGTGTTTTATAACCTAACACATGAAATATGCTTGAATCATGTTTCTATAGTGATGAAGTTGAATTGGTTCCATTTCTATGAAATTCAGTAGCAGAGACTTTCTGCAAACTGAAAGTTTCCAGTGATAGATAACACCTAGATTTTAATTTTAAGGGAAGTGTCTTTAGCAATTAGCTTTATTTTCAGTGTAAAGCATAATAGTGATAATAATGCAAGCCAATCTTTGTCATTAATTGCGCAATGTTGATCCAGCATAAGTTTATAAATGAGACACAGGATTTCTTTGGAAATGAATAGTTGGATCTTCCTTTGCTAACACCTGAAATAACTACAGAAAAACCCTAGAATGAAAAGCAATAATTCATAATGAAAAAAAACATAATTCTTATAGTTCTGTTTTTCTATTCTAAGCAGGAAGAACAGGAAGATATTAGTTCTCGGCTTACGGAGCAAAACTGGGAAAAGAGTATTCCGGAGCCATTGTCTTGGAAAAGTGATGAGGAGGATGAAGACAGTGACTTTGGTGAAGAACAACGAGATTGCTACTTGAAGGTACTAAGTAGATTTGTAGGATCAAGTCCTGTGTGTCTATATGTGTCTGTGTATAATTGTTACATAGCATAAAATGGATTAAAAGAAAAGAAGGAAGAAAAAATTGCAAGAAATGAAAAAGATTGTTTCTAAGAAATAAGCCCAGATTTCTTTTAAGCAGATTTTGAGATACTATGATGTGTTGCTGAATAACAACTTATAGCAATGCAACAATTGTTCTAATCATGGCTGGGTGAACAATCCAAAAGACAAAAGGAAGAGCCACGGCGCTTGCAACGGCAGCAGCGGCTCCTTGGTTTTGCCTTTCCCTTCCCGGGAGGCAACGCGGACTGGGAGCCGCGTGAGCTGCACCGGGCGGTAGCAACTCCTGACAGCCCCAGCCGGATACCTGAGCGGAGCTCCGGGCGGTGCGAGCGGAGGCCGCTTGAGCGGCAGGAAAGGACAGCTGGGCCAGCCACAGACCAGCCTCCGTGCAACACGCCGCCGCCCGGCCCCGGCAAGGGAAAGCAGGCAGGCACTCCCGGGCGCGCGGCAGGGGGTCTCTTTGGCCGGCCCGATTTTTTTCAGAGCGGAATATCATGCCTGGCGCCCGCGAGTTAAAACGAAGCCGGAAAGTTGCTGGGAAGTTGCTCGGGTGCTGGGAGCAGGCTTTTAAAGTGCCGCCCGAGCAGGACCGCCGAGCCGGGAAGCGGGCACCAAGGCAGGGCAAGGCTCCACCAGCAGCGGCCTAGCTTTAGGTGGCTCCAAGCAGCCCGCCCTGCCCGCTGGGTGGAACCCTTCCCGCTCCTCGGCGGGAAGACGCTCCAGCCTGCAAGCTTTGCCTTTGCAAAGTTTAAGCCTGGAAGCCCCGGAAAAAGGGGGATCGGCGGGGACTCACCTTCGGAGAGGTCGCACTCGAAGGTGATTTCGAACTCCCAGCCGAGGCCTTTGCAAATTTCTTTTCTTTCCTACCCCTAGATCGCTCCACACTGTTTTGCAGCTTTGGGGGCCACGCGGCACAGGGCAATACGCCATACCCAGCGATTTTTTTTCAGGGGCAGGCCAGATTGGACAGACCAATGGCAGTGATTTTTTTTCAGGGGCGGGCCACATTGGACAGACCAACGGGCCGGATGTGGCCCCCGGGCCGTAGTTTGCCCACCCCTGTACTATGATGTGTTGCTGAATAACAACTTATAGCAATGCAACAATTGTTCTAATCATGGCTGGGTGAACAATCCAAAAGACAAAGCAAGCAAACAAACAAAACAGTAAAGCAGTAATGGAGTTTTAGTTGAATTTCCTTTTTAAAAAAAGTTCTTGCTTTATATGTCCATGGATTGATTAGATGCTGGCCCAGGAAAACAAAAATTAAGACATAGAAATAAACAAGGAACTCACAAAGCAAACCATATTTTCTGTTTATATCATGTGCTAAACCAGATAAGCTAACAACAAACTCTAGTTTTAAACAATAGTTTACCACCTGAGATAAACCATAATTTATTCCCTGCCCTGCCCTCCTGCAATCTGATAATGTCTGGGTTTTAGTGTATGGGTTTAGCATTATGTAGATATATTGTTGCATTATCCTCTTAGTGATTGTTGTTTTATTATTATAGGTGAGTCAGTCACAGGAACACCAGCAATATATCTCCTTCCTGCAGAAGCTGCTAGGGCCATTACTGGAGGCATATAGTTCAGCCGCCATCTTCATCCATAATTTCAGTGGACCTGTCAGGGAAACAGACTGTCTTCAAAAATTACACAAATACTTAGTATCAAGAACAGAAAAGAATGTTGCAGTGTATGGTATGTCAAATAGTTATTTCTGTAGAAGTATTGGAATTATGATTTAATCATATTGTTTTAGACAGTGGCTTTTTAAATCTGTAAATTAACAATATTACTGTTATATTCACAGCTGAGAGTGCCACCTATTGTCTTGCAAAAAATGCAGTTAAAGTGTTTAAAGACATGGGGGTAAGTCTAGATAGCTATTGCTTCATAATAATTATAGCAAACCTAAACATTAGTCCTTAGCATGTAATACAATGTATGTGATCAACTTTACAAATTTGTTATTTAGTGTGTCTCTGTGTGTGTCTCTGTGTGTATATTTATATAGTTTTATCAAGAATAAAAAGCAAAACGGAAAAACAAAAAAACATGCATCCAATATTTGTTGCTTAGTTTTTTAATGTTTTCATTCTTAATCTGAGATTACAGCATAAAATCAAAGGGCAGCAATCTTCAGATAGTATGGGTTTTTCTAAAATAAACCATCCCAAATTTTGGCAGCATTTGAGAAATTTGAAATTTTTGTGAGCTCTTGCATGATCTTGCATAGGAGCGTCTGCTGTTTAAAAAAGCTCATGCAGAAAAACTAACATCTCATTAAATGTGATGATCTTGTAACACTTTGTGCTTTTCATTTTTAAAAAATTAATTTTGAAGCATGTAGACACATGTTGCTCTGAGTATCATGTTCTAACTTCTGGACTCTGCTAATTCAAGAAATTAACTCAAATTATCTAAATTATACTATGTCAAATTATTACTGTGCCTGTGAATATGTTTGTTAGATTAAATGGCCATGTATTTGGAAAATATTCAGCAATTAATCTAACAGGATAAAAAATGAAATGGTTTTTTTTAACGATAGAATGTAGAAAACTTTTAAACACGTATAGCTAAATGATAACTGTGTTAAAATAAGGATTTGCTTATCCAATATTGTCTCCGATTACAACTTCTTTTGCTATTACAATCAGACCAAGAACAGGATCCAATCTATGTTGGTCACTGGGACCAAGGTTTATTCTTCCAAGCCTTCGGGCTTGTGCTGGAGCTCAACCACAGGGCAGTTCTCTCTCTTCAGAATGTTATATTCATATTCCAGAATATGACCTATTCTGGAGAGACAGAATTTCCACGATGATGGGCTCTAGCATGATTTGAAAGCTTGGAAGGATAAACCTTTGGCCCAGTCACCGACTCATTAGATCTGCAACATTATCCTGGGACACATATCTTTTCCCTCATTTGCAAGGCCACGAGCAGGTCACAGTTATTTGATTTACCTTTGACAAGAGCTGATATTTTGGCTCTCAAACTGAACCAGAATCGTTGATTGTCTGTGTTACCTATATAGAATCAATGCATATTATGATTGTTAACAAATATGCAATGTGCCTAGAAGTTTTTATGGAAAATCTGTTTTTCTTGCAGGTATTTAAGGAGACAAAACAGAAGAGAGAGAACATTTTGGAACTAAGCAATACTTTTCTACCTCATTGTAATCGGCAAAAACTACTGGAATTTATTCTGAGTTTTATTGTACTTTAGAATATCTCCCAACTTCTCCTAATAGACTTGAACAATGCAATGCAACGCTTCAGGATTTGGTTCTGCTTCCACTGTATCAGTAGTGCTATTTTTGGCAAGGCCTTATCTGACCCAAGCCATAAGAAGACAAGTGCCTTCTTACATATGCACATATGGGACTACAATATTTAGAATTCAAACACATTGCTAGTATCCAACATATTCAGTCAATGTTTGCACAAACCCCTGAGTTTCTCCATAAATTTGTATCAAGTATTACGGTTTTTACATTGCAAAATACTACATGTACTTCAAAACTAATGACTGACAAATGCACCTATCTGCCAGATTTGAACTGCATAAAATATTTTGATTACTATGTGAACTTTACAAAAGCTCTGTCAGTATAACTACTTCATTGTATTCAGTACTGTAAATGAATGGTTTTTAGGAAAATTGAATGGGGGGAGGTGTCAGAAAGGACATATAATATTTTATTCTACTAATATAATGGTAACATAGTAAACAATAATAGCAAAGTGGTCACCAGGATCTAATTAAAATTAGTTGAACAGAAAACAGCCTGCACAAAGTGTGATCCAAGTAACAAAATATGAGTATAAAATGTATCAATCTTTCTAACATAAGAATTCAAAATTGATTAAATTGGTGTACTAAAGAAATAGATGACACAAATTTATCCCCCAAAGTTCTAAAAGCTTTTCCTGATGAGCATTTAAATTTTAGTACTCATGTTTTCCTTGCAAGCACTTGGAAGTCAGATGTAAGTTTGGCTTAAGCTATGCCAGTGGTGCTTTTGCAAAAGCAGCTGGACTTCTGAAGAATTGAAGAAGCTTCTTGAATGAAGAGCAAAATGTTTTCAAGGAGAAACCAAGAAAATCCAGTTGCCTTTTGGAAAAGCCCCTTTGGGACAACCATGACCTGGATGATTGAGAATCTCCATAGATATCTGGCTTAAATTGATGAAATAACCTAATAAATACATTATCTCATTCTAATCTTGATTGATTTTGAATGGAAGATGTTTTGCTATCATAAAGTTTTACAAGCTATATTGCTGAAACGAGTGATTTGAACTATGAGATTATGATGATAGCATAAATTGCAAGCAATGTATTCTTGGTAATCTTATAGAAGGCAATAACTTCCAAGCTGCATTACAAAATGAGCTCTACAGACTCATACACGGTATATCAGGAAAAGCAATAACAAGACATTTATTTTTAGGAGAGATACCTTGTTGCCTTAGCCCTTGAAGAAACTTTGTCACTGAAGTATTAATAGTATTTCTCAAATTCATTTTTTCATTTCTTATCTGGAGTTGAGAAATAGTTTGATTATGAAAATCCATGTTTGCTTCCTTTATTAAAAAAAAAAAAACATGCCTGAGTACTCCTCCACATTTATGAAGCTTGGATTTTCTATAAATGTATTTATGAATTAAAACATTAGGATGTTTTTCGGTATTATCCTGCAGTTCTGAATGATGGGAACAACTATGCAAATTTGTCATCATAAAACAGGTGCTTTAAAACATATTAAGATAAATATTTGAACCAAAGTTGCATCTGATCAATAACAGCAATAGTCAGAAACCCTGACTTAATTTGTTGCTTTTATGGCAGGATAGCAACTGAAATGAAATTCACTTGTTCTATTAGTCATAACTATATGGGGCAATTATTTTCTTGTTGCTTGTTTGAACTATTCATGAAACCTGAATGTATTTTGAATAGCAATTTTTAAAGACTGATTCCAATTAAGGTCAGATAATAAGTGCTTGTAAATAAATAACTTCCTGTAGTTTCACTGTAGTTCAGTAAACATCCATTGTATTAGTAGAATTAAGATTATGTATTAGTAAAATAGACCCAAGCAATATATTATAAATGACATTTTGCTCATTTTAATTAAAATGTGTCTAATTTAAAGAAATGAGGGGCTAGGAATTAGTTTGGACAATAGAAACTAATTGCTAGTTATCATTTCATGGGGGTAACTTATTAACATTATTAAAATGTTTAGCTAATAGCAGTGTTCATTTGAATTGAAGAGATATGCAATGTATTGTAACTACTGAATATGAAAATAGGGTTTAAGTGTTATAAACAGAGACTTTGATTGTACAGAAACGTCAATCTGAATGTTGTTCACTGGCAGAAGTCTGTGGCATGGATGTAGCATGCACCTAGCAATACACCTAGCTTGGCATTTCCATGAAGGTAAAGTACAGATCCTTACTGGAAAGCTGCTAAATAGAATGCTTCTTTTGTAGGATATTATTTTCAAATCTCATGTTCATCTTCTAAGGCAGAATCTACATTTTTCAATCCTAAAATAATGTATGGTTCCTAATTCTGGTTGTAGAACATCCAAAATAGATACTGAAATGTATTATGTTGACAACTTACTGAAAATAATATAAATAATATGGTGATCTGAAGGACAACATTCTATGTATATTTGTTTGTTGTGTTGAATGATTAAAATTACTTTTCAGATCTCCAGTGATTTTCTAAGATTACACAATTGTTAACAACACTAATATATTCTTAAGCAAATGTAATTTATCCAATTGTCTCCATACACACACACACACACACACACACACACACACACACACATTGGATAGATAGATAGATAGATAGATAGATAGATAGATAGATAGATAGATATTTTTCCTAAGTTTTTGCGGGTACTTACATGTATGGTATTCAGCTTTGTTTGGGTATTTTCCCATGTCATTATAGTTGTGCTTTTAAAGTTGTAGCAACGTTTCGGCAGCATCTCATCTGCCATCATCACGCTTCTTATTGTGTTCGTCTGACGAACGAACGTTCGTAGCCACAGGACATGAGATTGACTTTAAAAATACCAGAACTATCGCCAAAACCAAACACTTCAACAACAGAATAATCAGAGAAGCCATAGAGATAGAAAAACGCCCACACAACATGAATAAACAAGATGATACCTCCCAGCCATTTGGAAACCCGCCCTCATTAACAAATGAGTACCTAACATGAAGAATGACACCAGACCCACACCCACAAGGGCCACACAAGATGCTACGACCACACTTCCACGTAGAAAGCAGACTCACACCCACACAGAAGATGAGACACGACCACGGACCAGAAGCCGTACCACAGCTGCATCACTACCTGCTTCAAACCCATTCAACCCATACATGAAGTGAACTGACGCCCACCGTGATGACCACGACCACGAACGCAAAGACAAACAGGATCACAGCTCACCAGCTCAATTCCCCCAGCAACTAAGACTAACCTGAGCACAACCAAGCCCCCACCTGAACAGAACACACCCCCAGTCAATCAGAGCACAGCCAACCCCCTACTCAATCAGAACACAGCCAAGCCCCCACCCAATCAAGTCACATCCCCACTAGCAGTTAAAAGGAAGAAGCAGCTGCAAGCTCACATTACTCTGAGAAGCACAAAGCCGAAGACACAAGCCTGAAGATGAATGAGACTTCATCGAAACGTCGCCTAGATACTTCCAATTTTACGCGGGAGAAAACCCGAATAACCAAAGATCCACATACAAATATCCGCAAAAACCTCAGAAAACAAATATTGCACCTCTACGGGGAGGAAACCCACCATCTGACCAGGACTTATGAAAAACTTGAAGTCCAAAGAGCTTCCATTTTATGTGACCTTGCATTCCTACACAACTGCTGAGATCAAAATTTAATCCTCATAAGCTTCCAATTGAAATTCCACACCAACACAGCAGCCACCAAACGCATCCTAAAAAGAACAGAATTGGCCCTAATTAGAAATGAACTTCACACAAAAATATTCCTCCAAGACCAAATCAACAAAGATCTCCTCACACTTCACCTCAGACTCAGCAACAAGATTCACTCCGCACTTTGGGACAAATCCAAACAACTCGCTTTCTGGAGAGCCGAAACAGACCAACCTCAAGACAAACACACACACCAACAAACTCAGAAAACTACAACAATGCCAGAAACAAACTCCTCCCCCCTCACAGCCACACATGAAATAAACAGTGCACAACATCTCAGACAAGATCCTCACCGAAGCTGAAACCAATGTCCTTTCGAAAGGATTCAACTTTGCTGTCGCTCCCAAACACATCCGCACAAAAACCATCATATGTGGAGTTGAAACCAGCCTGACCAAAACCAACCCTGATGATGCTAACAGAATCAGACTCGAAATCACCAACATCCTCTGCACTAGCAAACCACCCAAAAGCAACTTATCCAAAGAAGAACAAACTGCACTACTTAACCTGAAAGAAGACACCAGCACAATAATCTTGCCAGCAGACAAGGGCAACACGACAGTGGCTATGAACACATCTGACTACCAAACCAAGTTAACCAACCTACTCCAAGATCCCACATACAAACCCCAAAACACAGACCCCACCACCTACCTAGAAAAAACCACCAGATCCAAAATAAAAGCCTCCCCCATCAGCGAAGAAATCCAGCAGAGAATCATACCCAGAGAGAAATCATCCAGATGCCCTAAGCTTTATGGTCTCCCCAAGATACACAAAGAAGGAACCCCACTTAGACCAATAGTCAGCTCCATAGGCTCACCTCTACAAAACCTAGCCAAATTTCTCGCCAAACAACTACAGCCCTATTCAGAATCCATCAAGTCACACGTAAGAAACTCATTCCAGTTCATCGAGATCATAAAGAAACAAAACTTACAACCCAGCGACCTACTAGTGAGCTTGGATGTCATATCCCTCTTCACCCAAGTGCATATAAAAGAAGCCTTGACAGCCATCCAAAACAAATACAACCCCCCAAGCACATCCTAGATCTGACCAACCACTGCCTATCCAATATATACTTCACCTACAACGGACAAAAATACAAACAAATAGAAGGAGCACCCATGGGATCACCCCTCTCACCTGTCATCACAAACCTCTACATGGAACACTATCTTATCTAAGTCTTATCTAAGCTTGAGACAGCTGATGATAATCTGTTAGAAAAATTGCTATCTGTTAGAAGAACAAGAAAATACAATTCACTAAATAGTTAATCACAGTTCACTCTTTTACTGTAAAGTTGGGAAGTATTGGGCTATCTCGGGTTTCAAACTCAACATTATCACGGCGGCGTCATGTGATGTATCAAGACTTTTTCTCCCTTTGCTAAACCGGGCATGGCCTGCACATGATGTATCCAGCCCATGGGCCAGGAGTTTGACAGCCCCGGTCTATTTAAATACATTATGCATTATACAACACTGCTCAATGATAGTTGAGATTCAAGTACAGGTAGTCCTCAATTTATAACAATTTACTTAGTGACCATTCAACATTTTTCACATTTATGACTCTTGCAGCACCCCATGATGACATGATCAATATTCAGATACTTAGCAACTAACTCATATTTATGATGGTTGCAGTATCCTGGTGTCATATGACCACAAGCAAAGTCAATGGGGAAGCCAGATACATTTAACAACTGTTACTAAATTTACTGTAGTAAGAAAGGTCGTAAAATGGGATAAAACTCACTTAAATGTCTTAGCAATAGAAATTTGGGGCTTAATTGTGGTCGTAACTCGAGAACGACCTGTAAAGCCCTAAATATCCAAGACTTTAGGGCAGGTTAAGGTCATTGCTGACAATACAATTTAATAGCAGATCATGTGCCCTGCAATCCTGTTTTAATTGCTTTCCATTTGTCTATGGGAGTTGAGCTTTACTGACCAATTTAGCATTAAACTGTCTTAAGCCAATGGATTAGTTTAGATGGTAGTTCATGAATTAGACTATTTAAGTCACATCAAAAGTTATTTAAGTCACTGGTCAGCATGTTGAAAATGTACTTACAGCTCAGCTGAAGTATGGCTGTGTACTTCTAGGGAAGAAACATTGCTCGTCAGAGGTTTTCAAAGAGAAAGTGGGTAGTTACTACTGTTGTTAGTTGCAAAGTCATGTCCATTGTGACCCCATGGACAACATTCCTCCAGGCCTTGTCCTCTATCCTCCAGTGTCTCTTTAAGCTCACACCTACTGCTGCAGTGATTATCCAACCACCTCATTCTCTGTCGTCCCCTTCTTTTGCCCTCAACCTTTCCCAGCATTAGGCTTTTCTCCAGTGAGTCACTTCTATAGAATAATGGAATTCCAATTTTGAGCAAGAGGTTTGGATGAGATGATTACAAGGTTTTCTCTGTCTTGTAGTCTATATTAAGAAAATTGATATTGTCAGTCTGATGATTCTAACTTGGAAAAGCAAAAAAATTTTTTTGAAATGAAATATTTTTGAAAGTTTGGGCTGAAATTAGTGTTCAGATTGAGCTTTATATTATGTAATTGCTGTTACAAAACCTTTGAGGGTGCATCCAAGTTTTGGATTATCGTACAAAAATTGTAAGTAGCTTGGTATGGAAAAATTCCTTGGGTCTTTTCACCAGGCTATTTTTGGATGATTCTTATATTACGTTTATGTATCATTTTCACATATAAGCCATGAGAAAATCTTTGACTGCTTAAAGGGTGCCCTGAAAGGTCTGATTAAGCATAAACCATAAATTTCTTCTTTCTGTTCCAACTGTGATTGTTTATCAATAACTGATTTGGATTTGGAAGCCTTTGGCTACATCCATCAAGTTATAATTAATTGGAAAAGAGAGACATAAGCAGTAATGAAAGCACCATTACTGACTATGTGTCAGTCAAGCTTAATTTTTATTGATAGTAGAGATACTGCTAGGCTCCTTTCTATGTAAATATCTAGTATTTTGCAAAATCATTGGAAGTCAAAATTTAAAAAAATATTCAGTATTTGTGAAATTCAATTTGTCTCCTAACATCATTTTATTAACCAGGATTATGTTTGGTTTCTCATTGAAGGAAATACAGTAGTAGCATTATCATACTGGAACTTTTATTCTGGGAAATGTCAAAAATTGCACAATATTGAAAATGTTGAATTTTGAAAATTATTATCATTTTCAGGCTACATTAGGCTGGGTGAAGTACATTTTATACTGCCCATCCAGCAAAGGTGCCATCAAGAGTTTGTAAAAGTAACACAAAACACTACAAAATAATAAAAAAATAATAGTACTGATAACATTTTTTTTTAAATGGCAGTAGAAATTGATAAAATCATTACAGGCCTGCTAACTATAAAGGTCTTTCTTATCTGAATATATGTTGTACAGCTGGAGATATAAATGACCACTACAGAGTGGTAGCTCCAGATAAAAGCTCTCAATATTATAATCATTGGGAAAGGACATATGGGAATTGTCTGCCTTTAAATCAGCCTGAAAAATGGAGCTGAAGATTCAAAGATGCTATTTCCAATGAAAAAAATCCATTGCTCATTACACTAAATAGACTGTTTACATTGCTTTCAGAGATCTTTATAAAGGCTATTAGGCTGTCTATAGCCATGGAAAGTCATACTTATCCTTTAAAGTTATTAATCTTTGCCACTGGGAGTGCATGAGGGATATGCGAAATGCTAAATATATGGTCATGCCTGAAAGCATGCAACCTTATTCACACTAATTTAAACAAAGGTTAAGCTGAGCATTTCTTACCTTCTCATGCTTTCTCTTGAAGCATGAGAAGCATCTAGAGTGGAAATCATGTTCATCTATTAGATATCCAGATTGTAATGGTTCTCAAAGTGTAAGGAAGCTTTTCCAATGGAAACATTCAAATCACATTTATGTTGGAAGTGTTAAGGCACTTCTGAGTTGAAAGGATTAGTTGGTGACATCACCGTTTTCCAGGCAATGTCCAGTTGAAGGCTCCTTTCATGTTCCAAACAGGAGTGGAGTAAATAACAGCAACTCACCCCTCCCATGGCAACATTCAGGTCTCAAACACTGGTTTGCTGCTTGTGAACCCAGTGTCCTAATCACGCAAGCCACCATGCTCCTTAAAAGTCCCTTTGAAAGAATGTGATGTGGGCATATACACTCTTCAGTGCCTATAGAAGTTTTGAGTTACAGATCCAAAGCCACATGTGCTTCCCAAGTCATCAAATTGGCCTTCATAAAATTATCACTATTATTTCCATTTTGATAGAACAGGAAATTATAAACCTATTAATAATCACCAAATTTAGTGAATATATTTAAATAATTTTTACATTTCATTAGATTAAATTTAGGGACAGATGTTCATACCAACAGGTTTCATGGTATTATGAATCATGCTTTATCAAAAATTGCAGGGAAATTATAAAAGCACATTTCTCCGAAAGCTGTTACATTTTTTTTGTTTTTATATTGAGATGTTAGAAGCACATAAACAAAAAAAATAAGAGAGAACTTATGTAACATTGAAGACAAACTTTTAAGGGACTTATAATAAGAAGCTATAATCCTGGCAAGAATTAAAATGGAATATAAAACCAATAAACCAACATTCATTGTTGGTCCAGCAACTAAACAATGCAAGTCAGAATTTCTGGCGTCTTGCCAGCTATGAAGGGCAAGTATGAGAATGTCATTGCCTAATTGGAAGTAGTGCCAGACTACTTGCTAAAGAAGAGCTTGGACTTCCAACAGGACCCCCACACTGCCTCTTTAAGGATTGAGGTAGAACTTCCTTCCATTGCTGTTGGGCTACATAAGAAACTAAAAAGCTTTCAAATTTTCTGTCTTGCCAAGCTTTGTTTTCTCTATCACAAAGATGGGAATCAATCATTAAAATTTGTCACCTATTTTCTAAATGTATTCCCTACCCCTCTTGGGAGAACTTACGTTTTGAAATATAGAAAATAGTAGAGATTGGCTTTTTGAAGGGATGCAAATAAAGATGGTATTGCAGTACAATAATCTATTTTTAAAAATTTTGATATTATTATAATAGCCAACATCCATTTATCTTGAAAATATCAGCAGGGAGAGATAAAAAAGGAATAGGTTAGAATTTTGTAATATAAACTTTAGGCAGTTAAAGTCAAAGTGGATGAAAGGAACTTGAAATGCAAGTGATTTAAACAAATGAAAGTGTCTTTTAGAGGTGTGTCCCATTTCTTTATGTATAGGGTTGTCTTTCTATAACAGAAGATATGCCATTTACTGTATGAATCACCATCAACCTTTTGTAAAACATATGGAAAGACAATGCCTGACAGTTTTCAAAGTCACAGGAGAAGATTATAACTCCATACCTCTCATTAAGCTGAGTGGCTGATTTAAAAATTGGAACTATTATCCTTTCCTCATGGAACATGCAAAATTAGATGATTCTTTCTATTATTAGATGAAAGCAGACAGGGAGTTGGATTGCCAACACTGCTGTAGAGAAGATACAAGATAAACTACAACCTACTTCTTAGTAAGCTAGAAAAAAGTGGAATAGATAGCACCACTACTAGATAGACTGGCAACTGGCTGGCAAACCATACTCAACAAGTAGTCCTTAACGGGTCTAAGTCTACATGGAGGGAAGTAAGCAGTGGGGTGCCACAAGGTTCAGTCTTAGGGGAGGAAGAAGGTGGAGCCTCCTTGCTGACAGACCGTAGATCGTGACTCTCTGCGGCTATGGTCCGTGCTCTTTTGTTGAGAGCCCCGATCATTATGATTAGGGGCTGAAGCTGCCTTGGAGGGGCAGCGGAGTAACAGGAAGCCACAAGCCAGATTGAGGGGAGCCGCATCTCCCCCTCCCCGGGCTTGGTCTTTTTTCCCCCAAAGACGACTGCAGCAGTGGTTTAAAATGGCCACCCCGAAGAGGAGGACTCAGCTGGATTAAGATTTGTGCAGGAGGGAAGAAAGAGGTGGATAACATCTGAACCAGGACAACTGGGCAATACAACTAAACAAAAGTACCCCGGGATTAAGGTAACATGGAATTTTTAAGAAAAGAAAAGTGAGCGGCGAAATTACAAAGGGACAGGGGAAAAAAAAGAAAATATTTTTGACAGCTAAGCGGGGCTTCGAACTGGGAAAGGAAGAAGCTGGAACTAAAGATTTAACTAAATTGGACTAAAATATTTTGGGAATAAACAGGCATAAAATAAAGCTGGACTTAAGATTGTCAAAAAATAATAATAATAAAGTTTACAAATTGGAGACTGGACTGTGCTGGAATATTGAGGTTCAAAAAACCCTAAATAAAAAAATAGGGGAAAAAGGTGAAGACTTTGTATCATGGAGAGTGCCACCTTTTGACAAAAAGGGAAAGCATCCTGTTTCTGAATGAACTTGTATGTAACATTGATATAACATTAAAGAAATATTGAAACAAAGTAAGAATCTTAAAAAGTGAAAGCAGAACCAGAATAAAGAAAAAAGCAAGGAAAAACTGACTGTGGGATTGATTGATATTTTTGGTATAGACCCCGGGCTGGAATAATTGAGAACTTTAGAAAATTGAAAGAAGAAGGAAAGTAAAAGTGTTTTTTTGTGGACTTTAACGATCAAAAAATATAAGAGTGTGTAATGATGATATCTCTTTGGGAATTAAAAAATGCAACTTAAAAATATGAGAGAATTACTACAGGAAAGAGGTGAATCACTTTGCTCTGTGTTAGAAAAAATGGAAATGGCAATTGAAGAACAAGAAGAAAGAGCTTCAGAGGAGGAGTCGACTCAAGGAGAACACATTTTGAATAGACAATTAACACAAAGAACACTACAAAGAAGTGGGAAAAGAAGGAAGGTTAAAAAGTTGAGATTTAAGAAGGCAATCAAAAGGGTGAATACCTGTGAAGTCAGGAAAGGCAGAAAGATCCAGCAGAAAAGGGGAAAGGAAGATATTAAGAAAGAGAGGGATATAAGCTGGAATGAGAAAAGATATGGGGAAAAGAGGGGGAGGAGAAGCAGTAAGAAACAGGTGCATGAAATAAAGAAATACGGAAATAGTAAAATGTTGAAAAGAAATGGTTTTTTCAGAGATAATGGTTGATGAATTAAAAAGGGGATTCTGTAGAGTGACAAGGGGTAATAAGAATATTTCTGCAATTAAAAATATTTAGAAAATAGGGTAATATAGATACTGATAACTCTTATTAAAAATCAGGGGGGGGGGAATATGCTGTGGAATCCACGTGAAAAGATGTAATGATTATTATTGTAACTTCTTAAAAATAATGGTTTATTGGGAATCAAGATGAGGGAATAAAGGTATATTTTAATCATTGAGGTGTCACACTCAAAACAGTAAAAGGGGAGAAACCTATACTTGTTTTTTATTTTTAGTGTTAAAATTTGTATTAATCTAGAATTTATAAAAAGAATGTGTAATGGAAAGAATATGACACACTAAAGAACCAACTAAATTAATAAGTTAATATAGACTATTAAAAGCAAGGAGAGACATTGGTAATTTATTATTATTATTATTATTATTATTATTATTATTATTATTATTATTATTATTATTATTATTATTATTATTAGGCAAACACATATTGTTTATTTTTATTTTTAAAATAAATATTAAAGGATTATATTTGAAATAATTGAAATGAAACAAAAAGATGTTTCGATTGAGATTAATGAAAGAGGCTAGAATTAATGTGTTTGTTTCTCTCCTTACTGAAAATTTGGAATGGAAAAGGTAATAATAGAATTAAGTATGCATATATGAATGTATAATTGCTGTCATATTTGTATGTAAAGGTGATGACCTGGAAACATGTTGTCCACTAAAAAGAGATTTTTGTTTTTAATGTGAAAAACTGAATGAAGTTTGTTTTAAAAAAAAGGTTCAGTCTTAGGACCAGTACTCTTCAATATCTTCATTAACGACTTAGATGAGGGAATAGAAGGGGAATTTACCAAATTTGCAGATGATACTAAGCTGGCAGGAATAGCTAACACCCAAGAAGATAGGCTCAAGATCCAGATGGATATTGACAGACTAGAACACTGGGCCGTATCTCACAAAATGAAAAAGCAGTAACTGTGAGAGGGATCTTGGAGTCTTAGTGGACAACCAGCTAAATATGAGCCAGCAGTGTGCAGCAGCAGCCAAAAAAGCTAATGCAATCCTAAGTTGTATTAACAGAGGGATACAATCAAGATCAAGGGAAGTACTAATACCACTCTATAAAGCCTTAGTAAGACCACACCTAGAGTACTGCATCCAGTTTTGCTCACCACATTATAAAAAAGATGTTGATACTCTAGAAAAAGTACAGAGAAGAGCAACCAGGATGATTAGGGGACTGGAGACTAAAACATACAACGAACGGTTACAGGAACTGGGCTTGGCTAGTTTAGTAAAGAGAAGGACCAGGGGACACATGATAGATATTTGAGGGGCTGCCACAGGGAGGAAGGGGTCAAGCTATTTTCTAAAGTGCCTGTAGGCCAGACAAGGAATAATGGATGGAGACTGAACAAGGAGAGATTTAACCTGGAAATAAGGAGAAACTTTCTGACAGTGAGAACAATTAACCAATGGAACAGCTTGCCCTCGGAAGTTGTGGGAGCGCCATCAGTTGAGACTTTCAAGAAGAGATTGGACTGCCATTTGTCAGAAATAGTGTAGGGTCTCCTACTTGGGTGGGGGGTTGACCTACAAGGTCCCTTCCAACTCTGATTACCGTATATGCCGGCGTATAAGACGACCCGGCGTATAAGACGACCCCCCAACATTTCCACTCAAAATATAGTTTGTTATATACTCCCCCTCTTCCGCACGCCTTCCACTTTTGCACTTTTTTTTTTGAGGCACTTTTGTCTACCGTGGAACGAATCTCGTGAAGCTGAAAGGAGCAGCCAGCCTTCTCCCAGCTCCCAAGGAAGCGAGGCTCGCACCGCCCGGGCTCCGCTGAGGTATCCGGCTGGGGCTGTCAGGAGTTGTTACCGCTGGCGCGGCTCCGGCAGCTCCAGTCCGCGTTGCCTCGGGAAGGAAAGGCAAAAAGGAAGAGCCGCGGCGGCGCTTTGCAATGGCAGCAGCGGCTCCTGGTTTTGCCTTTCCCTTCCCGAGGCAACGCGGACTGGATCTGCGCGAGCCGCGCCAGCGGTAACAACTCCTGACAGCCCCAGCCGATACCTCAGCGGAGCTCGGGCGGTGCGAGCCTCGTTTCCTTGGGAGCTGGGAGAAGGCTGGCTGCTCCTTTCGGCTTCACGGGATTCGCTTCCACGGTGCGCAAAGTGCCTCAGCCGCGGGCAGCCGCAGTGCTTCCCAATTACTATTTGCCGGCGTATAAGACGACCCGGCATATAAGACGACCCCCCCAATTGGAGGCATCTTTTTCAGGGCAAAAAAGTCATCTTATACGCCGGCAAATACGGTATATGTTATTTGTTATATGATTGTTTCTTGATAAGCTTTAAAATATATGTCTTGAATATGTAAAGAATGACTTCCAATGAGGTGCAAAATAACTTGTTCTTGAAGGGAGGTCACTGGCTGTCCATTAGTGTGCCTGCCAAATGTTATTTCTCAGCAAGGTTTATTTATTACTGACTATGCTTTTTGTGTGTTCCTATTACATAAATATGCTGATTGCCTGAAAATTTATCATCCTTCCCATTTTTGTTATTTGCATCTGGATCGAGCCTGAGTGTGTATATGTGAATGAGACAGAGACAGATAGATACTATATTACTGTATATGACAGAATTAACAGACTTAATAAGCTGCTATGACTGAGGAGTAATGGATTTTTGAGATAACATGAAACTTGACAAAACAGCAAAGTTGAAAACCTGAATTTTGAATTATTTTTGTTAGAATACCATCACATTAATTTCTTATATGCCTGACAAAAGTCCTCTAGGCTGTTCTTGAGGCAGCAATAACTCTTTATTTATTTATTTTAAATTATTAATTTAGAACAGTCCAAAAGACTGAGTCCATAGTAGACTTGCTGGGGAAAAACAGTCTCAGAGGAGCTATGCAGCAGCTCTGGCCACAATACATGCATTTCAAGCAGCCTTCCCCGATCTGGAGTAGCTAAAGGATTATGGAAATTGAAGTCTAGTGCATCTGAAAGGCTACAATGGAGAGGGACGCTATAAAATATCTCAAATTTCAAAACTGGGAAACATTACACATGGCTGAATTATTGATTTAGGATAATTTTTCAATGCAGATTAAATAATAATAATGAACTATTCAATGCTGAATGCCATGGATGATTTTTCTATGTATACTTTTATTGAGTTGCTATACCTTTATTGAATCACATTGCTTGCCTGAAATTTTAGCATATATAGGTTTATGCTGCACATGGTTCTTTTACCTTATAGTCTTTTAAATTAATAAACAAAACGTCCTTCTACCTGGGGGACTATATTATTACTTTAGTTCCAGATTCTTTGAGAGACATTTTGAAACGTTGTTCTCTTTAATGCTGGCAATGAAATATATACTCCCCAAAGTTCCTTAATAAAGAATGTGCAGGCAGCATAAAACCATTTACTGAATAATTATAGCTCTTAAATTAATAAACAAAATGTCTTTCTACATGGGGGACTATATTATTGCTTTAGTTCTTAAATTTAATAGAACTGTATTTCTCATTTCTCTGTACTCCACCAGGAATCAAATATATTTGTAGGTTACAAAAATTAATCAGATAAACAGCTAGAATTTCAGCTATTTTCTATCTCCACTTAATATCACTTGAAGTAACTTAATTCATTGTTTTTATTTAATGCTTCATGAGGTTAATATTTTTGTTGATTTGTATTTGCTTTCTATGTGACAATCTTATCCTATTTTTTTAAAATATATTTTTATTAAGTTTCTTTTGTTACATCGTAAAACATGATATCAACAACGTTCTTGGCATCTATACAGGTTTTTGGTTTAAATATCATTATATTACATTTTTCTACTACTAAATAATAGCTTTAACTATAATTACTTTTCTTATATCTTTATATAATTTTACAAAATTTTGTTTTACTTTCTTAAGGATTGTTTTAATTAAAATTTTGGTCTCACTTCTTAGTTCTGTTTGTTAGCCATTTATACCAATTATTCCAAATTGAAAGGAATTCAGAGTAGTCTTTTTCTTTCAATTTCATTGTTGACATATTCATCTCAGCACTTTCTGTTACTTTGTGTATTATTAGTTCTTCATTAGGGGTATTTGGTGTTTTCCATACCTGTGCAAAGGCAGCTGTTGTAATATGTAACAGTAAGTATTTTACTTCTTTCGGTTATCTTTCTTTGATTATTCCCAAAAGGAAGGTTTACGGTCTAAGCTCAATCTGGTACCCAGTGACCAATTTTTGTAACCAATTTTTAATTTTTAATTTGAATCCAGTAAGTCCTGGCCTTGGGGCATAACCACCACATGTGATAAAATGTACCATCAACTTTTTTACATTTCCAACATTTGGGACTCATGTTGGGATAGTTTTTTGCCAATCTCGTTGGAACTAAACACCATCTATAAAACATTTTATACATATTTTCTTTGTATGCTGCAGATACTGTTAATTTATAATTTATGTTCCATATTTTCTCCCATTCCTCTAATTCTATAGTGTTTCCAAAATTCTATGCCCATGAAATCATTGTGCTTTTGACTATTTCCTCTTCCATTTTGAAATCTAATAAATATTTGTATAGTTTAGTTATAAGTTTTTGTTCCGGTCCCATTAATATTTTATCTAATCAGTTCTGCCCTTTGTCAAATCCAAAATCTTTTAAATCTTTTTAATATTTATTTTGAATTTGCAAATATGGCCACCAGTCGATTATGATTCCATTTTCCTTCAGTTCTTGGTTTGATTTTAATTTCCCTTGACTATCTAATAATTCTTCATAGCTTACCATTTTCCGTAGGTCTAATCTATTTGGATGGATTATGGCTTCCATGGTTGACAGCCATCATGGGATTTCCATATAGTGTGTGCCTTTGATTTTTTTTCCAAGTTGTAATCAATGAATCTCTTATTAAGTGTTGATTGAAATAAGTATGTACATTACTGTTGTTATCCCACAAAAATGCATGCCAATCTTTTTATGTATGTAAAATGGAAGAGGATTTTATGTTTTTATGTTTTTGTATGTTTATGTTTGTGTTCAGGAGGTCATGTCCTTCTAATGTTAAGATTCTCTTGTCTCTTAATTTAACCTAATCCTTAATCCAACTCAACACCACTGCCTGGTAATAAAGCTCCCATTCTGGTAGTCCAAAACCGCCTCTGCTCCTGTCGTCTTGTAATAATTTCATTTTGATACATGGCCGCTTGCCCAACCAGATAAACTTGTATGTCATTTTATTTAGTTCTATAAAGAAAGATTTCCCTAATTTAATTGGGATCATTTGGAATAAATATATTAGTTTTGGTAGAGTATTCATTTTCAATGTTGCTATTCTTCCTAATATAGACAGTTTCAATTTGGCCCATAATTCCAATTCTTTTCTGATTTGCTTAATCAGATTAACATAATTGTCCTCTTTTAATGATGAGCATCTGGGTGATATCCAAATTCCCAGGTATTTCACCTTTTTTACTATTTGCAGTCCCATTGTATTTTCTAATTCTACTTTCTGTTTTGTTGTACAGTTTTTGACTATCACTTTAGTTTTATGACAGAATTAACAGACTTAATGCCACTGTCAAACTCTTTCTCGGGCTTCCTCACACCTTCGTCTTCCCCTCCAGGGAAAAATATATTTTAAACTTGTTAGTAACTTAAAAGATGGTAAAAAATCTTTGAGCAGATTAAATGTAACATAGTAAGAACTTTGCTTCTGCCAAGATGGCTGCTGAAAGGTAGGAACTTTTCTTTCTCCAAGTGATGAGCTGCTAATTTTTCTGCCAAAGCTGGTTCTTTGACAGTGCTGCTCCCTGGATTTGAACAGAATGATCCAAGACAGCTTTCGGATGGCCTGCCTGGGCAGGCGAGTCTTGAAGTTTCCAGTTCTCACTGGGAGTGGTCGGAAAGTCATGGACATCCATTTTTCCTCTCAGCAGTGCCTAGATTTTAACTTCACTTTTTGGAGCTTTCTTTTTTTTTGCTTTTTATCTTTAAAACTTGCCCTGCTGATTTATTTTAACCTCCTGCTTGACTTTATCTGTTCTTTTTTCTTCTCCTTTGATTTATGTTGTTCTGAACAGCTTTTGCTTTTTCATAAGGAAAAAAAAACTGGTAAAAAAAACTAGAGAAAACATAGCATAGCTGAGCAGTACCAGCATAGCTCAGTGCATTGGTGGGGATTCAAAAACTTTTACTACAGGTTCTGTGGGCATAGCTTGGTGTGTGTGGCCATGTGACTGGGCGGGCATAGCTTTTTTTTTTTTTTTTTGCAGCTCCACCCATTTTGGGAGCTTCTGAGAAGCCTCGGGGGCGTTTTGCTCCTCTAAGGCTCATGTGGGGCTCAGGAAGAAAAGGAACAGAGCATGGGAGGGGCATGCAGCACCTCTCCAAGCTCTGTTTTGGGAGCTTCCTAGTCTCAGAAGAGC
Source organism: Notechis scutatus (assembly GCF_049901735.1). NCBI lineage: Eukaryota > Metazoa > Chordata > Lepidosauria > Squamata > Elapidae > Notechis > Notechis scutatus. The sequence continues at coordinate 117,159,098 of NC_142012.1, forward strand.
CTCAAGGGGGCGTTTTTGCTGGGGCTCTGGAAGGCAAAAAATGGAGTGGGGCTGAGGTTCTCCCTCCATTTTTTTCCTTTCTGAGTCTCAGCAAGAGGAATCCCAGCACAGCTGATCTTATCTACAGCTGATTATCGGGAGGGAAAAAAAGAAAAAAATACCTTAGGCAAATGTCAGGCAGGTGGGTGGGGTGAGCGAGCATCAGGTGGGAGGGTGACTGGATGGGGGGGCGTGGCCAGCCAGAACTTACTACCAGTTCGGTGACCCACGCCAAATTCTTGCTACCGGTTCGCCCGATCCGGTACGAACCAGCTGAATACAACCACTGGCTCAGTGGTTTTATGACAGAAGTACAAACTTCTGCACCAGTTAAAACAGGGAAATGATTATAATTGTATTTTGTGGTTCATGCGCCAAATGGCCAAATTAGCATTTGAACTGGATTGCCAAGTAATACAGCAAAATCTATTTAGTAAATACATAGCAGTTCGTTATCTCCTTGAAAATTTGTGGCCAATGGGATTAAATTTATTGCCTTTTTATTGCATTAATTTTTAATTCTATGGCTTCTACCATGCAGAGTTCAGGGTAATTTATAAGATTCCTCCCAGTAAACTATGTTAAGTTAAATGTTGGTTGAGCTCAAGGTTGTTTAGTGAGGGTTATGGTTGAAATGATAGTTTAACCTTTGTCCCCCTGTTTTTAGACCAACTAGGAGTCTAAAACAAAAGCAAATGATGTGATGTTGTACAATAACTGTGTATATGCATATCCATGTATAAACACTGAGTCAGTAACCCATGCAATGTTACCCTTAACATTGTATCACTCATACAGACTGACTCTTATAAATCCGATTGTAAGAAATGTTGGCTGTCTTTCTGATTAAGAGATTACAGTCTTACTTCTGTAAGGCCTGACTTGGAAAATCACTACAAATATTAGCAAATTTTTAGCAATAGCTATGGCTTGTAGAAATTGATTGATATCGCCGTTTGTTTCTGATTTAATTTTTTCTGTATTTAAATGTTCCACCTGTCTTTTATTGGTTTGGGCAATAAATAAATAATCAGAGTCTTAAAAAGAACAAAGTTCTTTTTTTTAAAGATAATTTTTAGACTTTACAAAAAAAGAATTTTAATTATCTCACCTTTTAGTATTTTTATAAATAACTCAAATCAGGAAACATAACTTCTACCCTCAAAACGATTCTATAAAGCTTTGCACATCAGAACAACAAGATACAAGGACACTTTTTTCCTGAATGCCATCACTCTGCTAAACAACTAATTCCTACAACACTGTTAAATTAACTACTAAGATTGTATTACTATTCTTCTTCTCATCCTTACTAGTGCTTATCTCTTCCCACTTATGGCTATATACATGTTGCTTGTATCTTTATAACTTATATTGTTTTTATTGTTTTCTAGTGTGATTTGATTGCTTATTAGTATCCTAGGACTATCACTAAGTGTTGTATCTTATAATTCTTCACACACACACACACACACACACACACACACACACACACACACACACACACACACATTACACTGAGAGCATATGCACCAAAGACAAATTCCTTGTGTGTCCAATCACATTTGGCCAATAAAGAATTCTATTCTATTCTATTCTATTCTATTCTATTCTATTCTATTCTATTCTATTCTATTCTATTCTATTCTATTCTATTCTATATCTAACACTCCTTTCTTCTTTCTCTTCATTTTCTCAAACAATAGTCCTGTGAGATCAATTGGACTGAGAGAGAGTGACTAGTCTAAAAACACCTGCATATCTTTCTAAGGTGGGACTCCTGGTTTCTAGCCTAACCACAACACTATCAAAATACTTCAAGTGACATATCACTATAGGCTTTGAAGGGTATGGCACTTAGAGTTATTGCTAAAAAGTGATAATGCTGAAAGTGGTTTGTGACCTTTTCATTTAGCACAGGTAGTTCATCTGCTATATTAGGCACAATTAGTTAAAAGAATTTCATAGCAAGACATATATGCTAATGGATATGTTATAATACTTTGTCCATCTTTTTCAGCAACTAAAAGATGAGTTACAGCAGTGTACTACAAGATTTGCCTACATTTTATTAATGCTTCTGTGCCTGTCTTTATTAAGAAATCTTATTGAAATTCTGTAGCAGATTTTATCATTATGTTTCTGGCTCAAAGGTGCAGAAAATTATCCTTAAACAGAAAATGACATATACAATTCTAATTATATAATAGCTCTTTAACATGAGAATAATAAGAAAGAGTTGGACTTCTAAAAAAGAGCATAAACTGAATTAGGAACTCTTTGAGCAGTGGTTCTCAATCTTTTCTTCACCATGGACCTCCTTTAAATACCTTTTGAAGCCACGGACCATGGTCACGGACCACCAATACTTAACTCAAGATTTAAAGCACCAGACTGTATCAGATATTTTTGACCTCTGTGATGACATTGTGGGCCCCCAGGGGTCCATGGACCACAATTGAGAATCACTGTCTTTTAGGGTTCTTTTTAAAGAATAAATCCTGTCACAGATGGGAAGTGGTAGAAGAACCATCAAAGTGGTAAGAAGAGAGGTGTGAGAGATTTGGGAAATGGAGCAGGCTGAGGAACTGTGAAGCCTAAAGAAATAAAGATGTAAACATGGAACTGAGTTTTCAGAAATAAACCACTTTATAATCAATCTAGTATATATTTGAACACAGTGGTGAAAAGAACAAGAAGTTTTGAACAAGTATTAAAAATAGCAAGACTGACTTTACATTAGAGAATAATGTGGAGGAAGAATATAATTAAACCCTCTGAATTTAGAAACAAGCAATTTTGTGCCTTCTGCATGTTTTAAATGTATATGTGTGAATATCCATTTGAAAAAAAAATAGTGAAAAACCATAAAACAATAACAGAAATAAAATTTATGCTTATAAATATATTATTACACATGTTCTGTATAAGTGTGCCTGGAGGGAAAACTGAATTAAGAGATTAGTAATGTTCTAAATAAAGAACAGTGAGAATGATCAACAAAGAAGGGAGAGAGATTCAATTCTTATCTCTTTCTCTGTTCCAGTGACATCTTATGATGGGTAATCTATGAAGTGGTAAAGAGACTGGATCACTGGATTTGGACGTTAAATTTCAATTTCAATAAGTATGGAGATTACCAGGTCCTAAACTTGTTTGCTATTACTGCATATTGAAATCCTTCCTGTTTCTTTCAACTGATCAATGATGAATATATCCCTTCTGGTCTACTTTATAACCTTAACATAACTTGATACCTCAACTATACCAACAAATGCTCTTTTGTCCTTTGGTTCAGCAATCCAATTCTTGGTTTTCTCCATGGGAGGAAAAATAAGCCATAAAATCGCACTGAAGGAAAACATCAGTTTTTCACATAGTCACCAATAATCTGAATTGTACATGTCAAGGTAGGAATGAGAGATTATGGTGTAAAATATGGACTTTTGAACTTTTTATTCCTATTAGACTTGTAATAAAATGTTATTGTAATGGCTCAGGGAAAAGTTTGTTTTCTGCTAGGTTCAAACAATCTTTTATCCTTTCTCCAGGAAGTCCTAAAGACAGGATTCCTTCCAGTGTTACAACATATAGTATTTAATATTATTTACTGTGAACATGGGTTACATGAGGCACTTCCCATACTAAAGAATAAACAGACACAAACTAGAAAGAGAGAGGAAAATGTTTCTATATTAAATAAGTGGTATTAGCTACACATAGAAATTAAAATATCCCTGGGATTGGGGGTTTGATGACTTAATAAACTTTTTAATGTTGTAATATTTTAATGTTTTAATGAACCCTTGTTTTGGTGACCCACCCAGACTGGATCTTACAACCAAGAAAGTTTCTGGAAACGCATTGCTGATACTTTCAGCTCAGTTTTATTTTCACCACAAGATGGCACTGCAAGTACATGCTCAGCCATGGTTCTAGCTTCCACAAAACAGGACTAGCTATAGACAAAAAAGTCCCACTTACTGGTAAATTCCCTTTTTTTAAAAAAAATGTGTCCTTTTTTTCTTGCTTTTCTTGCCTTTATTAATTTTGGCAGATATGCCATTAAGAGGAAGACAAGAGAAATCAAACCATCTTCTTGAAACGTTAATATTTGTGGAATAAACAAGCTATAAGTAACAAGCAGTTTGCACTATGTTTACTGGACAAGTTGGAAGATAAAAATGTTACAGTAAAGCTAATTTTTGATTCTTTTCCTTGTTTTTAATGAGACATTTTAATTCAAGGTTCTTAACTGAACATTTTAATCTCTGTCTTCTGCTGTCAGGCTTGTAGCATTGCCTCAGTCATTGAGTTTATTCTACTTTCTCAAAGACATAATAGTTACATTCCTATAATTTCAATTTTAATAAATATGTTGTCCTATAGAGTTTGTGCTCAGAACTTTCTATCTGCTGCTAATTTTGCTCCTTGCCAGAAAATATTGAGTAAAATTGAAGAACTGTGTTTCAAAGCTATATGAACAAGCAAATTTAGCTAGAAAGAAAGGAAATAGTTGTAGCCATATTCATGATGAGGCCTGAGAATGTTTTGGTGGCCAGAGACTGCATTTCTTTCTTTTTAAATTATATTTCAACTTTACTTGTACAATTCAAGGCAGCCTACATAGTATTTCATCTTCAAACCTTGTCTACAACAATCACAATCATCACCCTTACTTAATCAATATGCGATGACCCAGGGTGGGATACAAACAAACACAGTCACAGAAAACAGGTGAAGCCCCTTTTATTCCTTCACTTTGCTTCCAAGCTCCGTATATTCTTGATGGAAGACAAAAAACTCCCACACAAACAGTTACAAGAAGAAGGAAAAAAGAAACACAAACCAGGCAAGATAGGGGCTGGAGGGCATCCACAGATAACAGAACACACACTGGGAAGGACGCCAAACTCAGAAAGGAACCATAAATTAGAGATATTTCCACGCTTTGTTTCCAGCGTTTGCTCGTAAGCAGGTCCGTCCTCTTATTCAGTTGTCACAGCTGCAGCCCATGAAGATCAACGCCCTCTCCTCCTGAGTAGACCACGTCTCTCCCTTATCCTTTCTTCCCTGTGTGACCTAGGATGGAGAGGGGATGGGCCTGGGTCCTCCTCTGACTGCTCAGCCTGCCTCTGCCCTTCCCCAGCCTCCTCCACAATCTCTGGAGCCACACTTACACTCCCTGTTACCAGTTCCTCCTCTCCCTCACAGTCAGTCTCCACCAAGGGCATGACACAATAAGTGAGTTACTGACCCAAAGTCAACAGGTAGCTTTGTGCTTAAGGGAAGAGAAAAAATTGAAATTTAATATTTGCTCAGAACCACGGTTGTACCAGTTAGGGCTAGAATTAACTTGTCTTGTCTTTTCTTTTCTTTTTTCCTTTCCTTTCTTTTCCTTTCCTTTCCTTTTTCTGTTCAATGGACTCCATTAACTTTCCAACCCCAATATCTGGGAAAACAACAGGGTTTTAAGGCTTTCTAGAATGTCAGCAAGTGAGGGATATATCTCAAGATCAAAGACACTGAAGATTAGATATAAGAATCTTTACTCAGGATTTAGTAAATACAAGCAGCATCAGCAGACAAACGTACCGATTTCTGGGAACTGGAGTGGTTGTTTTCAGTGGAGAACTTTTGAACAGTGATAGTTCTTAAATTGCACCAAGTATGTCAATCATCAACAAGAACATTGTTGTTGTGCAAGAACCTTGCATATATCCTCTGTTCTTTTGTACCTTCAGCCCACATGATCTAGGGCTAGCAAAAAGGCCAGATCTAGTTTCTCATCTTCTAAGATCAAAATCAGCTTTTATATGGAGTGGAAGCTTGAAGCTTAAAACAAACATCAATGCTAGAACAAACACAATCACAGCATTTGAGATGTATCTTGGATATGGATAAAAGGACTTCAGCTGCCACAGCTATAATTGAATTGGGAATTTATAGAATTTGGTCTAATTATTGATCCAAAATTAACGCTGTGGAAATGAACAAACTCCCAAAATTATGTCTCTTAATTTTAATTCAAAATTTCAATTAAAGACCTCTTGGATTGTACAATTGTCAAATTACATTAGGATCTGTAGTCTTCTTCTGTCTTATACAATTGGAGAACAAGCTAAAAAGTTTGTTGCACAAAGAACCATGGATATAAGGAACAAAAAAAATTAGAGCCATCCTCAGTAAGACTAGAAAGGCAGACAATGAAGATTTTTCAAATTGCCATATATCCAAACACATCTTAGGGTAACATTTATATCCTGAGGTGCTTAGGGATTTCTAAATATATATTGCATTCAGCTGGTTAAATATGTACAAGATTTGTAAGAGTATCAATTTAACCAAGTTCCTTCCAATGAATGCACTTGCATTCATTCCAGAGATAGAAGATATAATACATATAATATTTTATGTCAAGAAAGAGAGATCTTGGTCCATGTATTAAACAAACTACCTATTGGGACACATATTAAAACAACGTATTTTATATATGGTTGGAATTCAAATCATGGTCCTTTGTTTGAATAAATCAGTTACATTGTATACATGCACCTGATGGAGTAAATTGTATAGGTGATGTAGAAATATTCTTTATTCTTTTTATCTAATCTATTTCTGTTAGGAATGATAGTCACCTAACAGTTGGGCTGGCAATATATAAACCAGAATAGTTATTTAATACTGTTGTATCTTTAAGAGAATGCTGTAACTGTGATTCGCTGAGATTCCTCCAACGGCAAAACCTCCAAAGATGGAGCCAGAAACCTGGTTTGCTCTCTTCTTGCATTTCCCTATTGCCTTTTGCCTGATTGTTGTTCTGCTGGAATTGCTGTGAGTCTTGCAAACTGTTAGCAAACTCTGTTTAGACCAACTGAGAGAGAAACAACAACAAGAAGAGGATTTGTTTTTAACTGCCTATACTGTTAGGAAATGTTATTCTTGTGGGGCTAGGGGACATATAGCTAGATTCTGTAAGAAGGGAAAATGACAGAATACTGATAATCACCAGAAGGCCAAGAAGAATGTTAGTTTAGCTATGTCTAGCAATTCAACTGTAAACCATGATTTGTGGGTTGTTGATAGTGGAGCATCGCAGTGCATTACTAGAAATAGAGAGAGGTTTGTAAAGATGTCTACGAGTAAGCAACATGTATCATTGGCAAATGGATGGAAGATGAAAGCATCTGGTGAAGGTACTGCATATTGTTCATGTGTAAATGAGCATTTGCCTATGTTATATGTTACCTAAACTGAAATTTAATTTGTTATCAGTAAGGGCTTTAGTTAATATTGGTTACGTAGTAACCTTTAGGGTAGATAACTGTATAATAGAGAAAGGGTAAAAGTGTTACTGCTACTTTAGAGAATGATTTTATGTTATACATAATGACCAATTGCAGATGGCTAACTTGGTTTATAACAATGTTAAGCCACATGACGAATGTATGCATTTACTGCATAGATGTCTGGGGCACATTAACTTCAAAATGCTGAAACAAACTGTCGAATTGTCAGAGAGAGTAAAATTAAAACCCTGTAGCAAGTACTTAAACTGTAATGCCTGTAATCAGGAGAAAAGCAAGGTTACTCCAGCAAACAGACTAAATGGGTTTAAGACTAAAGAACCTTTAGAGGTTGTTTTTGCTGACATAATTGGTCCTAAGAAACCCAGTTTGGGAGGTGCCTGCTATGTTTTGAATATAATGGACCATTATTCACGATACGGTTTCTGCTATCTAATTAAAAACAAAACAGAAATGTTCCAACATTTCTTTAATTGGCTAAGATTTGCAGAAAGGAAAATGAGACATAAGGTAATTACTTTAGTTACAGATAATGGGACTGAGTTTATTAATAATAGATTCCAAATGATGTTGAAATTGGCTGGTATCGAGCATAAGTGTTCTGCACCTTACAGGCGACAACATAATTTGTTTATAGGACTTAGTTTTTGGATTATCCCTGGACTGATTGTTTTGAATACAACTGCTTTAACCGTTTATGATTTGGACTGTTGTTGGACTTTGTTTATCCAATTTACAGGAAGTAAAACCTACATTTTACTATTCAGTGTATCTGTATGCTGGTTGTGTGTTATTCCTCACCGCTCTCACTATGTTTCCCTGAATGCACTCATTCTCCTAACGGGGAATACCTCAACAATTTCCTTTATTCCATAGGTTTTATTAATGTTCTGCATTTATATTCTGTATTTTGATAAGGCCTATTTTGAACAAAGTACAAAAGTTCAATTGTTAATCTCTCATAACTCTAGTTTCTTGATCATTTCAGCCATAAGTGCCTGATTGCTAGTCTTACCTTGTGGCTGCTATTTGCCCAGGGCATTATAAGCAACTTCTTCCATCTCTGATTCTGGCCATCTCAGGGAGTCTGGTTCCTGAAGACAGATACTATGGCAGCAAAGATCGCTTTCTAGTTTCCATTAAATGACAGTCCATGATTTAGAATCTTCACCTTTGATTTGTAACTTTAAAAAGAATCCTGTTCTGATTGAGTCTTTTGACTTTGATATCTGGGGCTACCTATGATAGTAAAAATGATAGTAAGAAACAATGATACCTGGGCTACTATTTAAGCAAGTAACACCAGGAAGAATCCTAACAATAGTTGAAAATGTTTGAGTTTTGTATAGTTCTGTTTGGGGGTGTTGTGCTGTGAAATTCCAGATGTTCATGATATTTTTATTTGGATTTTTAAAAATGATTCATGACTTTTAATGTGTAAGCTGCTCAGGGTCATGTTGCCTCTAAGGTCTATTAAAATGAATAATAAACAAACAAATAAGACTTGTCTCCAGTTGCTAAACAGATACAGACATTTATATTAAAAAAATATTTCTGGAAGTCATTAACTTAATATGTCATGTTGGTCACTATAATCTTTTTTAGGTTGCAAACCAAGTTCATGGAAAATATTTATATTCAGATGCACTGCAAAGCCAAGACATCTATTGCTGGTGATAAATAGCCGGCCAGGAATACTGTCGCATACTAATTGGGTTGGTCTTTGCAGTAAACTAGTTTGATTGTGATGGAGTTCTTATGTTGAATGGAAACAAAGGACAATTTCTCATTAATGACAATATCATAAAGATGGTATAGATCCCATAGATACTGATAACTTGATAATGCATGGTAAGTACACAGTAGGACTTTGCTCATCATTTTAAAGAGATGCTTCAAATATGCAAGAATATGTATGAAGCACCTCAGTTCAAATAATTGAAACAGCTACATCTTGAACTTCCAGTTTGAAGGGCTTCAGCAACAGACAGAAATCCGTGATCGTGTGTGGTTTCTGTCTGGGCTCGCTGCTGGAGCGCCCCTAGCTGGCTGGTTTTGGGGCTAAGCTACCCCGTAGAGGTGGTGAAGAGGGGGGAGACCTCCAGCAGGGTCGAGGAGAGCCGCATCTCTCCTCCTCAGCTGGTCATTACTCCCTTTCCTGAAGGCGGTTGCAGCGGTGGTCAGAAATGGCCACCACAAAAAAAAATTCGACCGGAAAAGAATGTGCAGCAGGAAGATAAGAAGTGAAAGTTTTGGCTGACCGGGTTAAATTGTAAAAGCAACAACTAAGGTACCCTGGAATTTAAACTTACAAAAAATAACATCGCTCCCAAAGAAGAGTCGGAAGCAATGAAGGAAAGTGAAAAGGGAAAGGTTTGCCTCCCCCCCCCTTCTCTCTCCTTCCCTATACTGACAACTAAGAGACTTAAATAAGAAATCGGAAAAATCCGCTTTGACATCAATAGGCAATTAAGCTGAAAATAAAACAAAATGCCAAAGGGATAATAAAGATTTCTGGACATTAAAAACTTTCTTTTTCATAAGCAGGAAGGGAGAGTAAAAGAATAAGGGCAGGATCTGGAAGAGGGAGGAGACTGCCTGGAATTAAAAAGAAACTAAAGTAAAACTTCAACAAGACTTCTAAAAGATACATTTTAACTGAAACTTTGCAACTAAATAATAACCCCAGGAAGAGAAAGTGAAAAAAAAGAGCAAAAAAAAAACCAGCTTGTGTGTATTTGGATTATTTGGTGATCTTTAGATTTTTGGTTATTATATTTGAATGACTAAAATCAATCGGGTGGTTGTTTAAAAATTTATAAAATGGCACCACTTGTGGATGAATTGAAAATGGAACTTAAAAAGTACAAAGAAGATGCATAAGAAGGGAAGGGTTCTTTTGGGTTCGTTTTTCAATTCTTAGAAATGGAGATTTGGAACTATGAGAAACAACAAGAAAAGACTGTAAAACAAGAAGACTGGGACAAAGAAAAAGCCATCTTGAATGAACAAGTAATTCTATGTGGGGAAGAAAAAGGAAAGTGGGGAAAGATAATGGAGAATTTAAGATTTAAAAAAACAACCAAAGAAAAGAAAAATAATTCAAAAAATAAGTATAATACTGGAAAGCAACAGAAAAGGGGAATACAGAAGAGAAATAGAGGTAGAGAGACAAGGAGGTAAAAGGGGGAGAGAGAAGGAGAGAGGGAAGAAGGAAAGGAAAAGAAGTTACAAAGGACCAGAGCAAGATATAGAGAAACAGGACCTATTTAGAGATAATGGGTGAAAATCTAACTGAAAAAGGGATTCTGTAAAGGTACATAAGATTGTATTGTTATATTAGTAATAGAAATAACTTTAGAAAATTGGAAACAACGTATGATTAAAATGAGGGATAAAATAGTTAGTGTAATTTAGTGAAATGTTTGTAAATAAAGTAAGTAAAATAAAATAAATGAGAAAATTGAATTAGGAAGGAACGGGAACATTTTAATTAGTTAATGTTTTATAAAATATAAGTGAAGAGGGGGGGAATTAACTATGGAAAGCTTATAATTGTTCCCATAGAAGTATGATATTTAATTGAAATGTAATGTTAAATATGTTAAGACTTTAATGAATATTAATATTAATGATAGAATTGAATTGGAATGGAATATTGTTTTAATTATATACATTTATATATATATATCCTTTTTTAAGAATACAGTGTGTATTTTAAGAATGTACCAAGCAGAATCCGAATGGAAGTTATGTATTATATTGAATGTTACAACTTTAGGGAAAAGATATAAAGGCGTCATACTCCAATCAGTAACTACAGGAGAAATTTTGTTTAATGAGAAAAGATAATAGATAATTGAAACAGGACAGACAAAAAATATAAATACAATGATTTGAATTGAGATGAGATAATTAAAATAAAATTGAGAAAATTAAAAGAGGGGAGAAGCTATGCAGAAAATGTAAAATAGTAATAAGATATGGAATAGAATATAAAAATGAGCATGAACCTGAATGTTTGTCTGTACGAAGAAATGTAACCCGGGATTACGCTGCTTTCAAAAAAGATGTTTTATTTGTATTTTTTTTCTCTTTGTGAAAACTCAAATAAAATTTACAAAAAAAAAAAAGAAAAAAAAGAAACAGCTCCATCTTTTTACAGGTTTATACCTGTGCTTCATAACAAAGGACTAGTTGCTGTCTATGTGCTTTTGTAAGTAGTGACATTTTTCTTTTGAATTATTTATACAATTCCACTCTCATGCCAATTATTTTTCTCTTATTTTTCATTCTCTGCCTTCAGTTTTTCATTGGTTTCATTTTGGTTTTTAATTTATTTCTTGACCTTATTGATTGATTGCTATGAATTACTCTTTGAGCTGGTTTATTGGGTTATCCTAAGACTCCTGGTTGCTAGCTCAAGTGAGATAGCTGCCCACAGTCCAGTCATAACTAATGCTGTGCTATGTGCTCTTGTAAAGCTGCTCTATCCCTGTTCTTATAAAGCTGGAGCACCAAAATGAGAAATATGTTACCCCTAAGGAATAAACTGATGTGTTAGTGGGGTGGACTGAAGGATAAGCAACCCTGTTCAAATCTGATTAAATCAAGACTAAAAACATTATGTTTCCTAAAACTACTGTCATGGTTATAAAATGTATTTTTACATTTTTTTTACTGGAAAATATTGCTCAAGTATAAATAGAATGTCATGTATAAAGAAAGGTTGTGTTTGCTTTTATTGCAGCTGTGAAACTGCTAGCTTTGAAATATGGCCTGGACACAGAGAAAACATTTCTGGAATACACTTTTGCCAGAATTGAAAGCTAATTTTTTTTGTGCAAAGATTACAAAAGGCCAGATAATGAAACACCTTGAGACAAACCACTGAATTAATATATTAAGATACATTTTTTCACAGCCTGTGATCTCTGTTAAGTCTGTCACTTTCTATTTTATCTGATCATGTATAAAATAGATGTTAGATTAGATAGATAAAGGTATATATTAAATGATATTGATTACTTCCAAGTAGTTTGGCATTCCTTTATCTGACAAATTATAGAAAGTCCAGCAATTAACTGAAGTAGATTGAAGAAAAATGGAAAAACTAGTATGATTGTATTCATTAATTCACTGATTTAACTATTTTTTGCTATTAAATTTATGAGAATTATTACATGCAATTGCAGACCAATGCAAATTATTCCCAAACCTGAAACTAGGTATGTACAATTTCAATTTCAGAATAATTCTTTTTATTCTGCTTCAAGAGTCCAATATAGTCACATAGAAAAAAATAGAGGAATTGTCTTTTCTAGAATCTTCTATTCTAGATTTGGAATAGAGATGGATTTAGTTGTCTTTTCTAATGATCTGTACTATCAGATGAGATGAGATATGAGAAGAGAAGACAAGAGAAGAGTTTATTGGCCAAGTATGATTAAGATACACAAGGAATTTGTCCCCGATGCAAAAGTTTTCAATATACATGCAAAGCAACATAGTAATAATAATCATAATAATGATACCAATAAGAGGGAGAAGTAAAGAAGATAATAATAATACTACAGCCATACAGCATGGGTATAAATATACTTAGACATAAGACAGTACTGTGAAAATTAGGTGGTTAGCAGAGTGATGGCATGAGGGAAAAAAATATTCTTGTGTCTAATTGTCTTGGCATGTAATGTCTTATAGCAGCATTCTGAGGGGAGGAGTTAAAACAGTTTATGTCCAGGATGTGAGAGGTCTGTAGATATTTTCTCAGCCCTCCTTCTGACCCACATAATATACAAGTCTTCTTTGGACGGCAGGCTGGTTGCAATTGTTTTTTCTGTAGTCCTAACTATCTGTTGGAGTTTGTATATATCCTGTCCAACCAAACGAGAAGGTTACAGAAATATAAATGACAGACTCAATAATTTTTCTGTAAAGCTGTATTGACAGCTCCTGGGGCATGTGAACACTCTTTGTTGTGCCTTTTTAATGATGGTTCTTATGTTAGATGCCCATTTTAAATCCTGGGAGATTATGGAACCTCAAACTTGGAGGATTCTACTGCTGATACTGTGCTGTCAAATACAGTAGGAGGTGGCAGAATAGAAGGACTCTTCCTAAAATCCACTCTCATCTCTACAGTTTTAAACATGCTCAGCTCCAATGGTTCCAGCTGCACCCCAGTTGTTCAACTTCCAATCAATATGCAGACTCACCACTGTCTCAAATGAGACCAATGATTGTTGTATAATCTGCAAACTTCAGTACTTTAACAGAGGGATCCCCAGAGATGCAGTCATTGGTATGGGTAGGTGTTTGCAGCATAATAAATCTTCCTGGGTCTGCTTGACTGAGCAAAGCAATTCTTCCCCTTCCATCTGCATTTCCTCTTTAATTCATCACAGCACAATGAGGCAAACTTTATGCATTGCAGAGTTTCTATATTGCCTGGATGGGAAAGCACGTTTTGAAAATGGACTTGGGGAAAAAACAGACTATGTTCACAAGGAAAACAGACAATTAAGAGTTAAAGAGGTGATGCAGAGGGAGGGGGAAGAGCTGCTTTGCCCAGTCCAGTAGATCAGATTTCAAATGGACAGACCAAATGATCCAGCAAGAAAGACCTAAAGTTCTTTTCTTTACCTTACCCCATATTCTGAGTTCTGGAATTCATCAGAAGGAAAGTGAGGGGTTGTGAAGGGTGGAAGAGGAAGACAAAGCAGCCCAGTGCTTTTGGGGACCAATCAGAGCAAGGATGGGGAGAAGAGATAGGGCGAATGACCAGGTTGAATTCATAACTTTGAAATGGGTAGTATATGACTCTTTAGAGGTCTGTTGTAACTTTGAACAGTCACTAAATGATTGGTCTTATCTTTTTTAAAAAATAAAGTTTTATTGAGTTTTAACAAAACAAATAAAACATCTTATTTTAGTACAGCATCGTTCCGGGTTATCACATTTCCATACAGACACAATTTCATATGCATACTCATCTTAATGTATTCAACTTCATATCTTATTACTCTTTTTCCAACTTCTGACTATTTCTCCCTTTACTTCTCTTAATTTTCTTTTATGGTTATCTCATTTTCTTCTTATTCAATTGTATTTCTTTTACCTAAATTTCTATATCTTTTTATTCATTGTACTTATACTTTCATCTGTCTTGTTTACAATTTCATATGTTCTCTTCCAACATTCTTAAGAAGCAAAATTCCCCCTATGATTGCCAATCAAACTGAAACACCTTTAAATCTTATTGTTATTATCATATGAAATCTAATTAAACATTGAATTTGTTCATTCTAAAATTATAACATTCAAATTTCTAATATCTATTTTATATCATGTAGATCTCATCATTCAGACTCTGCTTGGTACTTTCCCTTGAAAATGTAAAAAGAAAAATTCTAAAAACATAGCAAAAACTATATATATATATATATATATATATATATATATATATATATATATATATATATATATATATATATATATATATATATATATATATATATATATATATATATATATATATATATATATATTGTGATTCCGGCATCTGCTACAGGTTTTTTGAATGACAGCTCCAGCGAGGAGGACTTATATGAATCAGCAAGTTCTAACGATGAGGAGGAGATGAATGCATTTGATTTGCAAGATCGGCTTGAACCTTCAAACTCCTCCACCCTTCAATTAGGTGGTCAGCCGGGAACGGGTGATAATGAGGAACCAATGATATCTTCAGGTGAAGAAGATGATAATTTGGAGGATTGCTGGGTAGATGTCAGGACAAGACGTCTCCTGACAAGGAGGAACCAACGAGGATACAGTAGGAGAGCAGACCAGCAATTAGACTAATTAGTTACTCTATAAAGGGAGAGATATGACTTTGCACTTTGTCCGGAACAAAGTGTCTATTTACAAGGAGAACTGAAGAGCACAGTTTGGAGGATTTTGATCTGAAATATCTTGTTGGGATTTGGATTTAATTCGTTGGAACTTCTACTTATTGGAATTATTTTGTGAAGGATTTTGATCTGAAGAATCTTGTTGAGTCTTGGATTTAGTTCGTTGGAACTTTTATTTATTGGAGCTATCTGTGAAAATTCCTGTTTGCTGCCTTTCTTTACAAGGACTGTTGCTTTCAGCCTTATCTGTTTACTTTAAAAGGTGGGACATAACATTTTCCTGTTTGCTGCCTTTCTTTACAAGGACTGCTGCTTTCAGCCTTAACTGTTTATTTTAGAAGGTGGGACATAACATTTTTGTTCCGGACCCAACAGACCATCTTTGCAACGATGGATTCAACTCAAATGCAACAATTGGTGGAGCAGCAACAGATGCAAATAAATCAATTACTTCAGAGCAACGTATCCCTTCAAAATCAGGTAACACAATTATTATCGTTCGTTGCCAATTCTCAAACTGTTTCAGCTGCAGCTGGAGTTCCCCCTGCACCCCCTGTGAGAAAAATTCCGATAGCTATGCCAGATAAATTTTCTGGGCAAACGGACATGTTTTCAACATTTTTGGGTCAGTGCCAATTGTATTTTTCTGTGAGGCCGGAGGATTTTCCAACCGATCGAGTTAAAATTGGCTTTATTATTAGTTTGTTAACCGGGCAGGCTGCCAAATGGGCTACTCCCTTATTAGTACAAGATAGTCCATTACTGGACGATTTCCAGGGTTTATTCAACAGATGAACGTTATGTTTGAGAATCCAATTAAATCTCAAACTGTGGACAGAAAATTGAGGGATATTATTCAAGGTAAACACTCATTGCAAGAATACGTTGCAGAATTTCGCTTGTTGTGTATGGACTCCACCTGGAATGAACCAGCTCACATGGCAGCATTCCAAGAGGGTTTGTCCGACATTATCAAGGATGAACTAATTCATGCAGAGCGTGCTTCAACTTTGGACACATTGATTACTCAATGCTTACGTATTGAAGCTCGCCTACAACATCGTGGGTGTAAACGGACCGTTGCAGAGCCACCTGTGTTTCCTCGTTCACGCACCCCGTCTATGAGGGTTTCCAATCCAGAATTCCAGCAGAGGAGCCGATGGAGATAGGCGCACTCCGCCCTCGTTTAACAGTTCAGGAGCGATCGAGAAGATTTCAGGAAGGTTTGTGCCTTTATTGCGGGGTTCGGGACATTTTGCAAATTCCTGCACTCGGAAGGGGACTCGTGGACCTGTATCAAAACCCATTGCTGGTCCGTCGGGAAACGGGGTAGGCCCGACCTCAGGAAACCCTAGGTCGGGCACAGTATTCACTTTCATCTCAAATTGCTGAAGTTAATTCTGGCCCTCCTCGACATTTACTTTTGGACACTCGCATATTCTTGCAATCTCGGAAGGAGGGAATCCCTGCCGTGGCACTGGTGGATTCAGGGGCTACGACTAGCTTTATGGATTATGATTTTGTAAAACATTTCAAAGTTCCTTTAGTGCCTGTGAATCCCCCATGCAGGTGGAAACCGTAGATGGGCGCGAACTCAAGTCGGGACCTATTCGCTTGCCACCCAACCACTGCGTATGCGTATTGGGGATCACGAGGAGCGATAAGTTTTTATATCACTTCGAACCTCCATCTTCCTTTGGTGCTCGGAGTATCCTGGCTGCGTCTACACGATCCGTTGGTGGCTTGGGCGCAGAACGCTGTTTCTTTTCCAAGCCTGCAATGTGTGGACCACCTGAGACATGTCTGCGCAGGCCAACATATTGTCGCTTCTGCTGCCTCGATTCCTTCAGAGCTGTCGGATTTCCCGATGTTTTCAGTGAACAGGAGGCAGATCAATTACCACCACATCGTGTTTACGACTGTCCCGTGGATTTGATACCGGACGCTCCATTACCAAAGGGGAGGTTGTATTCTTTGTCTGAGCCTGAACTAGTTGCACTTGAGAATTTTTGAATAAAAATCTAGCTCGGGATTTATTCGACCTTCGTCATCCCCTCTTTCAGCACCCGTTCTCTTTGTCAAGAAGAAGTCGGAGAACTTCGTCTTTGTTGTGACTATAGACGCTTAAATGCTATCACTGTGAGAAATAGCTATCCTTTACCGCTCATCTCCGAATTGTTGGAGCGGTTACGGGAAGCTACAATTTTCACGAAACTTGACTTACGTGGAGCTTACAATTTGGTTCGGATGCGTAAGGGAGGCGAGTGGAAGACGGCTTTTGGCACTCGTTATGGTCATTTCGAGTACACCGTTATGCCATTTGGTTTGACCAACGCTCCTGCTGTATTTCAACATTTAATGAGCGATATCTTTCGAGACATGTTGGATAAGTTTGTTGTCATATATTTGGACGACATTTTGATTTATTCAAAATCTAAAGAGCAACATCTTCAGCAGGTGCGTCAAGTGCTTCAGCGTCTTCGGGAACATAAACTTTATGCTAAATTAGAAAAATGTTTCTTTTTCAGTCGTCTATCGAATTCTTGGGACACATTATTTCTCCTGTGGGCATTGCTATGGACCCCAAAAAGGTTGAGGCGTTGTGTAGTTGGGAAGCTCCTCGTCGGGTTAAAGATGTGCAACGACTTTTAGGATTTGCCAACTATTATCGGACTTTCATTCCAGGTTTTGCGAAGATAATGGATCCCATAACCCAGCTTCTTTGTAAGAAGGTTCCATTTGTGTGGGGGCCTCCACAACAACAGGCTTTTGACACTTTGAAAAAGCATTTATAACTGAACCCATATTGAAGCATCCTGATCCGGATCGCCCATTTGTGGTCGAGACAGATGCTTCTAATGTCGCTATCGAAGCAGTGCTGTTACAAGCTTCGGAGGATGGCGCTCTTTTGTTTCCTTGCGCTTATTATTCTAGGAAGCTTACAGCTTGGAGCATAACTATACCATTTGGGAAAAAGAGTTGTTAGCTATTAAGGTTGCTTTTGAGACTTGGAGACATCATTTGGAGGGAGCTCGACACAAGGTGGAGGTTCGGACAGATCATAGGAACCTGGAACATTTGACCACGGCTAGGAAATTGAATCAAAGGCAGATTCGTTGGTCGTTATTTTTGCCAGATTTAATTTCTCGGTTACTTACGTTCCAAGTGGTCAGAACCGGAGGGCGGATGCATTATCTCGGAAACCGGAGTATACTTGTGCCGAAGATCCTCTTCCTTTACGGACAGTGTTACCACCGGAATCTCTAGCCGTACTGCAGGAACCGGTAGATTTACGGGCCCAACTACGAGAGGCGCAACGTTTGGATGCGTGGGCGCAGCAGAGACGGGAGGACATTGGCCCAACTTCTCCATGGTCTTTTGAAGGCGATCTGCTTCGATATCGGGGTTTATTATATGTGCCTACCAGACCGTTGAGGGCTCTCATCATGACACAATGTCATGATAACCCAGCCGCTGGTCATTTTGGATTACACAAGACCTTGCATTTGGTCACTCGGACTTTTTGGTGGCCTCGAGTTCGTCATGATGTGTCTTCTTCGTCGCTTCTTGCGTTCAATGTAGGCAAGCGAAAGCAGCATCCGGTGCACCTCCTGGACTTTTGCAACCCTTGCCGACTCCAAGTAGACCATGGGGAGCGATCTCTATGGACTTTCTGACACATTTACCGTCTTCATCGGGGTTCACAACAGTGCTTGTGGTAGTGGATATGTTGACTAAAATGGCCCATTTCATTCCCTGTCGGAAATTACCATCGTCCGCACTTTCGGCTCAGTTATTTTTGCAACATATCTTCCGTCTACATGGACTGCCTGATAGAGTGGTTTCTGATCGTGGGGTCCAGTTTACGGCAGAATTTTGGAAACAGTTAATGGCGGCTTTGCAAGTGAAAGTATGTTTAGCGTCAGCGCACCATCCGAAAACTGATGGCGGGACGGAGAAGGTGATTGGGATTCTTACTCAATATTTGAGATGTTTTGTTAATTTGCGACAAAACGATTGGGTGAAATACCTCCCGTTAGCAGAATTCGCGTTTAACAACTCGCAGCATACCTCCACCCGTGTCACGCCATTTTTGCAAATATGGGTTATCATCCGCGTTTCTTCCCATTAACTATGATGGATTCCCGGTTCCTGAGACCCGAGAGTTTTTGGAAGAACTACACGCGGTTCGCCGTCTACTGATACAACAATTGAACAAGGCAAAAGAAGATTATAAGCGGTTTGCAGATCGGTCCCGTCGAGATACACCTCCGTTAGTTGTGGGTGATAAAGTGTGGCTATCTACAAAACATCTGAAGGTCGATCGCCCTATTAGAAAACTTGATCATCGGTTTATTGGTCCGTTCCGATTGAGGCAGTTATTAATCCCGTGGCATACCGCCTCACTTTGCCACGATCCATGCGTATTCACCCGTCTTTCATCGATCTCTTTTGATTCCTGATTCTTCTGTTTGTCGATTACGTGATTCTGCTGAACCGGGTCCGTTATCATTGCTTTCTGAGGAGCCTGCTGTTGACGATACGGTGGTCGGCGTCCTTGATTCCCGTTGGCTCAAAGGTCGCTTCCAGTATTTGGTCAGGAGGAGGGTAGATGACTCGGAGGTTTGTTCCTGGACGGATGCGTCTACACTTCATGCTTCGGATCTGCTTCGAGACTTTCATGCACGCTTCCCTTGAAACCGCATCCGGATCGCCAGACCTGGGGGAAGGGCCCTGCGGTGAGGATAGTGTTGTGATTCCGGCATCTGCTACAGGTTTTTGAATGACAGCTCCAGCGAGGAGGACTTATATGAATCAGCAAGTTCTAACGATGAGGAGGAGATGAATGCATTTGATTTGCAAGATCGGCTTGAACCTTCAAACTCCTCCACCCTTCAATTAGGTGGTCAGCCGGGAACGGGTGATAATGAGGAACCAATGATATCTTCAGGTGAAGAAGATGATAATTTGGATGATTGCTGGGTAGATGTCAGGACAAGACGTCTCCTGACAAGGAGGAACCAACGAGGATACAGTAGGAGAGCAGACCAGCAATTAGACTAATTAGTTACTCTATAAAGGGAGAGATATGACTTTGCACTTTGTCCGGAACAAAGTGTCTATTTACAAGGAGAACTGAAGAGCACAGTTTGGAGGATTTTGATCTGAAATATCTTGTTGGGATTTGGATTTAATTCGTTGGAACTTCTACTTATTGGAATTATTTTGTGAAGGATTTTGATCTGAAGAATCTTGTTGAGTCTTGGATTTAGTTCGTTGGAACTTTTACTTATTGGAGCTATCTGTGAAAATTCCTGTTTGCTGCCTTTCTTTACAAGGACTGTTGCTTTCAGCCTTATCTGTTTACTTTAAAAGGTGGGACATAACATTTTCCTGTTTGCTGCCTTTCTTTACAAGGACTGCTGCTTTCAGCCTTAACTGTTTATTTTAGAAGGTGGGACATAACATATATATATATATATATATATATATATATATATATATATATATATATATATATATATATAAACATTAGTAAACAAAATAGTTATTCAAAATCATTCTAGTACTGGTATGAACCTTGTAAATCTTTCACGTTTCTTTTCAACATCTATCAATCTTTGAGAACAATTGAAATGTTTCCTTCCCTTCTTCATTATTACTTAACTGTTAATAAGCATACCATTGGATAGTCATACAGTTTTATCTTATAAATTATTTACTATTAATAAGCAAAATAATTATTCAAATTCATTCTAAAAACGGGGATAAATTTCCCTATAAATCTTTCACATTTCTTTTCAATATTTTATCAATCTTTAGAAACAATTGCAATGTTTCCCTCTCTTCTTTATTATTGCATTAATTATAAATAAACATACCATTACATAACAATACAGTTTTATCTCATAGATTATTTACTTATTTCATTTCTAACTCATTACAGTATTCTACTGTCACAACACTATCTTTTGTACCTTTGCAGAATCCTTACTTTTAACTTAATTTAACCATTGTTTCTGTGTTTTCTAGCTGAGCAAATACCTTTAATCCTAGTACGTTTCCCCTTTTTCTTTATTTCCTGTTTTTGTCCCTCATAAGTTCTTTCCCTTTCTATCTTTCCCCCCTTTTTCTCAGATATGATTGGTCGTATCTTGAGGATTACTTGCATGCAAATAATTTTAAATATCTCAAAATATAACACATGAAAAATATAGAAAGGCTTTGAAAGAAATTAGGCTGATCACTTTAAAAGAAATGTATATGTATATGTTTTCCTTTCAAGATATACTTTTGCAGTTGGGATTAATTTATATCTTAAACAAATAGTGTGCTAGTGTTTTATTAAAGTACTTAATTAATTAAAATGTTATGGCTTGAAAGAAGAGACTATATTTCTAATAATGTTCTTTTTCTTTGTTTAGTAATCTCCTTATTGAATTTTACTAACAAGTTCAAAAATCAAACAGACTCGTGTCTTGGAGCAATGGACGCTATTTTGCAAGTACTCCATAGAATTAAAGGGCAGCATGATGGCTCAGCAGTTAAGACATTGGATTTGTTGGCTGGAAAGCAGACAGCCTGATTTAGAGACCTGTCTATCATGTGATGGAGAAGCACCCATCTTCACCTAACCCCTGCCCACCTGGCTGTTCAAAAGAATGTAAGTATGAGTAGATAAATAGGTACTAGTTTGGTGGGAAGGAAACAACATTCCACAATGTCATGCTGGCCACATGACTGCAGTATGCATCTTCAGATAATGCTGGGTCATGAATGCCAGTCTCTATAGTCAGCAATGACTAGTAGACTCAAATCCACAGGGATTCCCCTCCATTCCTTCCACAGAACTAAACAGAACAAACAATTCAAGTATACCTTAAAGGAGTTTAATATAATGTGTAGGCTTGCCTTCCTTTTTTGAAAGCACCTTTAATCTTGGATTGTATATGATATATTAACAAGCATTTCTATCATCTCTCTTCCCTTTCCCTCCCTCCCTTCCCCTTCTCTTTCATAAATACACACATGAAAATGTGTGTGTGTGCACACACACACACACACACACACACACACACACACTGTTTCATAGACAAGGAAATCCCTTTCTATTGTCTTATATTTCAGAAGTTCTATAAAGTACCGGTGTTAGATTATTTCTACAAAGATCAGATATTATTGTAAACCATGTATTTGAAATTCTAATGAATATTTTTTTATTCTTTAAATCTTTACTTGGGTAAAATTTGTGTGTGTGTGTGTGTGTGTGTGTGTGTGTGTGTGTATTTGCTAATAGTTAAGATACTCCAGAAGATATCTGTTTTTTTACCTCAGCTGTTCACCTTAACTGAAGAGCAGCAAATTGAAGAACAAAGGTCAGATGCTAGTTACTATTGATTCTCAAGAATTGAAAAATCTGGCCTGGAGCCTCCACAGACACAGTGACGTCAATAAGTTAGGTCAGCTATGAATGGACAAGGAGGTAGCATACAGAAACCAATTTTTCTCATCTCTGGGAAGCAGTCAAAGGAACAGGTTGGTAAGATGAGGAAATGATGAGTCACAGATAGCAGACTGCATGCTCTAATCTACCAATATCAAGTTCAGAGAGAAAAACTGGTGTTGCTTAACTAATGATCAGATTACAACATCATAGAGAAGTATTATCAAGTATAAACATGCATAATATTGAAAGCACAGATAAGCAAGCCTTGGGCTCCATTGTTTGTTTTTTGCTTTTCCTATTCTGTTTAAATATTGCTTTTGCTCTAGTCTCATTTTTAGAAAATGCAAAAGATCCTGAAAAACTGAACATAATTTATATGTATATCTATTTGCAACCTTGTCTCTTGTTCAGTTTGGGTTTTAGAACTATCCTTTATTGGCATGTGACAATATTCAGTAAGTTTGGTCTTATTGGTTAGTAATTATGAGAGTTAGAAAGCCTGTAATATTTGGAAATTCCTCACCAATTTTATGGAAAATGCTCACTAGAGTATAATATTTACTCGTGAAGAAATCTATCTTAAGACAAATGATGAATAAATACAGTTAGTATTTTCTATTCTATAATCCTCAGTTAGTAACATTGGGCAGGCAGTAGTCAATTCAAATCAGACGGGTTTCTGGTTTATTTTTCTGGAAATGATATCATCAGATGAAAGGGAGTTGCGTTCTGTGTAAGCAGACAAGTGACTAAATGTGTTGACAATCACAACACATAGAGCATAGCATATAGAGATCACATCATGTTTATTTAAATTTGAGGTAAGCCACTCAATACCACAATGCTAGAAATCTACACTCCAATTGTAGACTCAAATGATGATGAAATGAGCTTCAATGTGCTCTAAAGCAAATACCAAAAAGGGATCTTTTGTACATTATGGATGATTTCAATTTAAAAGTAGGCCGAGAGAAAGTTGCAAGAAAATAGGTAAATTTGGGATAGGTGAATAGAATGAAGGTAGTGATTGCCTAGTACAATTTTGCCAGGAAAATCATCCCAGCATAATGAATATGTGGTTTATTCAACACAAGTGATGTTTATACCCATGCACAATACCAAATGGACAACACCAAAATCAGATAGATTTTATTTTAGCCAACAATGCTCTATTAAAACACTTCCTGATTGTAGCTCAAGTGGGTTTCTGGTGACACCATCAAAATAGCTGATCAGCATAGGATAGCCAAAGCCAAAGGTAATAAGGACAAAGTTAAAAGGTTGAATGCAATTTTTTCCAATGTGAAGCCAGGAAAGACAAAAATAAACAGTGGGAGAAGCAGTTGTCAACATCTGGAAGAAGCTGACAGGAAGGGACATACTAAAGTCATACTTGCCATAGTGAAAATGTTGTAATCCAGCTTTTCAGCATGGCAAGGAAAACTGTTAAAAAGTGCAACAGGAATGTACCGAGTAACCAGCAGAATATCAAGAACAGGAGGAAATAAGCAATCTATAGCAGTTTGACTTACCATCAAGATGACAATGATGACAGAACAAATAATAAAACATCGAACCAAAACAATGAACCAAACATCTTGAAAGAAGTAGAATGGACCATGGAGAAATTGCCAAATCAGAAAGTCCCAGGTAATGATGGAATACTTGTGGAATTACTAAGACCAGAGGCAGTTAACATCATCACTGCCCTATGTTAGAAATGTGATCTATATATCAATAGTCTCAGAATTGGAAAAGATCTGTTTTCATCCTATTGGTAAAGAAAGGCAATGCCAGAACAACCAACAGATAGGTGCTGAAATGTATAAATCCAGAAACATCACTAGAAGCCAAAATTACAAGTCTACATCTGATTTACTTTGGCCATGTCATGCATGCAAATTCATTGAAGAATTGATTATGTTAGGAATGCTTAGCAGATCAAGAAGAAGGGACAGACAAGGATCTCACCAGCTTGATATCATCAGAGCTAAAAAAAAACATTATCCAACAATTGAAAGATGCTGTGCTGGGTTGCATGGACAGCACTTGCCTATAAAGTCACCAAGAGTCAGACACAACTGAATGGTTGAAACTATTTAGTATTCCTGTCTCCCTTTCACCCTGCTTCAAAAACTGATGAAAACTAGAACCTTGTACTTACAGTACATTTTTAAAAAATGTATGCCGTAGTCAAGTGCTCCTTTCAATTTTATCTAACTTTTAAAAAGTCTGGTGTGCTTGCTGATATCCTGAGCTACTGGCCAGACAGACTTCACATCACTGGGGTTTTCTGGAATGATCATATAATAACATATCATGTATTCAGGCACTTTATACATTCAGACTAAGTAAATTGACTGTTTCCTGGATTTGGATTGGGGTCTAGGTGAAGACATCTCTAATTAACCTTTCCCCTTTTCATTGAACTAGTTGTCCCACATTTGGGCCTCACTGTTTCTTTTAGAAAATGAATTTTTTTTTGCTCACCAACTGTGATTGTGATAGTTAGCAATTTTTTGCCTGGATGTGGTTAGATTTTTTTTTCTAATTCACCTTTAAAAATAATAATAATCACAGATCTGGAATTTCACAATAGAATTCACTCCCAATTCCCATATTTTATAGGTGTGAAAGTAAGCCTGAGACAATAAATTTTGTTAAAAGCTGTGTTGTAAAAAAAATTAAATTATTGCTAAAACATTTTTCCCACATAGGCAATCCTTTAGGATATCACTTTCTTTCACTGATTTTTCCTTTGTGAAAAGGCATGCAAATTATTTTTGGTGAATCTTAAATGATGTTTATAATCCTACACTAGCAAGATTAGACTCTAAGGATAAAGCACATTAGGGCAAAATTTAGTGGCCTACATGTTGCATATTTGAGAAAAATTCTGGCAGCAAATGAACAGCAATTCTGATAATATCTGTGGGAAAATGGCTATTAGGAAATTAGATTTGGTAAGAGCAGGTGAGACTTTGTGTGCTTTCCTTAAAGCCCAAAGACAAAGATATGTACCAAACAATATTTTATATATTGTGGGAGTTGTGGGGTAGCAGGCTCTTTGCTTCAAATCTGTAGCAGAGTTTGAAGAATGAGATAATTGGATTTGGACTTGCTTTCCCATAAAGTTCCTGTGCCCACTGTTTCAAACAGGACTGAAGTGACATTATAGGATTAGAGGCTGTTTATGACTTTCCCTCCTAGACACCAATATAACTGACTCCCCCCCCCCCCACATCTCTACATCTACATCATGAGCTCTCAGTATCTTCCTCCAGTTGCTTGGCTGACAAGCATAGCTCATTCACAGATGTCTCTCAGCATCTACAAAGTAAGACCAAGTAGGGTGCCATGTAATATATTTCTAGCAAAAACAATATACATATTTTGCAAATTCTGTGGAAGTGGGATGTTATTTTAGAAACATTTGATTTTAGCACCGCAGATAATATATATTTTTAACATTTTAATGATCAAACACCTGCAATTATTCATACTCTGCAAGCAGATTTACAATAAGGATTTACGATTGGCAAGAATAAGGATTTAAGAGTGCTTTTGTTTCTTTTGTGGGGAAATGATTTCTATGGATAAAACTTTTGTAACTCTGTCCTCCTCCTGTTAAATCCTATCAGATGAGAAAGCCTAGACAAGTTCCTGGAATTACTTGGCAGAGTTTTTTTCAGGAATGGTTTTCCATTATGTCCTTCCTAGGTCTGAAATTGACCCAAGGTTATACAGCTTACTTTGTGTCTAAGGTGGGACTACAACTCACAGTTTCCCAGTTTCTAGCCTGGTGCCTTAACCACTACAGCAAACTGGCTCCCAGTGTAACTTTAAGATATGCTATGTTTTTCATCCCAATATCAGAGAAAATATATTTGGTTCCCAATTTAATTTGAGTTTATTTATCTATTTTAATCAATTGGTAGAAACCACAGAAATAATCTCTTGCATTCTAGTCCCACTGTATGGTCATAGGACATAGTGGTTGATTGATGTTTGCATCTTTATTCCTGTGAGACTGTCATTTCAGAAACAGGGCCTTCAAAAATTCTCTCTTTGCCTTTATGTTTCCTTCCTTTATAAAATATATCTATAGGAATTTACGGACAGATCAAATAACTAGTGTTCTGGACTATATAATGAATCTCAGGAAACAAAAAAGCAGTGGTACTCATGCTACTTATATTTATATACTATATTTTTATATTTGAAATATTTGGATCTAATTCTGCTTATAAATATTATTTAGGTTTGTGCTGATCCCTCATATACAGCAATTCCCTTACAAAGATAGTTTTGGAGGACAGGACCATATAAATGTGAAAAAATCCAAGGATGGATTGAATGGAGTCTACAGGTAGCCCTCTAGTGGTAAACTAGACTAATAGGATTACAGGTAGTCAACTTACAACAGTTCACTTAGTGACTGTTCAATGTTAAATCACTGAAAAAATTGAACTAGAACCCTTTTTCACACTTATGTCCATTGTAGCATCCCCATGGTTATGATCTACATTCAGATGCTTGACAACTGATTTACATTTATGATTGTTGCAGTGTCCAGCAGTCATGTTATCACCTTCTGACAATCAATGGGGATTCACTTAACAACTGTGTTTAGCACTTAGCAATTTTGGGCTCAATTGTGGTCATAAGTTGAGGACTACCTGTATTCAGCTTCAATTACAAAGATTGCTCTTCCCATATGTAAAGTGAGATACCATAAAGGGCTACCATGTTTTTTGTTTTATTTTATGTTATATTTTAATACTATTAATCAGGAGACATACTTGTGGCTTTTTTTACTTTGGAGGCCCTGGATACGAGGAATATTCATTTGGGTAAATGAATTAACAGCAAAATGTGTTGTACCATCCCTATTCAGCTTATCCACCCCAATAACATATTTTTCTCTCCTGCACAAGGACATACACACAGTCACTACCAATACCTTGCCTAAATTAAACAAGGCTGGCATCTAAATCTTCCCAATAACATAGTAAGTTTATGACACTACTAGAGATTTGTCACCACAGCTGGTGCTGAACATTTTGCAATGAAGAAAGTAATGCTTCCCCTCACATTGTGTGGAAGTGGATCCAGCTGTATCCTACTTCAACACTGCAACTGCAGCTGACTACTAGAGACTCAGCCGATTCCTTCAATGCTTTATTGCTGTGCTCCTGATTCTACTGATGAAGTAGCCATTTCATTCTGCTAAACAGTTGGCTTTGTTCTGATTGTTCTTGGCTTGGAACTCTGTTCTTATTCTGGAAGATTTATGTGACAATCTGTAATGTATAGCAAGGCTGGAATAATAAAAGTTTGCCTCCTAGACAATTGCTCTGGTTAAAGGTTGACTTTAAGAATTCAGTATGAGGGTTGTCAAAGAACCAGCTTCCTATGAATTGTGAAATAAGACTTTACCCTCCCTATCAAAGGACTTTTCTTTTTCACAAGGCATATTGTCTTGAGCAAAAAGAGAAAAGGCAAACTGACAAGCTCTTCTCTGCAGACCACTGCTTCACATTGACTGTGGTACTTATTGCAACTGCACACCAGGAACTTGGTTACTGTCAGAAGTTTGACCTCACACTTGACAAATCTGCTTTGAATAATCTTAGAGAAGTGTGACATAGTGGCATTACCATTCACCCTCTGTTAGGAGGACGCCTTAGGCTGATATTTGAATTGTACCATATGCTTTTAACCTTCTGCATTAGTCAGAGCCACACTCCACATTTCACCACTACCCCTTTTCTCAATATTTTTTTTACTCATTTTCTTTATAGGACAGAAGTAAACAAGGTTTTGGTAGTGAGGAAGAACTCCTGCAGCTAAAGTAATATATAATTCAAATTTCATGCACCAGGTAACATGCTGTTGCCTTTTACACAAAAAAGGCAAAACTTTATTACTTAGAAGAATACTTGTTGAGCCCAAAGGATAGATCTATATGTCATGTCCTCTCTTTTAAATCCAATTATGTATTTGATGAGAACAACACCTTAAGTGGGAGCTGCTTGCTTTGAGGTGATTGTGATAATCAGGCATGGAATATAGAGCTCTTGGGAAACCTCAAACCAAAGGTAACATTTAGTTAATATTAAATTAATTATGGTTTGGAGCCACTAATAATATCTAAACCATGTGTTGTGAATTTAAAAAGTTTTCAGCATGCCTTCTGACTTTTACTTGGTGTTCACTGATGTGCTCTGCTAATCTGCTTATTTTATATAGTGACTGTTACAGTCCTTATACTGTACTGTACATTGTAATCACTCCTCTTTTTTTCT
This sequence comes from Notechis scutatus, assembly GCF_049901735.1. NCBI lineage: Eukaryota > Metazoa > Chordata > Lepidosauria > Squamata > Elapidae > Notechis > Notechis scutatus. The sequence goes on from NC_142012.1 coordinate 117,188,115, forward strand.
TATTGGGCTACTGGGTTTTTGATTTAAGGTATTTTGGAGAACTTTAGTTGCTTTATATGCTATGGTAATGCATTGGTTGACAGTTTTTTTTAGATATTTTTAATAATAATAATATCAGTAGTAGTGTTAATTTGGATAGTAGTGTTATTTTTTCATAGTTTATATTGGTTATGCTGTAGTGGGTTGAGTAGTTAGGCTACAAGTTAGTGCATTTTTGTCTGTGTGCTTGTTTTTAGCAATCAGGGCAAGAAAAAAAAGAATATTTTTTTAAGTGAACCTGTAAAATATTAAGCTAGAGAAATACAATCCTTGGATACAATCCAAAGCTAAATCAAGTCATAGGAAATCCTGTGGCTTCTTTCCTTCAACTGGCCAACATTTTTTTTCTGATTTTTGATATCTTCATCTTAAAAAAGTCAACTAATACAATTTTTACACTAAGTTTACATTAAGTTTAGTCCTGCTTTGATTAAATTCTATGGTGCTTTCTTATTAATTCATTTGCCAATGGCCTGATTTACATTAAATGGTGGCTTACAATAGAAGGAACTCCTTTTTCTTCTCCTGTACACTTTATTGCTATTGTTTATAAGGCTGCTATAGTCAATAAAATGTAAATGTATCATTAAGATACTTAAAAACTAATAGTATTAGCCCCATTCAGTATGATTTGTTGTGTAAGATGGTGTATGTTAGCTGGTAACATCACATGGAATAACTGTTTCAATTGTAAATATTTAATTATGTAATTTATATCTGGTTATTTGTTCAAAATTAAATCTCATAAACAACTAAATAAACTTGCACATCAGTTAGCTAACCTTAAAGTATTATCTTAATTAAAATAGTTGTATTTAATCACTACAAAAATAGAGATAGCCTAGCTTAACATGTCAGGGAACTCTATAGGTAGAATACATAGATACATCCAAATCATCCTTTTCATAGTCCTATTATACCTATCTCCACATTCAGTAGAATCCACATGAACACACTCCACCCGGGACTTCCGGTTGTACTTCCATCATAATCGGAGTAGAGTCCATGATTGTGCATGTCTTCGCTCTGAGCTGTACTCGTTGGAGGGTCCCAATTGGGACTGGAATCACACTGGAGGGATGGTGAAGAAAGGGAGATCGCCTGCCAGGTCGAGGGGAGCCGTATCTCCCCCTGGCAAGAAAATCCCTCTCCGAAGATGAGCTGCAGTGGTAGCCTAAAATGGCTACCATGAAGATGGGAGGCAGTCTGGAAAAATAAGACTGTGTTGGTGCGGAGAAGTCGTAATGGTGTGTGGACTGGATGAAATATTTCAAACTTTTAAAAGGTAACCCTGATAAAATAACAGAAAAAAGTTCTCATTAAGAATTGTGCTAGCAGTGATTTGAAAGAGAGAAAAAAACACAAGGAACTTGATTTTTGGAAAAAACTTAAATGGAAAGGAAATAATTCAGGGAGAAAACTTTTACAAAAAGAATATAAAATTGGAATTGGTGATTATATGGGATTTGGCACTAAATAGGCATTATTTAAAATGCTGAAATTGACTATGTAAAAAAAGAAAATAATAGCTAATATTCAGAAAATTAGCAAAGTTAATAAAAGCTTAAAAATGGGAGGGAAAGGTGGAAAGTGAAAACTGGATTAAGAGCACCACCTGTTGGTAAAAGAAAATTTTTACAGATCCTTTTACAACACGTGGTCTAATTAATGTGTGAACTTAAAAAGGAACAAAAGGAATTGTACAAGACCCCATAAAGTGGAATTATAAAAATTAAACAGCGAAGGAGTATGTGAAGATACTACCCCTGGATTTATTGGGTTTTTTTCCTTGGGACACTTTGATAAGGAATAGACTGATAAAAATTGGGAAATAAAGAGTTATGGACATTGACTTTAAAAATAAAAAAAAAAGATGCTGGTTCAAATGAAAACTAGAGGACAATTGAATAGTTATATATATATATATATAATTATATATATTATAAAAAGAAGCAAAGTAAAATGAGACAGATATGCAAAGAAATAAGACTGGATTTGGAAACTGTGAACGAAATGATAAACAGGCTTTAACCCTCAACCACAACCCTACCTCAACCGATCCACCATCACCCAAGACTAGGCATGCACGCCCCTAACTACCTCAATTCCAACTACTACTGGCCTTAAATGCAAACTACTCAATGCAAGAAGCCTCGTGAATAAAATACCTGAATTTTTCCTCCTACTAAATATGGATAAATTTGACATTATATTTGTCTGTGAAACATGGCTCAATGCATCTCTCGCTGACTCCATTACCACAGTAAGGGACTATCATGTTTACCGATCAGATCGTGAAATTCGTAGAGGAGGTGGTGTTGCTATCTTCTATAAAAAGTCCTAAAAACATCTAAAAAATATCCAAGTTACCCAGGAGCTTGCTCTTCCTGAGACCATCATATGTGAACTATCCTTAAATATCACAATTCGATTCTTACTATGTTACAGAGCACCTGATTATGACATCGAACATGTAAACAAGCTAAATACATTACTAACATGGGCTGCATCCTGCCCATATCCTTTTATCTTTCTTGGTGATTTCAATCTACCTCATATTGACTGGACCCTAAATGAATATACAACTGAAATCATACACACAACCTCCTACAATGCTATTACAAATCTGGGACTGGAACAACTAGTAACCAACAACACTAGACTAAACAACTGCCTCGATCTCATCTTCTGCAATAGTTTGAATTTAATTTACGGAATACAAACTAAAGAACCCTTTTCCAGCAGTGACCACAATATGATTGACTTTTGTCTCAACATACGCCCACACAAAAATCACCACAATGATGTAATCCCCAATTGTAACTTCAAAAAAGGCAACTATGATCTTTTAGACAACGATCTCTCATCCCTTGATTGGCAATCTCTATTCACTGGATGCAATACTGTTGAAGACCATTACAACATATTTTTACTTGAAGTCAAAAGAGTCATCAAACTATATGTACCAACAACAACTCCCAAAACAAAACAAAAAGCAGATTACCCATAACAATAAGGAAACTTCAATCCAAAAGAGATCACTCTGGCGGAAAAACAAATCTGGTCACGTTGCCAATTTCAAAAGCCGATACAAAAATTTATGCCACCAGATAAAGACCGAATGCACCAATTATCACATTAAACAAGAGGAAAACCTTCTAAGCACCAATTCCACCCGTGCTTTTTACAATTTTGTAAACAACAAACTAAAAGACTCAAGGTCCATCCCACCCTTGATAGGACCTGATGGTAAAGACTGCAACGACGACACCATTAAAGCCAACCTCTTTAACACATTCTTCGGCTCAGTATTTGTAAACAGCAATGGATCATGCCCAGTATTTCCTAGCCGTACCACAGATAACAACAATGATCTAATACATATCGATTTTACAGAAGACAATGTTGAAAAAGCACTACGCAATCTAAAACCATCTCTATCTATTGGACCGGATGGAATATGTGCCTACTTCTTAAAAAAGCTATCCACTGCCATAGCCAAACCTCTAAGCATAATCTTTGAAAAATCTTTCAGGACCAGCTCCTTGCCTAACCTATGGTCACAAGCCACAGTCATCCCCATCTTCAAAAAGGGAGACCCAAGCCTAGTTGAAAATTACAGACCAATCTCCTTATGCTGCGCCACCTGCAAAGTCATGGAATCAATTATTAACCAATCCATCATCCTCCACTTAGAGACAAACAACCTACTCTCCAATAAACAATTTGGTTTCAGAAAAAAACTATGCTGTAATCTGCAACTCTTACACTGCAAAAACATATGGACGACACAACTCGACCAGGGCAAAGCAATAGACGCAATCTACATAGACTTCTGTAAAGCCTTCGATTCAGTGGTACACGACAAACTACTCCTAAAAATAAAATCCTATGGTATCTCTGGACAACTGAATAACTGGATAGAAGCATTCCTGGCAAACAGACAACAAATGGTCAAAATTGGGAGCGTCCTATCAAATTCTGTACGTGTCAATAGTGGTGTCCCCCAAGGCAGTGTTCTAGGACCAACTCTCTTCATACTCTACATAAATGACCTCTGTGATCATATTAAGAGCAATTGCGTTCTTTTCGCTGATGATGTAAAGCTGTTCAATACCACAGACAATACTGCTACCCTACAAAAAGATCTTGACTATGTATCAGAATGGTCAAACAAATGGCAACTTCAAATCTCAACAAATAAATGCTCTGTCTTACATATTGGCAAAAAAAAAATCAGAAAATAAAATACAAGCTGAATAGTCAAGATCTTGTTGATGACCCAAGCTCTGTAAAGGACCTTGGAATACTCACCTCTAATGATCTAAGTGCTAGAGCCCACTGCAACTACATAGCCAAAAAGGCATTAAGAGTTGTTAACCTAATCCTACGTAGCTTTTTCTCTGGTAATATCACACTACTAACCAGAGCATACAAAACATTTGCTAGACCAATACTCGAATACAGTTCATCAGTCTGGAACCCACATTACATATCTGATATTAGCACAATTGAGAAAGTCCAGAAATATTTCACAAGAAGAGTTCTCCACTCCTCTACTCGTTGTAGAATACCTTATGCCACCAGACTTGAAATTCTAGAACTAGAAAACCTTGAATTACGCCGTCTTCGGTCTGATTTAAGCATGGTATATAAAATCATACATTGCAATGTCCTACCTGTCAATGAATACTTCAGCTTCAACCATAACAACACAAGAGTACACAATAGATACAAACTCAATGTTAACCGCACCAAACTTGATTGCAGGAAATACGACTTCAGCAATAGAGTGGTCAATGTCTGGAATACTCTACCCAACTCTGTAGTTTCTTCCCCAAACCCCAAAAACTTTAACCTTAGACTGTCTACTATTGACCTCACCCCTTTCCTAAGAGGTCTGTAGGGGCCGTGCATAAGCGCACCAACGTGCCTACCATCCCTGTCCTATTGTTTCTCTTATTCTTCTTTTATTTTTCTTATATGTACCCATTTCATGTATTCACAACTATGTATACACTTATACTCATTATCTTGTAAACAATTGGCAAATCAAATAAATAAATAAATAAAATAAATAAACAGAAGCTTGGACTTATGGAATAACATAGCAAAAAATCTAGAAATGGTGACACAAACTACAGAAAAACAAGGAAGGCAGAAGGGGAGGAGTTAAATAAAAGAGAAATTAGCAAAATGGAACAAAGGGACCAACAAATAACACAAAAGGATAAAAAGGGAATTAAATTTAAGATTTTAATGATCGATGTAATAAACAAAGGAGGGAACCTTTTGAAGGTTAAACAAAGGGAAAGGGAATCACAGAAAAAAGATCAGGAGGGGGCAAGGGCAAAAAATAAATAATTGGGGGGCAACAGTGGAAAGTAACAGAGAAAGGAGGAAAAATGGAAAGCAAGCTAAGATGAGATGAACTTATATAGTCAAGAGAGTAAGAGACAATGGTTAAAGATGGAAAGGATGAGGATTCTACCTGAAAAGGCATTTTAGTAGATAAGATATATAACTATAAATGTTGAGGAGTTTGGAACCAATATTTTATTATAGAATTATCATTAAAATAGATAAAATATTAATTAGAACAAAATAAGGATTAAAAACTTAATTGGAACAGATATGAAAATAAGATTTTATTATAGGATTATTATTAAAGATATAGAAATGTTTTTAGAATATACAAGAAAATTAATATGTAATATGAGGAATAAAATATCATGTGGAATGTGATAGAAAACATGTATATAGTATATGGCAATAGATAAAAATGAGAATATTGATATTAGATTATATAAATATAATATTAAAGAGAAATAAGAGGGAAAATATATTGATACAGTGTAATAATGAATGTGAACATAGAATATGTTAATAGACAAAAATGACTATATTGTTATTGGTTTAGACAATTTGTTAAATAGAAATAAGATGGGAAACAAAATTTGTGTAATGTAAAGAAGGTGGCAAAATTAAATTAATATTGAAAAGGAGATAAATACAGGAAAACATAAATTAAGATGAATTTATGAATGATATAATTTGATAAAAATTTGCAAATATGAAAAATACAAAGAAATATGAGAAATGAATATAGAGATTGATTAAGAATATAGAGACTGTTATAAAGTAATGTATGAGAATATAAAATGGAAAATTGGTAATAGGTAATGATATTAAATTAGATAAGAAAGCTGAATATATAATTATGGTCATGTTTATTCTATAATATAAAAATCTGGAATCACTGTTCACCCAAAGTTGTATTTAAAGAAATAAAAAAAAACGTTAAAAAAATTAACACTCCATGCACTGAGTTTCCACTGTAGATAATATACCAAAATAATAATAATCTCTACTTATAACCAGTCTGAAATCACCTACAACAATTGTAGTAGTTAAGTGTCCCACTCAAATCTCCTTAGAGTTTAGATATCATTCCACATTATAATACATTACAATAAATAAATAATATTATCAGCATGTAGTCATTTATAGTTTTGATATTATATATCAGATACTTGCAATTGACTGGGTAATTACCATTTGTATAATATTTTGTACAAAATTTTCTCAAAAAAAATTCCATTTAACTTGGATTGAACTTTTTGTGTCTTGAAAAGTCAATAAAGTTATCTGATTAAATGTTTCAAAGTGTACTAAATTATTTATATTACATAATAATTTATTAGTCAGTTAATGAAATTTGGTTTATATTCTACTCCTAACAATAATTATGCCATTTTTATTTCTGAAGACTCCATATACAGTTTATGTATTCTTATTTTCATATCTACCCATATAATTATAGCTACGGCAAATTTTGCAGCACAATATAATTATAGAAGGCAAATTTTGCAGCACAAATTCTGAATAGTAATTCTGTTGATTGGTTTCATTACATAAGAACCATAAACACAATACACATAACAAGTAAGGGATAGAATATTTGAAGAAATAAATCAAGAACTGCCTGGGAAAAGAAATAGATTTATGGGACTAGATTTGGGTCTGCTTTCCAAATAAACACTGGAAGTATTCTGAAGGCTGGTGATGTTCATGGAAAAGTAGTACTATAACAGCTCAAATCACAGGTCTCTTTGTGAATACCTTGCAGGGTTAGAAATGAAGCAGTACCAAACTGAAGGCAGTTATTCAGGTGAGGATTACTTGCAGGCCCAAGGGATCAAGAATGACACAAGGAGTTACTTCAGAGTAGTTTTTTTTTTTAATCTAGTGTAAGAAATTTTGCCTGACTAAGGCACTTATCTGCATAACCATAGAACCTATGAAGCTTCCAAGCTATGTTGTCTTTTTACTATTAGGGAGTCCATCCCCTGCAACTCTGGACAACGTTCTACCATAGTCTTCTACACAGAGGATGGCAGTACTGAATTAGAATGACACTGAACCCTTTGCTACTCTACAGACAATACTCTTATTAGAGCCTCTTATAAACTATGTTTAGTTTCTAGTTAACTCCAATGCATTGGATAGAGATAGTCCATTTAAACCAACAATTTCTCATATTGGGATTACAGCAGAGGCGGTATGCAGCAGGTTCTGACCAGTTCTGGAGAACCGGTAGCAAAAAATTTGAGTAGTTCAGAGAACTGGCAAATACCACCTCTGACTGGAGATTTTACAGTATCCTTCCCCTGCCATGCCCACCAAGCCACCACAGAACCAGTAGTAAAAAAATTTGAATCCCACCAGTGGATTGAAGCATTCAGTAACGATATAATAAAGTTTAGTCCCCGTCTTGACAGGAAATTCCTAAAAGTGGTTCAACTGTCTGAGTTAATGAAATTGGAAGGCAGAAAGGAATCACACAAAAAGGAGAAAGAATTTAATGGGTCTGCTGAATGATTTTTAAATGAAAGTTAAACATCAATAATACCAAGGATGGCCTTAGAACTCTATAAAGAAATGCCTTTCATATAAATTTGGAGAAAGATTATCTGCTGGCTCTTTTATGATGAAATATTGTTCTGTAGAGTAGCTCATTTCAACCATTTGAATTCAACTATCTATATGAGAAGGAGGGCCAGCTTTTTTCATTGACACATCAGCATAAAAGCCAGAAAGTACACAGACCGTGAAGAATAACGTGGAATGACTCCAGGAATAACAAGTATAGTTATGGGAGGAATAGGGGGTTGCATATTGAATAAATCACAATAATTCATAGGGAAAAATGCTTTAATTGATTTTGTGGTTCACAAAGGACTGAAACACAATTGCATTTTGTACTGAAGAAGAATTTTGTATGGTTCAGTTAAGAGTGGCATATCATTTAGCATCCCATTCATAGTTAATGAAATTTTAAACTTATTCAATCATTATGTGAAAATGTGTTTAGAATTAAGTGCAAAAGTGCTTGTTGCACTTCCGTTTGTAACTTTATGTTAAGATAGACAACATCCTAAGCATTGTAGCAATACACTTTCAGCAAATACTATGGAACAGAGTTGATATTCAGCAGGTTCTGACCAGTTCTGGAGAATCAGTAGCAGAAATTTTGACTAGTTCAGAGAACTGGCAAATACCACCTCTGACTGAGATTTTACAGTATCTTTCCCCTGCCATGCCCACCAAGCCACACCCACAGTAAAAAAAATTGAATCCCACCACTGGTATGCAAGTGTTTTACTGTTGTTCCAAGTTTAAAAATAGCATGTGCATATCAGGGGTATAAAGCCAGAACTGAGGATGAGCAAAAAGACAATTATCTTCACATAGCTTGTTACTCTGATCCAGGACAAGATCTGGAAAATGGGAGTTTCACTTTATCATTGATCATCATGTAAAAAGTGCAGGTAGAACAGAAGAATAAAATTTTCAGGCATGGTAAATCTTTATCAGGGCACAGAACAGTGGTATTCAGAATAATTCTATTTCAATTCTCAATTCCCAATATGAGATACATTTTTAAAAAAGAGGGGAGGAGTTTCCATTACATCATCATGGCTGGCTACCATATTGATTGTTTAAACCAGATTGTGTGTTCAATATGTTTACTATGGCCAACATGTTCAAGCAAGGAATGCATGATGAAAGAAACCACATGCCTGGAAATCTAGGAACAGAGGTTCAACAATTAATTTCCTTTGTTGGAGTCTCATTCAATAAAATAGTTTGCCCTTGGAGCAAGTTAGCTGATAACATTTAGGAAGTTTGTAAAGATCTGTTTCAAGAACCCTTCATGGGAGGGCTGAACTTGAATTCTTAGAAAGTTTGATCTGTGGGAATGCCTTTGGGAAGAATATGTTTACACAATATGAATTTTGTTTCTGGCATTGTTGCATTTTTACTTGGTAAGAATCACTCTGACAATCTTATTCTTGAAATAGATGAAAATAAATTTCATTTCTTTCTCAAGCTAAGATACTTATTAACATTAAGGTACAATTTCCTTCAGTCTCCCCTAATTTTCTCTTGTATCACCTAACTAAAATCTAAGTAAAATATGATCTACAAAAACAGATAGCCACTGAATGAGTAATAGCTCATTACGGTGGTTCAAACTACATTCAGCTTTAATTTAATAAGAATTCAGTTTGCTTTTGGTTGAATGCCATTTTTACTGTCACAGTAAATATTTGTTTTGTTTTTCTGTGGCATCGCTCTTTGATTTGGTTTCCAGAGAAATCCATTGGATTGTGGACTTTGTTGAGCATCAGTTCATTTTGCCTGTAGTAATTAAAAATACAATTCAAAATATTATTTTTGGACTCAGTTGAATCTTATACCTAATATCTAATTCAGACGATGGTATAAACTCGATGCTGAAAACAGTCCATTATAATAAATTGTCAGGGAGTGTGGCTGATGTACTTGTTTGAAGAATGAGATTTTGAAGTTTTCAATTTTATTTTTATGAGACTTGCCAGTTGGATCAGGTTTTTCTACATCACATATGTTTCCTCAATTTTATGGACAATCAACAGTAATCCTATGAGTAACAGAGGAAAATAAAAGCCAGGGGGGTTATTAGATTGTGTTCACATAGTTGACAGTTATGAATTATTTAGTTCTGGTATAAAAGTGTCAGAAATCTCTCTTGGTCCAATTGTTCTTTGAAATGGAATGACCACATAATAAAGGCTGCTATCATAATTGCCAGTTGACCAATTCTGCTTAGAGATTTACAATCATGATTTCAGACGAACAATTGGAAAGTAATGTTGATAAGTTAAGACAGTCTTCTCAAAATAAACATAAAGATAAGGAACATTGTTCTGGCAGCAGAGAAGAACCTTTTACTAGCATGGAATAAATAAAGTCTACAGTTGTATTTCTAAAAGTAAAACCAGGGATTGTGGACATTTTTCTTTGTTTCACAGTTGATTTATTTATTCAGTCCCTCGATATACCTCTGTTTAGGTTTTCAGCAAATGAGACAGATGTTCTGCCACTCCACACAATATATAATGTACATTTGGTTTTGGCACTTTAATTTGCTCAAGGCAGGTGATGAAACATAAAGCAAAACTGTGATATTCATCTGATACAATCTACATCTTTCAAGCAACAGTCCAAAACTACCTGAATATACTGAGTCAGTACAAAACATTTTTTTTCTAAAACAAATTTCATTGGTAGATTCTAATATACAAACAACTATTAGACCTATTGATTTTAAATTTCTATTTTGAATCATAATTATTCTGGGATTTTATTTGTGCTAGCAATGTAAATGAAAATACTGATCTATAAAATGCAAAGGATTAGGGAAATAAGCCATTAATATGTAGAAGAACTTAAATTGATTTGGGTGAAATGGCAGATTGTAACCTATTTGTGACAACAAAATTTTGAAATAATACTTGTAGTATTATTCATAAGAAAGGGTGTTCATTTATTTACAATTATTTGAACCCCTCTCTTGTAACTTACTTTGAAGACCTGCAAGTTATTCCTGGTTCCATTTTCTAATTTTTTTTTCAACACCAAGGAGAAGTGCCTTTTGGTATAGTCATTGATCTCCATTTTATAAATAAAAGATTTTTCATTGTTCTCTTGTTGCTGGAAGCAATAACACTGCAGTCGGACACATATATCTGATGAAGATAAAACTAGCAAAAGAAGATTTTTTTTTATTTCCCCCCCAAAAATTTTATAGGAAAAAAAGAAGACTTTCATGAATGGTTTTAGATTTGTTGGAAATAAAGGAGTGGAAAAATCTGAGTTTATTGCAAGGATTCTGCAGTATTATATAAATTTACCTGATAATAAGCTGAACTCAACCTAGTGTACTTTCGTCTTCTTCAACCTAGTGTACTTACGTCTTCTTCAACCTAGTGTACTTACGTATTCTTGCAGAATAATAGTTTTCTCAGCAGGTGCCCTTGGTTATTTCTCAATAGACATGTAAAGAGAGGTGAATGCAACTGATATGCAGGAAAATAGTTCTTGCATACTATGCCTGGGAGATTTGTACTCAGTTGATGTCCTTACTTTAGAATCTCTATTTTATCTTTGCCTTTATCATAATTATGATGTGACTTTCTGAACACTTCCCAGAATTGTGATAGAAACATAATAAAATAAAAATATCACTATTTGGATATATTTTCTGACTGTATAATGAAGAAAACTATATAGAGTTCAGGACAAATACATAGTGCCAAGAGTAGTCTAGTAGAGTTCAGGACAAATACATACTGCCAATAATAGTATAGATTCTCCGTCATGGTTGTCTCAAAAAGAAGTGTTGGGACAACCATGACCTGGATGATTGAGAATCTCTACAGACTTTTAGCTATACAACTTGGGATGAACACTCTTTGAATGGTGTGAGAGTAGGAAGGGATTTCCAGAGAAAAATTACAGACTACAGGAACCAGTAGTACTACTCAGGTGACCCTGAGGACACAGATAAACCTCCAAGTGCTTCAATGACCCTCTAAAACATGGGTGTCAAACTAACAATGTCATGGCAGCATCATGTGACATATCGGGATCCAGCCCCTTTGCTAAATCAAGTGTGGCATGGCCAGTGTGTGACATATCTGGCCGACAGGCCAGGAGTTTGACAGTCCACTATAAAAGGATGCAGATTACAGCTTTCTGCAAGGAATATAAATCCTTCCATTCCCCACTATTCTGTTAGAGTTGAAGAAACTTCTTGGATGAGAAGTGAAACCTGAGGTGGTATTCAGCAGGCTCTGACCAGTTCTGGAGAACCGGTAGCAGAAATTTTGAGTAGTTTGGAGAACTGGCAAATATAACCTCTGACTAGAGATTTTACACTATCCTTCCCCTGCCACGCCCACCAAGCCATACCATAGAACCGGTAGTAAAAAAAAATGTGAATCCCATCACTGAGTGAAACATCTTCAAAATAAAAAACAAGAAAGCCCAGTTGCCTCTGAAAAAAAGCACCATTGGGAATACTGCCAATAATCTTTTCTGCTCTCCTTGCCACATTCTGCACCACCTTACTGCTTCAGACAGGAAGGTGAGGACTGCAGAAAAGATTATTAGCAGTTCACTCCCTTACATCCAGGACATAGCATATAAGCACTGCTTGATCAGGGTATGCAGAATTATCAGGGATGCTATACATCCTCTCCATGACCTGTTTTCTTTGTTTCCTTCTGGGAGGAGGCTTTGTGGTATATGAAGCAGAGCATCTAGATTCAGTCACAGTTTGTTCACATAGCATCAAGTTGTGAATTCTCAAGTTTCCTCTTTCCACTACATATTCAAAATGGATAGTGATTAATAATTATATGTATTTATATATAAGGGTGTAGATGCATGCACGCATACATACTCAATGTATATAGCATATCTTTAGTTGTGTTATGTATGGGTACACTTTTGGGTGCAGGCAACAGAATTTCATTTTTAATGTGTGTCAGTGTAAAAAAATGACAATAAATGTGATCTTTATTCTATCCTATCCTATCCTGCCCTGCCCTGCCCTGCCCTGCTCTGCCCTGCCCTGCCCTGCCCTACCCTACCCTACCCTACCCTGCCTTACCTTACCTTACCTTACCTTACCATACCTTACCTTATGGAAAGAAAGAAAAACATCATGAAACTTGGCTGGCTTCCGAAATGGTTGTACCAATTCATGGAAGTCATGAAGATTAAGGTGATTAGCCTCGATGGCTGTATGACTGTTCTGAAAGTCATCTCCTAGGAGATCAGTAGTTAAATTTACAGAATCTTGCATATCTGTAAGGAGATTATTCCCCTATCACTTTATTCCCCTTCCCCTATCACCAAGAAACTAGGACAGACCTTTCTGAGACATTTGCCATGCCCATCTTCCATCTGTGGGCTAAGCTGCCTCCTATCCAACGAAGCTGTGGTTCTCCCCTATCTCCAAGGTCATCCTCATGAACCATTGCAATTCCTAAAGTGACATAAGAAAATAGGATGACAAATTTCCTGTGAAATTTAAAACAGTTAGTCCCTTTTAATAATTTAAACATTTTCCTGTGAAATGTTATTATTCTCCTTCAATATGGCTTACTTGCTTTACACAATGGATTTATCAGTCATATTTTAATAGCAATGATTATTTTAAAATTTATTTTTTTAGATCTGTTCTGCTATTTGATAAACTGCATGGTAGTGACTGAAGATAGCATATGCTCTTCATTTCTCACATGATGTGAAATTAAGGTTGGCATATGCTGATTGAATAAATTGCAGTTGGCTGAGTATAGACAACATTCTAAATTATAGGCTATTGTTTGCAAATAACAGTGGATAGATTCACATCATACAATAAGACAATATCCAAACAAATTACACTTCATCTGATTTAGCCAATTGTGATGAGTAAAGCCAATTACTATGATGGGATGGTTAATATGTTCTATTTTTTTTAATCTCTAGAATTTTATGATTCTGGTTGGGGAGAATTGGTTTTATACAAAATAAGACATTTGAATATATAATGCCAACACTGTGGTATAAGTGCTCAGGCAGCTAAAGACATGTATTATTTTAAACCAGGTCCAGCTACATAACCTCTCTGAAAGTTGAAGATGAAGATTTAATCATTAATGCAAATTATTTTCAAACATTTAACAATTACGCTGTAAGATCCAATCTGTTAAAATGCCTTTGTGAACAATAATGCAGTCAAATTGAGAACTAATTGCTTCCTTGCTGTGAACAATAAAGGCCCCTATTTACATAAGCCATTAGATGGATTATCTCATGAACATCTCAGTTCCTCATCTTATGAAGATTCAATGAAAAATGAATAACAAAAAAGTAATTTCCCCACTACAATCATATAGAGATATACTCTGTAAAATTTTAAAAAAAGAAAAACTATTTGTGATGGAATGTACACATGTAGGTGCAGAAGGATGTATGTGTTTGTGTATGTGAGGCTTTTGGTAACATAGAGTTATCCCAAAGAGAGGCTCAGATTAAGTGACTGTATAACCCCGCACTAGATGGGGAAAGGAGAAAGAGGTTTGGGTTAGCTACACCCTAGAATCTCTCATTTTTCTAACATTTAATTTAAATATATTTCATTGTAATGTATAACTGCTAGTTGGTCCTCTATTCTGAAATGACAGAGAACAGACTCTGCACTTTTTCTGTGTAGTGCTTCAGTTTTTTGAAGAAGGTTATTTTATCCCTCTTTACTCTTTTCAAGTCTAACCATACCTCTTCAATCTTCCTCACAGAATTTAATTTCTAGTCCTTGATTATCGTTGCTGCATCTTTTTCAATTTTTCTGAAGTTCTCTTAAAGTATAGAGTCCAATGTATGTTATCTGATTAAAGCAGAATAAGATGAAATAATTACTTTTCTGGGTGATTGGGCCAGTCACTCTTTCTTAACCTAATTCACCTCACAGAATTTTGTTGTGCATGGAAAAATGGGAAGAAGGAATATTATGTATGTTCTCTGCCTTGAGTTATTTATAAAAATAAAGGCAGAATATAAATAAATAAAATAAACAAATTACAACATAAAAGGCCTGCTTCCTATACCTTGCCAGATGATATTTTGTAATAAATGGGACCCAGCTAGTCACTTCTGTTGAACAAATAGTCTGGATAGAAACAGTCAGAGAAAGTTGGTCCTGCAAATAACCTTGTCCCATAACATGAAAAACTATGTAGCTTGATTTCTATCCATAAGCCTACTAAAAGTCAGCGTAGCTTGCAGAACAGAGGCATAACGTGGGTTCAACAAAGTGCACCAGAAATGTTTCTGCTGCCATGTTATGAACCAGCTGAAGATTCTGGATGTTCTTCAATGGCAGGCCTGTGCAGAGCACATACCTTGCTATCAGCCTCATCTCTGCACAGTCAGGGACAGAGTAATCACAAGCTTATTGACATTATAACTGTCAGAAGGAAGATCTCTAAAAATGCCACACCAACACCACCAACCCCTTAGCAACTAGATGATAGCACTTCCAATCTGAAGCTTCATGCTGCCAAACAATTGCTTGATGGATCTACGACAGCCACTGCATTACTGCTTGTTGCCAATTTGTCTGTGACTCCAATCATTCCAATACTTTTCTGGGTGATTGGGCTATTAATCCCATCAATAGGTCCCTAAACAAGGAACCACATAGCTTTTCTTACTGCTTAGTACAGTGCTCCAAAGGCTCCTTTTGGCAACATCAAAGGCCATACTTACCAATTAAACAACCAAATCCTCCCCTTTAAACAAAAATTCTCTTTTATCCCTCTACATACTTTTATTTGTCCATGAGCCAACTGTAACATATTCTTAGCCACTGGTCCAAGAGCCCATCTTCAACAATTACTCACTTATCCAAGTACTAGGGTGGGGTGGAATGTTGGGATCCTGTTCTGAATTTCAATGGCACTCATCCTAAGTATCCTATTTACTTGTACAGTGAGCTTATTCTGAGGAACTTGACTGCCTTATATTCCAGTCTCTGCTTACTCAGCAGGAAATAATTATCCAATCCCTACAATGGGCAATCAGCAGCAGCTTTAATGAAAGCAATTTTTGAATTTCTGTAATCATTTGCAGAGAATTGCTTTGTGCTTAATACAATATTCACACGTTCTTATAGCTACATCAATAGTCCACAAGGATTAGATACAAAAAATGGACAGCTGCATTTTTGTATACACAAAAAGTGAATGCCAGGCACACATGGCAATATTGGATTTTAATCACACATATACAATGTCATTCCCAAGTGTGTGGAGATGTTCATTTGTCTTTCACACTGAAAAAAATATCAATTATCTAAAATTGGAATTTGGGGGCAAAATAGTGCATGTTTGCTAGTTAAATAAGAAAAAATGTTATATATAAATGTAAACATTTATTGAAAAATAGCAATACATATTTACAATAAAATAACGTAGTTGGTGAGTCATTGAAAACTTCAAACAAGTAGTTTAGACCAATTAATTTCAAAATTAATTGCAGTATATTTAATGCCGGTAGAATCAGATTCAGTTAATTCCATTTGCTCAAAGGCAGTTAGGGCTCATTTTTGTAACAAATTATTTCTTACTTGTTTTAATTTCTCCAGTCAACATTCAACATTTATATTTCTTAAACTAACTCTTCCACTTCTGCAGAAAAGTGTGAAATAGTTTTTCCCCCAAAATCTATTAGCACTCCTGTGTATGAAAAAGAGATTAAGATAGTCTGGGGTGTATAAATTTACACCTGAAATACAAGTTCTGCCTGAAAAACATGTTCAAGCAACAAGTTGTGGACTTGTTTGTGGAACTGCCTACTGTGCTGATTATGATGAATTTTACTCACTTTCCCAAGTTTTCAGCAGGAGTGCTCATTAATTCATCATCTAGGTGATTTTATTTGTAATTAAATGAAACTTGGTTGGTGAGTTTGAGAGAGAGACATGAAAGAAATATAATTTACACAATCTGATATTATCTTTGATTTAGTAATTATATTAACATCATATTTTCAGCTATGATATACTTCACCAAAGTTTACTGACTAAACCTGTGTTCATAGGATCCATTGACTGTATGCATACAAAATACTGAATGATAAATTAATTAATTAAACTTTTGTTTAATGTTTGTCAGGCCTAAATGATATAATTAATTATTCAAGGCAATTTCTTTTCTGAGTTTCTGTAAACTTAGATAAGGAAATTTCATAAACATGTTTTAGTTAACCATGAAGTTAGAACATGTTAATCATTAATTATGTTGTATTAGCACAACATTCCAACAAGCAAACTACATTTTTATTTATCTCACTTTGTGAACCTAGACACTACTTCTTAATCAGGGATGGGATTCTACCAGTTTACACCTATTGGATAGAACCAGTTGTTAACATTCTAAGCAGTTCAGAGAACTGGTTGTTGGAAGAAATTACTGGCCTAATCCTGTAAGGAAGGCAGGAAGGAAATATTCTGGTGTTGCTTACAGAAACTGCCTCTCCGTTAACTCTTATTACATTCTTAGCAGGACTAGACTTCCTGTCTCAGGAACGTCTCTGGAGTTTTTTTCCCCTCCTTTGCTGGTACTTTGCTTGTGTGGAGTGACCATTCAAAGTTACAATGGCACTGACAAAAGTGACTTATGACCATTTTTCACACTTAGACTGTTGCAGCATCCCCACAGTCATGAGAGGCCCAGGCGAGGAGGTGCGTGCCTCAATGTGAGTGATATTGAGTTGGCATACCCTGCCAATAACATGACCACCAAGCCATGTCCACCAAGTCACATGACATTCTTAACTTAACATTCTTAACACCTGCCACCTAAGCCACGCCCACAGAACCGGTTGTTAAAAATTTGAATCCCACTCCTGTTCTTAATAGCCAAAAATAGTTTTGGACAATGGTGATGAATTAATTATCTCCTTTTATGCCATATGCAAGAGCTGTTTAGATTGACCATCTAAGCTTTCTTTAACTTTCTTTTGTAATAACTGAAAGCATAAAAATAACTTTGGGTCGGCACAAAACTTAATACTCCATTATTTTTCAATTTCTTCCCTGCATTAGCTGGTGGTCTCAGTCTACTCTAATAATATGAATGGAAGGAAGGAAAGCTAAAGCAATTTACAAACAGAAGATTATAGAGCCTTTAGTTTAGAAATGGACCCCAACTTCTATTACTAGTAAGTTATTTTTTTCCGTGTAATACTTTTACATTATATAGTTAAGAACCAGATAATTTCTCTAATGATCATATTCACCATATGAGGCATTCAATCCTTGCTTTAATTTGCAAATTTCCATTACTTATCATAATTTGTCATCCCATGCTTTTAAAAAGAAAAGAAATTGAATTTCTTAATTTCTCTTTGTATTAAAATAACAAATTCTGCCAAGAACAGCTGAAAATAAATTAGCGAAAATGGGTGAAGTACTTGAGGGGATATTATACAGTAGCAAAGTAATGTCAATTCTTATGTTTTGTCTAGGCTTTTAATAAAGAGAATTTATTTGTCATTAAAATGTTTAGGAAATGAAATATATACTTCTATTTAAATCTACTATATTATAAACAGTAGATTACAGTGTTCAGTATTAATCTACTTCATGAATCATCTATTAGGGTAGGTGCTTTATTGAAATTATTTCTTTCCATATTTATGGGTTCTCGCACTGAATTTATATATGATCAGTTTCTGAAATACCAAATTAAATGCATTTAGCTATCCTATATTCACACCATTAAGAGCAGAATAAGCCATTCATCTTCTATAAAGGAATGAAGTTGAAAACATAGGATGATAAAACTCTATTGTCAGCATCGCACTGATTCACATGGATATATAGAATTTAAGGTCTTGAATTAGGGTCAGCAATATCAACCTTCTCTCAACCTTGAAAACTGTCAGTCTTATGAAATAAATGTTTGTATTCTAAAACTAAAACAGCTGTAGTAACAGAATCTTGCAAGTCTGAATGTGTTTCTCTCTCCCTTCATTTTACCTTCACGTGAATGAAGGGGGTGTTTCCTAGTTTGGTCCTTGGAATGAGTTTAAGCTGAGCTTGACTGAACATTGCCTTGATGATGGACTTCCTACCCTCTTTCAGGTCCACTTTCTATGTCATCTACAGAAGTTCAGTGGGTGACTGGTCATTATTTTCAGCCCAGTCTATTTCACAGAATGGTTGCAGAGGGGGATAAAATGGAATTTATGTGAATTGTAGACTTCATTTAATTCTTAGGAAAAAATGCAAGATATAAATATAATTTATAAATTTTAATTACAATTGTGTGTGTGTATATGTGTGTGTGTGTGTGTGTGTGTAAATAGAAAATATATTTAAATGTAATTTATATACGTAATTTATTCCAAGCCAACATAGTGCCCGGCTGAAGCATATTACTTAACAATTCATGCAAACTATTAAAAAGAATGTACAGGATTTATAAATGATTTTATTAAAATACAATACATAATGGAAATAATTTTAGCACCCTAAATTCACCATTTTTCTTAGCAGTTTTTAATGTTCAATTTTTGTCCTTTCAAGTATAAATGTAGCATCAGAATATATTAAAACATATAAAGATTATTCTGTGTTCTTCTTTGGACTGATTTTTTTTTGGAGTCATAGTTCAGGTGATGTACATCTAGTAAAGTATATTTTAATCTTAAATGTTTATGGCATAATATATAATTAGACTTTAAGAGGGTTTCCAGAAAGAACCTATTGCTTTTGGTGTAACAGACTTAAATTGATTTCTACATAAATTGGAAACACAAAATATTGGCTCTATTCCATTAAACTATAATTTAATGTTATAGTTATAATTTAATTTTCACATTGTTCATCATTTAGCAAGAGGAAATGGTGCTAAAAGCATCCAAAAAAACCCCCTCTTATTTGTTTAAGTGCTAGTAATCTGCATTTGTATCCACTCCTATCTTGTGTCAACATCCAATATGGAGGCAGGTCCAATAGGAAAGCAAAAAAAATAATATGCTTTTGCTACTATGCTGCCGCAATTCTCCAGGTCTTCCATTCAATGCCAAGCAGAACCTGATGAATTCTGGGAGTCCACAGGTCTTAATGTTGGCAAATTGAGAAACACTGATTTAGACCTTTGATTCTAGCTCCTGTTGCAGACTAACAACTGAAACAACATGCCAGCAACATGCTCTCTCACCCAGCACGCATACGGATTTTACAGTTAGCCAGCACTGTTCAATTGAACATTAAAATTATACTTCAAGAGGCTCACGAAGTAAGAAAATTTGTTGAAGGACAGAGTGTTTCGTGGCAGAAGGAGGTTATCAGCTTTTCAGCTTTTCTGTTAAAAGGTTATAAAACAAATATATGGGATGGTAGTATATCTGATAGAATTTTCATCTTATTTGTCAGGGAGAGAGGCAGGCATTTGGCATTGGAAAGCTGCTGCAGCTGCTGCTTTTATGACTGCTGTATCGGGGTAGGTGGGAGTATTCAGGAGCTGCTAGCAAATTCTGTTCCACTTGCTGGCCTGATTCATTGTTCTGCATAAACTAGTGGTCTATCTGAGCTCGTACATATTTCTGGTACTAGGGGAAAACAGTGGAGACCATCCATAGCTAATAGCTTTTCATGAGGGTCAGTAGCCTTTGATGTAATCCTAGAATTCCTTCCTATGGAGTTTGGAGTCAGGACTAATCTTGGTCCTGAGCAGAGGTGGTATTCAGCAGGTTCTGACCAGTTCTGGAGAACTGGTAGAGAAAATTTTGAGTGGTTTGGAGCACTGGCAAATACCACCTCTGACTGGCCTGTCCCCCACCTATTCTCTGCCTCCCAAGTCCCAGCTGATTGGATGGGTCTTTTTTTGTTGCCCTGCACAGGAGAACAGAGCTGGAAAGCAGGTAAGTGGGGTGGGGAGGGAATGGGGATTTTACAGTATTCTGTCCCTGCCACACTCACCAAGCCACGCCTACCAAGCCACACCACATCCACCAAGTCACACCCACAGAACTGGTAGTAAAATTTTTTGATTCCCATTACTGGTCCTGAGATGTCATAATGTGGGCATGGCAATTAAATGCTATTTATTTTTATTTATTAATGTGTATGCTTTCCATCTTACTGTCAAGCTTAGGAACAAAATATATTCATATTCTTTAGTAGCAGTAGGTTAAAAGACAAGGCTCAGATAAGTTGCTTCACCCTGATAGGCTTTTTCTTAACCATTTCTTGATATTAAAGATAGTGTTTTCTTTAGAATCTGGTCTCCTACCCAGCTTTCTGGTTTCAGATCTCATATTAATATAGCCAAATTTACAGGACTGAGAGGCCCTCTGCATATGCCCAGAAATGTTTAAGTGATAGAAGTGTTCAAAGAGAACAAGGCAAGTTGAACAAAACTCAGTGCTACAATATTCTTTAGTGAGTGGCCTTTTTTGGCTTCTCCTGTTCAATCTTTCTTTTCTTTCTTTTTTTTCTTTTTGCTAACTAGTGTATGTCAATTCAAGCCTTATATAGGCACTAAGTTGTTTATTACAATCTATTAAACATAATGAGACTTAGACAGTTCCTTGTGCACACAATTACCAAAACCCCTTCCCTGCAGGTTTTAACAGATGTAGCTTTAATTAGTGAGGAACTCAGCGGAGGCAGAATGACAATTTATCTCCCAAATGAAGAAATGATAGACATATCCAGATCAGGCATGATCACAGTTGAACCATTCTTTTAATATAAACAATTATATAAAATTAGTACTCTTTTTTCCTGGAAAGGTTCCCATGTTTTTCATTTGATTTGATTTGATTGCAATTTTCTTCAGAGATCCCTAGTGGCCACGTAAAACTGGAATGTGAGAAAGGATGACCTCTCTATATTGTTGAACTATAGTTTGCAACATCCACTGTCATGTGCCCTGAGCATTGACATTTGGCAATATTTGAATGACTATAATTTTCCCAATCAAAGCTTTTGATAAACAAAGTCCCAAAATGTTATACTTCTATTCATTTAATTTAAATGTTTTATATAGCAACCACCTTATACAAAATTTAGTTCCAGTATTTACAGCCAATATAAATATAAATTGCAGTATTTCATAAATAAAAAGCATCAAAATAGGATACTTAATCTATACTGGATCCAAGTAAAAATTGATTTATTTTATTAAGCTCAGTGTATCTCAGTTCTGTTCAAGACTTCCGTAAAGAAGAAGTTGCGAGATCTATTTTTTAAAACTATGAAATATTATCAGACATTTAAAATAAGGACACTCTAAATCCAATATTCCTCTAATACATTTGTGCTAAAGATGCAATGGCTTAAAAATATCCCTTTTTTTGAAAACTTAAAGTATAGTTTTTCGGCTGGGTACCTACAATATGCTTTTGCATTGAAGAAGATTCTTTAGGATACTTGGACAGCCAAGAAAACAAACCGATTGATCACTGAATGAGTAAATCAAAAGTTTTCATTTGTGGCAGAAATGACCTGGTTCAAACTATTCTACTTTGGACAAAGACCAACTCTGTGGGAAGGCTTTAATACTGGGAAAGGAGAAAAGAAAGGGAAAAAAAAGAATGACCAGCAACAAAGTGGATGGACCCTGTTATGTTTTGAGACACCGTTAGGAGACTTGAACAAACTGTTTGGGAATACAGATAGTCTTTGACCTGGGGCCACTATGGAGCCTGGAATTGCGACTGTAAGTTGTTGCAATTGTAAATGACAGCACTACATGGCCAATGTTGATTTTAAAGCAAGTCATCATGGTCATAAAGTAAATCATGTGATTTTTTTTAAAGTGAAACAAATGGTTGTTAAATGAATCCAGTATTTCCAATGGTGTTTTTTTTTTTTGCCATTTTCTGCCAGAAAGCATTAAAAAGTAACTAATTAATATCATGTGACTGGTTGAAAATGTTAATTCACTGTCAAGCACCCAAAATGTATCATATCTATGAATGATCATTAAATGACTACTTGTAAGTGAAAGATTTCTTGTAGATTTTCATGGAGAAAATATTTCTATGTGGTCACTAGAGGTTTAAAATGATTTGATAGCACATAATCAATACCTCAAGTTGCTCATCTACATTGGAAATGTAAGCCTTCTGTGAAAAGCCCACTCTGGATTTCCTCTGAACCATTTCCTCTATATGCATCATCTTTTAAATTATAATCCAATTTAACACCTGAAGCACTTCGGAGGGAATTATTTCAGGGACCATTTCTCCAGGTGACTGAATGGAATAATTAACACAAATCAGAGCTGGTAACCTTAGCTAACCTGCTGAGATTCAGAGTATCTAATTAGCACCTACTCTTTTCTATATTAATAAACCAGCTTTTCCAGAAAACTTTCCTTGGTAAATTCTTCAGGCAACTTGGCTTTTTTCTTTCTCCATTCTCTCCCCCCCGCCCCACCAGTTCTAATAACTATGTTAACATTGTGGTACTATATACATTGCTATTCTGTTCTTTTCTTTAAAAAATCTTAGTTATAAAATATTAAAAATTAAAACACAAAACCTGTTTCATATTATTCATAGCTTAAGTAAGACGCAAAAATGGCCAGTAGTAAATGAAAGAATTAGAACTTTTTCATACAATAAGTATAACAACAACAAATAGAATAGAATAGAATAGAATAGAATAGAATAGAATAGAATAGAATAGAATAGAATAGAATAGAATAGAATAGAATACTTTATTGGACAAGTGTGATTGGACACACAAGGAATTTGTCTTGGTGTAAATACTCTCAGTATACATAAAGAAAAGGTACATTCATTAAGAATCAAGAATCATAACGTACAACACTTAATGATAGTCATAGGGTACAATCAACAATCAAATCATACTAGGAAACAGTCAATATAAATTGTAAGGATACAAGCAACAAAGTTACAGTCCTACAATTACAAGTGGGGGGTGGGGGGGTGATAAGGAGTGATGAGAAGATTAACAGTAATAGTAGTGTACACTTTGTAAATAGTTGAACAGTGTTGAGGGAATTTTTTGTTTAACAGAGTGATGGCTTTAGGGGGGAAACTGTTCTTGTTCTGGTGTGCAGTGCTCTATAGCGTCGTTTTGAGGGAAGGAGTTGAAACAGTTTATGTCCGGGATGTGAGGGGTCTGTAAATCACAGCTCTCTTTTTGACTCATGCACTATACAGGTCCTCAATTGAAGGCAGGTGGGTAGTAATTGTTTTTTATCCTCTGAAGTTTGTGTCTGTCCTGTTGGGTTGCAGAACCAAACCAGACAGTTATAGAGGTGCAGATGATAGACTCAATAATTCCTCTGTAGAACTGTATCAGCAGCTCCTTGGGCAGTTTGAGCTTCTGAGTTGGCGCAGAAAGAACATTCTTTGTCGTGCTTTTTTGATGATGTTTTTGATGTTAGATGTCCATTTTAGGTCATGTGATACAGTAGAACCTAGAAATTTGAAGGTCTGTACTGTTGATACTGTGTTGTCTAGTATTGTAAGAGGTGGTAGTATGGGAGGGTTTCTTCTAAAGTCTGCCACCATTTCTGTGGTTTTGAGTGTGTTCAGTTCCAGATTGTTCTGGTTACACCACAAGGCAAGTTGTATAACCTCCTGTCTGTATGCAGATTCATCGTTGTCTCGAATGAGACCATTTACTGTTGTGTCATCAGCAAACTTCAGTATTTTAACAGATGGATCATTTGAGATGCAGTCATTGATATATAGGGAGAAGAGAAGTGGAGATAGCACACAGCCTTGAGGGCCCCCTGTGCTGATTGTACAGGTATCGGATATGATTTCGCCTAGCTTCACCTGCTGCTTCCTGTCTGTTAGGAAGCTTATCATTCTCTTACAAGTGTGTTCAGGTACCGCTAGTTGGTTAATTTACTTAGAAGAGTGTCTGGAATGATGGTATTGAATGCTGAACTGAAGTCTACAAAGAGGACCCTTGTGTAGGTATTTGGAGATTCAAGGTGTTATAGGATGTAATGCAGAGCCATGTTAACAGCATCATCTGTCGATCTATTTTCTCGGTATACAAACTGCATGGGATCTAACAGCGGATCCATGATGATTTTCAGGTGGGACTGCACAAGCCTTTGAAAGATTTTCATAACTACAGATGTTAGAGCAACTGGTCTGTAGTCATTCAGTTCCTTGATGGAGGGCTTCTTTGGCACTGGGATGATGGTAGAACGTTTGAAGCAGGAAGGAACATAGCACATCTCTAGTGATCTATTGAAGATTCAGATGAAGATGGGGGCCAATTGGTCAGCACAGACTTTTAAGCAAGGAGTTATCTTGTCTGGCCCTGATGCTTTTCCTGGCTTCTGTCTGTGTAATAGATCTTGCATTTCTTTTTCTGTGATCACCAGAGGTTGTGAGCCCAATGGATTGGGGCCATTTGTAGGAGGCTTGGCCGTTGTTGGTGTGTTTGAGATGTGGGTTGTGGAGATAGGTGGCTGTAAGTTTCTTTTCAAACCTGCAGTAAAACACATTCAGGTCATCTGCTGGTTGTTGATTTCCTTTTGCCTGGGAAGGAGGTTTGCTGAAGCCAGTGATGTTTTAAGAGTTTTCCACATGTTTGCTGGTTCATTTGTTGAGAATTGATTCTTTAACTTTTCAGAGTAGCTTTTTTTTGCTGTTCTGATCTCTCTTGTTAATATGTTTCTGGCCTGGTTATATAGCATTCTGTCACCTTTTCTGTAGGCTTCCTCTTTGGAATGACGTAGCTGCTTAAGTTTAGCTGTGAAGGAAGGTTTATTGATACTATATATTTGCAGGTTCCTTGTTGGTACACATAAGTCTTCGCAGAAGCTAACATATGATGTTACAGTATCTGTGAGCTCATCTAGGTCTGCAAAGGCATCTTCAAAAACATTCCAATCAGTGAAATCAAGGCAGGCCTGGATGTAAGAAAATCAGGCCATACCAAGTTTAAAACTTTCTATTCCAATGTTAGATCCTATTTTAGATTTAGCTTTATACAAAATCTGATCTGAAATGGAGAAGTAGGCACTCTCCAACTCTCATGCGATTGACTTCAAGTTTGCTGCCAAATTTACCCAAGCAACAAGGCAATCTCTAAGGGATTGCTTCACCCCACCCCACCCCACCCCACCCACACAACCCCAATCTAATTTTAAAAAAATTAAGACTCTAGATTTGAACAGACAGCAGGTTAACTTTTCTTCTGGTCATAGAAACTACTAGCCATAGAAATATGTATTGCATAGATGCAAGAATAACTTTAAACACATAGGCAATCAAATAAATGAGTCTTAGAGTACTGCATTAGGAGGCAGATAGCATATTTTTTTGACTAACCCACTTCATTAAATGACATAAGTTTTTGTGACCTATAAGTTCACTTCACCAGATCTATGTGGCTAAACTAAGATTTAAACTGGGATGATGTACATATTAGTCATAAAAGGTGTTCCTGATTTCTGACTATCATGGATTAACACAGCTGTTCTCCTACAGAGTCTGCTTGAATCCTGCAGAGAAGCATATTCAGAACTAGTAATTTACACACAGCTCATGAATGCTCCCTTAAAAGATGCTATACATTTCTAAAAGAACAGTTCATATTTAAACAAATTCTTTCTGCAGTCCCATGTGAAATGCCCACAAGGAAAGCTCTGCAGAAGTGTTATGAAAAAACTTGTCTCACTTTACTCATGCTTTAACTTTAGAACAACCAGGTCAGTAGTATTGATTTATTTCTTAACTGTGTTGCCAATATTATGTGAAGATTTAAATATCAACAATTTATGAGGGTATCTATGTGTATGCATTTTTTTTAATGGATGATAGTCATTATTTACTGGATAATAAGCATGGTTGATTTTATTACCCTTCCTTCCTTCCTTCCTTCCTTCCTTCCTTCCTTCCTTCTTCCCTCCCTCCCTCCCTCCCTTCTTACTAAATTATTTAGGCTAAGAAAGTGGAATGAAATCCTGCAGTATTTAAATGGTAATGAAGTTCCATATCTTCACTATAACTTATCTGGGAATTTATCAGATACAATTTTTGTAAAGATAGGTCATTATTCAGTAAATGTGCTTAAACCATGTATAAAAACTATTCAGATAGTATGATATATTTTAAAATCTTTATTTCCCTTTGTTATTATTTTTTCCTGCCCAACAGACCTTGATTGAAGTGCATCAGGCAGCTTTCCTTTTCTTGGGCTATGATAACTAAACTTTGGAGAGTTTATTGATTGATTTATATATTTCCTTTATTTTGTATAATTCAAGATGGAGTACACAATCTTCCTACCTTCTATTTTCCCCACAACTATTATGCAAGGTAGGTTGAGCCAAGAGAGGTCACTAGTGGTAAAAGTGGATTTTTATGGATCCAAAGTGGTATCCTCTTTACACAAGAGAGATAATTATTAGTGATCTGGAGAAATACTAAGATCAGATTATTCAGACTTCAACAGATAGTTAGGACTGCAGAAAAAAAAAATCACAACCAGCCTGTCTTCCATTGAAGACCTGTATACTGCATGAACCAGAAAGAGGGCTGAGAAAATATCTACAGAACATCACATTCTGGACATAATCTATTTCAGCTTCTCCCCTCAGGACACCACATGCCAAAGCAATCAAACATCATTTCCCCCGTCCCTGGGCCATTACTCTGTTGAACACTTAATTCACACAGGACTGTTTTTTCTCATCTTTCCTACTGTCTTTTCCTAGTGGTTCCTTATGATTTATCAATTGTTATTGTAACTTAAGATTAATGATTGTAATTATGATTGTGACCTTTGACCTATTACTTGCTGTTTATATGTACACTGTTAACTTATGCACTGGAAACAAATTCCTTGTGTATCCAATTACATACTTGTAATACTTCTAATATACTTCTAATAAAGAATTCTATTCTATTCTATTCTATTCTATTCTATTCTATTCTATTCTATTCTATTCTATTCTATTCTATTCTATTTTTTTTAATAAAGTTTTATTTGGGTTTTCACACACAAAATACAAGTAAAACATCTTTTTTGAAAATAGCATGGTCCCGGGTTGAATTTCTTTATACAGACACAAAACTCAATTTCATGCTCCTTTTTGTATTCTATCCCATATCTTATACTATTTTACATTTTCTATATAGTTTTTCCCCTCTTTTAATTTTCTCAATTTTATTTTGATTATCTCATCTCAATTCAAATCATTATATTTGTACTTTTGTCTGTTCTGTTTCAATTTCATATTATCTTTTCTCATTAAACAAATTTTATCCTGTAGTTACAAATTGGAGTATGACACCTTTATATCTTTTAATTACATCCATTCAACTCTTATTTAAACTTCAATATATACCTTAAGTTTATGACCTTCAATATAATACATAATACATAACTTCCAATCGAATTCTGCTTGGTACATTCTTATAATACACACTATATTCTTTAAAAAAAAAAAAGATTGTAAATATATGTAATTATAAACCCTCATTCCATTCCAGTTCAGTTCTATCATTAATAATCATTAAAATCTTAACATCTTTAACACTTCTTTTCAATTAAATATCATACTTCCTTAAAAACACATATAATCTCCATAATTATTTTTTCCCTTATTTCTCTTCACATATGTTTTATAAATCATTAAATATACTTTTTGTTACATTTATTTATTGACAAGCATTCCACTGAATTATGATAGCTATTTTATCAGACATTTTAATCATACATTGTTTCATATTTTCTAAAATTATTTCTGCTTCTAATATAACCATACTATGTTATGTACCTTTGCAGAATCCCTTTTTCCATTAAGTTTTCACCCATTATCTCTAAATAGGCCCAGTTTCTCTATATTTTGCTTCTGTCCTTTATAACTTCTTTTCCTTTCTTTCTTTCTTTTCCTCATCTTCTCCCTCCCCTTTTTACCCCCTTGTCTCTCTAGTTCTAATTCTCTCTTCTGCATTTCCCTCTTTTGTTGCTTTCTGATTTTATACTTATTTTTCACTCTATTTTTTTTGGGGGAGTTGTTTTTCCCAATCTTAAACTTTCCATTCTCTTTCCCCCCTTTCCTTCCCCCCCCATCTAAGATTACTTGTTCATTAAAGATGGCTTCTTCTTTGTCGCAATCTTTTTGTTCTGCAGGAATTCCTTGTTGTTTCTCATAATTCCAAATCTCCATTTCTAAAAACTGAAATACGAAGCCAAAAGAACCCTTCCCTTCTTGTGCATCTTCTTTGTACTTTTCAAGTTCCATTTTCAGTTCTTCTAAAAGTGGAGCCATTTTAAACAGTTTTAAACAACCACTCGATTGATTTTAGTTATTCAAAACAATAACCAAGAATCCAGAAATCATCAAGTAATCCAGATAGTCCTGAGTTATATCTTCTTATTTCTTTTTCGACTTTCTCTTCCTGGGGTTTTTGTTGTGATATTTCAATTAAAATTTATCTTTTGGAAGTCTTGTTGAGATTTTGCTGTAAGTTCTTTTTTAATTCCAGGCAGTCTCCTCCCTTCCAGATCCTACCCTTTTATTCTTTTTCTCTCCTTCCCTGTTTTCAAAAGCTTTTAATTATCCAGAAATCTTTATTATCCCTTTGACTTTTTATTTTCAGCACTAAATGCCTATTGATGTCAAAGTGGATTTTTTTCCAATTTCTTGCTTAAGTCTCTTAGCTGTCAGTATAAGAAAAGAAGAAAACCAAATCTTTTCCGGGGACTTCTGGTTTGCAAGCTTTCGGTGGCGGCAGGGATTCGCGACCGCGCAATCCCTGCTGCGTTCGCCGCCAAGGTTCCCCCGATCCATTTGGATCTGGGGGATATAGCTGCCCTGTAGAGGCAGCTGAAGACAGGGGGGATCCGGCAAGGGGTTTGGGGGTGCCGCAAACCCCCTCCCCAGCCGGCTAAACCCCCTTTTCCCGAGGCAGAGGAACGGCGGTCAGCAATGGCCGCCATGAAGAAAGCTGCAGCTGGACAAGCACCTGCAGGAGGGAGAAATCTGGAAGAACAGTGAAAGTTGCTTCTAACCGGGACAAGACGGGAGAAAGTGACCTGGAACCTTGAAGGCTGCTAAGTATATATTGTTCCTTGTGAGAGTTACAAGCTGCGAATACTCTAAAGGGGAAAGTTTTTTCTTTGTTCTACTCTCCTTCCTAAAGTGACAGTGGAAAAAAACAAAAAACCTTTTTGGCTGTGAGTGGGAAGGGAGAGTGAAAAAAATTAGAGCAAAATTTGAAAATAAGGAGAAGATTGCCTAGAATTGCAAAGAGTTTTTAAACATTAAAAAACTTCCAAAAAATATATTTGAAAAGGATTTAACTGATTACTTTAACCCCAGAAAGAGAAAGTGAAGAAGAAGAAGGTATCTAAAAGAAATAGTCTGTTTGGATTGTTTGGTGATTTTGGAACCTTTGGAAATTACTTCTGATTAAAACATCTGGGTGGTTGTTTGGAAAAACTTTTTCTCTACACAATGGCATCATCTATGGATGGTTTGAAACTTATATATCAAAAACATGAAAGAGAAAAACAAGGAGGGAAAGATGGTCTTGGCACTATTTTTCAATACTTAGAAATGGCGGTTTATACTTATGTGAAGTAGAATGAGGATGATGGGGACAAAGAAGAAGAAGAAGCCATCTTTGATGAACAAATGACTTTGATTGGAGAAGGGAAAAAGCAAGAGAAAAAGGAAAAAAGGTCTTTAAGATCTGGAAAAACAGCCCAAAAAGAGAAGAATAAGGTGAAAAGGGGACATTATGTTAAGAAACAACAGAAAGGGGGAAAGCAGAATAAAAGGGAGGTGGAGAGACAAGGGGTTAAAGAGGACAAGGAGAAGAAGAAGCAAGAGAGAAAGGAAGGGGTGAGAAGCCCTAATGGTGGGGAGCAAGATGTTAAGAAGCAAAAGTTTTTTAGAGATAATGGATAAATCTTATTGTTAAAGGGATTCTAGAAAGGTACATAAGACTGCATTTTTATACCTGTATTTAGAAGTAATCATAGAAAATTAGAAATAATATGTAACTTAAAATGTGATAAAATATTTAACATAAATTAGTGAAATTTTTGGTTAAGAAAAAGGGAGTACTATAATGAAATATGATTCAAGATTGTGATGTGGGGGGGTAATAATCTTTGGAAAGCATAAGTGTTCCCACAAAGGAATGATATTTAATTGAAATGGATAAAATGTTTAAGATATAAATGATTGTTAATATTAATGATTAGAATATGGTATATTAGTGAAATTTTTTGTGAAATGAGATTTGAAGTAGAAGAAGGAGGAACATTTTAATGAAATATTGAGCTATAATATGTGATGTGGGGGGGGGGGAATAATTATGGAAAATAGGGCTCCCATAAAAGTATGTGATTTAATTGAAAAGCAATGAGTTAAACGTTTAAGATATGAATGAATATCAATACTAATGAATAGATTTGTATTATTTTTGATAATATAGTATAATTTTAGAATGTACCAGACAGAATCCCAATGTAAGTTATGTGTTTTATATTAAGTATTATAAATATAGGGGAAAGAGATAAAGGCATCATATTCCATATAGTGTACAGGAGAAGTCTTTCTTCTTTTTTTAAAGAAGAAAAATAAATGGTTGGCTGGAATAGAACAGACAAAGAATAATAAATATTATGATACGAATTGAGAGGAGATAAATAAAATAAAATAAAATTGAGAAAATTTAAAGGAGAGGAGAAGTCATATAAAAAATTGAAAATGTTAATAAGATATGAAATTGGTATGTAAAATGAATATGAATTTGAATTTGTGTCTGTACCAAGAGTTTTAACCCGGGACTAAGCAACTTTCAGAAAAGAGATTTTTTATGCTTTTATGTTTTGTGTTTATGTGTATTTATGTATTGTTTGTCTTGAAAATAAAATTTGTTTAAAAAAAAAAAAGAAAACCAAATCTTTTCCCTTTTCTCTCTCCTTCGCAGGTTAAAAATCTTCTTAGGGAACAATGTTATTGTTTTTTAACAGTTTCAATTCCAGGGTACCTTATTTGTTGCTTTTGCTGTTTGACCTGGTCAACCAAAACTTTCTCTTCTTATCTTCCTCCTGCACATTCTTTTCCGGTGGAGTTCTTCTTTGTGGTGGCCATTTCTGATCACCGCTGCAACCGCCTTCGGGAAAGGGAGTAATGGCCAGCTGGGGAGGAGAGATGCGGCTCTCCTCAACCCTGCTGGCAGTCTCCCCTCTCTTTACCACCTCTACAGGGTGGCTTAGCCGCAAAACCAGCCAGCTTGGGGCGCTCAGCGGCGAGTACGGATCGAAGCCTCGCAGAGACGAGGTTTCGATCTGTCGTTGAAGAAGCTCAAACCGGAAGTCCTATTCTATTCTATTCCATTCCATTCCATTCCATTACATTCTATTGTCTGCAGAACAGTGTCTGTGGTAGAGACAAAAAGCCAAACAGGAAATGAACATGCTGTTTATTCTGCTTGTAAGTGATAGAACTGATGATCATGGGTTGTTGAGGTAATGGCTAACTTGGGAGAGCAGCAATAGAGAATAAATGATAACATATAGTAGTACAACTGCTCTTCCTTCACTTGTTTTCTCTTTCCCCATTCCTTTCTGCTGTGATTCCTATGGGCCAAATGTGAAGTGTGAGATTTTGTGAAGTGCTTTTTACGACTCTGTGAGGGCAAGAGGGAATCCGGGCTCACCAAGTGTCACTTGCTCTGCTTTTACACTTTGCCACTAAATAATGCATATTGACTGACATTACGTCTTTTTGCTGTAGAGAGAATCTATTTTTGCGTGCTGCCCAAATTATCATTTCAAAATGGAGAGATTATCATGCAGAAGTGGGAAAAACAACAGTTTCTGAAATTTACTCTTAATTATACAAACCATGCACTCTTTATGAAAATGAATTGGGTCATTTAAAAAGGTTATTTACTGCAGTACTCATACTTCTCATGGAACACACAGCTAATTATTCAAAAGAATCCTTGGAGAATTCTGGTTCTCTCTACTGCAAATATCATAAGCCTGGAGAAAAGTTACTTTTGAGTAGAAAGCTTAAGTGCCAGAGCAGCAACTCCAAAAGGTGTGAAAACCTGCAAGAGTTCTGATTTTTGAAAAGTAAAAACAAAATTGACATCATATTGTAAGTAATAGCCTGCTATATTTTTCATTTTTATTTTTTGTTTAAGTAAGCCACTCTACTCAGTTACTTCTGTCAGCAGTTATCCCACCCTACAGACCCCTGTTAGCTAAATAAAATAAAATAATATATATATTTTCAGTATCATTATTTATATTTAGTGGCTTAATTTAATTAACTGAGAAACAGAAACTTGTATGAATCATCCTGATAGTAAAATCTACTTAGTTGAATGAGCCTTAGCTTTCTAAACCTTTCTTTTCAGTGGAAGCAGTTTATACTTTACCTGGTTCTCACTAAAATAAGCTGTCTCTCAGGTGAGAGAACCTGCACTGCATATCAGACATTAATACAATTGACAGAGTTCAGAGATATTTCACAAGAAGAGTCCTCCACTCTTCTGCTCACAACAGAATACCTTATACCACTAGACTTGAAATTTTGGACTTAGACAAGTTAGAACTATGCCGCCTTTGGTCTGACCTAAGCATAGTATGTAAAATTATCTGCTACAATGTCTTACCTATCAATGACTACTTTAGCTTCGACCACAACAATACACAAGCACACAATAGATACAAACTTAAGGTAAACTGCTCCAAACTCGATTGCAGAAAATACGACTTCAGCAACAGAGTTGTCAATGCCTGAAATGCACTACCTGACTCTGTGGTCTCTTCTGCAAACCCCCAAAACTTTAACCTTAGACTGTCTACTGTTGACCTCACCCCATTCTTAAGAGGTCTGTAAGGGGCGTGCATAAGCACATCAACATGCCTACCGCCCCTGTACTAGTGTAATGGGTTTATTCATACCCATTCATGTAATCATAATCATGTTCTAATTATATCTGTTATATAATACATGCATGATAAATAAATAAACAAATAAATAAACAAACAAATAAATAAATGCTTATTATAGATAGGAACTCTCTGGGAATGTATACTTTTGGCTCACACTTACACTGGCATTCTTTAATCATTGTTCCCAGGAACTTCCTCCCTCTCTCACTATAATGAGGCACATTGTACTAATCCGGTATTACAATTTAATAGGATGCTTTAATTCCTATTCATTCCTGTGTTTAAATTTGTATTTCAGTAGGTCAGAAGTTAAATACTTAACTTCCAACTCTATGATTCTATGATTATGCTGATTCCCAGCATCAAATTTGATCTTGCCATTGCTATAGGGTAGAAATCCTCTTCCCCAGAGTTCAACAATTAAACCTTTTCAAGTGCCTTTAAAAATATTTCAGACTTTTTCATGTAAAGTAACTCTAGTCTCTTCAAAAAATCTCAGTTTTAATATAGTGATTTACTGCCCAGTTGGGATTTTAGTTTATTAGCTATGACCAAAATACAAGCACTGTAATTAATCTTATATATCATAGTCTAAATGTGAATTTTAATTATTTTGTTCCAAAAAATATTTTTAAAGCTACTTCAGATATGCAGTGCAGGTTCCAGATAAATGAGTTATATTCAAGAATTGGTCTAGCAAATGTTTTATATGCTCTATTTAACAGTACAATATTACCAGAAAAGAAACTATGCAAGATTAGGTTAAAAACTCTTAATGTTTTTTTGGCAATGTTGTTACAGTGGCTATTGGGAAGGAAGATGCTGGAAACAGATGCCTTCTTGTGTGACAATGAGTAAAAAGCAATGGTGGTATTCAGCAGGTTCTGACCAGTTCTGGAGAACTGGTAGCAGAAATTTTTAGTAGTTCAGAGGACAGGCAAATACCCTCTGACTGGAGATTTTACAGTATCCTTCTCCTGCCACACCCACCAATTTTTTTTTACTGGTAGTAAAAAAATTTGAATCCCACCACTGGTAAAAAGCATAAGTTTATATCATGTGAAATAAATTAATAGTAAACTACTCCTGTACTTTTACTAAGAAAACCACATGGCTAGAAAATATAAAACGATTGCATATATAGCGTTGGATGATGGGCCAATCAGTTTTGATAAAACTCAATATGCTACTGAGAAAAAGCTGAAGATATTTCTGAGTAATTAATGGTGTTTATTATGTGGGTGGATTAAAGTCTTTAGGAATCTACTTGCTGATATCACCCTACAGGAAGCGGATGAGTTCAGTTATAGTATCAAAGACATACCCAGCTGTTGAATACAGAACAGATAATGAATGGGTCTTGTGCAAATTCCAGGTCAAGCTAAAGAAGAAGAAAGCCAATCATTTTCTATAGTATAACATTGAACATATACCTGCCATTTTCAAAGAGAGAAAAATGAATCACTTTGAAGTCATGAATCTCATTGATAATGAAGCAGAACTGTCAAATGAATTTATGTAAGATATTAAGGATAAATGTGAAAAGACACGCCAAAGATGGAGAAACAGACAAAAATAAGTCGCTGTCAGAACAAACCATAGAAATTGCCAAAAAAAGAATAAAACTTCTTATACTTGGGGTAAATTTCTCTCAGTCATTTTCATTTCATAAGAAACTATTCTGAAAGTGAAAAGGTAGTTTGTATATTTGTTAATAATTTATCTTTTATGAAACCATAGTAAATCCAAAAGATTATGGATGTTTGGGTATATAAAACTGACATCAGTGGATTCATTCCCAATAAACGTTTACAGGATTTCATCATAACATGCCTTTATGACTAGAATTGTAAGTTATTACTATTAAGTGGTAAACAGGTAAAACAATAAAAGAAAAATTCCAAAGATGCTTTTTAAAGAGGCAACTGGATTTTGGTTTTCGTTGAAGAGGCAACTGGATTTTGGTTTTCCTTTTTAAAGAGGCAACTGGATTTTGGTTTTTCCTTCTTCAGTTCTGACTGAATGCTGGGAAATGGAAGAATTTATATTCCTTGCAATCATCCAGGGGTGGAATTCTACCAGTTCGCACATATTCGCTAGAACTGGTTGTTAACATTCTAAGCAGTTCGGAGAACTGGTTGTTAGAAGAAATTACTGGCCTAATCCTGTAAGGAAGGCAGGAAGGAAACATTCTGGTGTTGCTTACAGAAACTGTCTCTCCGTTAACCCTTATTACATTCTTGGCAGGACTAGATTTCCTGTCTCAGGAATGTCTCTGGAATTTTTTCCCCCTCCTTTGCTGGTACTTTGCTTGTGTGGAGTGACCATTCAAAGTTACAATGGCACTGAAAAAAGTGACTTATGACCATTTTTCACATTTACAACTGTTGCAGCATCCCCACAGTCATGAGAGGCCCAAGCGAGGAGATGTGTGCCTCGATGTGAGTGATATTGAGTTGGCCATACCCAGCCAATAACATGATCACCAAGCCATGTCCATCCAGTCACATAACCACCAAGCTATGCCCACCACATAAGCCACACCCACAGGTTGTTAAAAATTTGAATCCCACCCCTGCAATCATCTGGTCATTAGCAGTCTTTCTGAGAGTCATTGAAGCTACTTGGAGATGTATCTCTGCTCTCAGGGTCACTTGAATAGTGCAAATGGGTGTGTAACCTTTTTGGAACTGCTGAAATGACTGTGTTGTAAGCAAAAGATAGGTGGCATGTATCACTTGCCCTCTGTTGAGAGAAAATTGTTCAATTTTAATGTAAATGGCCTCTTTGACCTCTCTTTCAAACCAGTGGTCCTCTTTGTCTAGAATGTGGACTTTGGTGTCTTCCAAAGAAGACAGTCAGAATTGAAGAAGCCTTTTAAATGAGAAACATAACATCATCAAGTTAAAACAAAGAAAGTCTAGTTGCCTCTTAAAACACCACCTTTGGGGCAACCATGACCTGAATGACTGAGAATGTCCATAGAAAATAAAGGAAAAGGTCTAGAATTAAATGTCATGATCCAAAATATACAAAATACATTTGTCAGATTTTGGAAGTTCAAATTTTAATGGATAGATTCATAATGTTTTAATAATAGCAAAAAGCCAGAAGCAGTTGTCATATTCCAGTGATCTTCATTATATAAAAAAAATCTCTAAATCTTAACAGAAAATAAAAGTTAGTTAGAAGTTCCTACAAATAATAGACACAGAGATTCTAGTGCCTGTCTTTAGTAAATGATGACTTAATTTTCATGATTGACAATACTTCATGGTCCACTTCTTAGAGAAATATTTCAACTTTTTCACAAGATAACAAATCGGGTAATCAACAGGGTCTCTTAGGCTTTCTAAATCTGTTGAGCTAACAGAAAGATTATAAAATACTTGTCTCTTTTATCTTCCTCACATAGCCATCAAGAATGTTGTTTTAAATTCATTGTCTGGGTTTTTGATGTATTTCAATTCTATGTCCTATTCACTGCTGCAGTTTCACTTTTTCTTCACATTTTATTAAGTTCTGAGACAGTGACTTGCCCAAGGCAAATATTTTGACAGAAAAGGAATCTTAAGTTGGATATTTTTGTTCTGCTAAAATAACCTCTAGATACCACACTGCCTATTCAACTGACTTCAGTTATTTAAATTGCCTTCTGACTACATACTGTTTGATCTGACATTTACTTATGCCAATGTCAAATAATACATTTGAATGTGTTCAGATAGATAGGTCACATTGAGGTTCATAGGAAGGCTCTTTATGAAACCCCCATATATCTTCTCAGATCCTGGTTAGTGTCAGTCAGTAAGTGTATAATGACAGAAACGAGTAAACTTTTATCAGCTGATATGTGGTTGGAATTACAAATAATAGTGGCTATCATTGAAGAAAAATAGCTCAACTTCTTTGCTGTACTAAGTGTTTAATATTCAATTACAATTACATACTTGGGGTTTCACTCAGCCCCCTTACTTGGTAACTCCTGCAGCTTTTATGACATCTTTGCTTTTTTGTTCTCACATTCTGTCCTGGCCAAAACCCTGAAGAAACCAAATCACTTTGAAGATACAACATAAATCTATTAAGCATGAAAACAACTACAATGTACACAGAGCTAGCAGCAAAGCATTGATAGCTTGCTGAGCAGCCCTGAGCAAAACCAGAAGCACAGCTCATGTACCTTTGGCCTACTATATTTCAAGAAGAAGAAGAAAAAAAACAAGGCAGCACAGTGGAAATTACAATGTGACACCAGAATGCTTTTGATAAACTCATCAGAGTGACATTATTTATCCTTTCCTATGAGGTTAGCATGATAGATATATTGTCTTTGAGATATTGTCAATGAATATAAACAATGTAGTTTCTTGGGCTACTGCTTCCGATCTGATTCTTCATTCAATTTCAGCTTCTCAATTCAATCTGATTCTTCACTCAATTCAGCTTCTAATATTTTATTGCAAAGGCAGCTTAAACAGATCGCACATATGGGTATAGGGGGTTGGGCAACCTATGGTTTGAAAGAGAATGCAGTTAATGCAGTCAGCATAATCCTTTCTGATAGTAGATGCTTTAATGTGGCAAAGGCTAATCTGGCCTCTTTTTCTCTATCCCCAATGTGTGAAATATTTTTGATGTTATATCTAACTACTGCAGATTAAAGGTAAAAGTAAAAAAATTCCCTATCTAGTTGTGTCTGATTCTAGGGGGCAATGTTCATCTCTGTTTCTTAGCTAGGCAATTCAGAATTGTCTGTAGACATTTTTGTGATTGTGTGGCCAGCGTAACTATGCACTAAGGCTTACAGAATACTGACACCTTCCCACCAAAATGGGATTTATCTACTTCATTTGCATGATTTTGAACTGCCAGGTGGGCAGGAACTGGGCCAAGTAACTGGAGCTCAACCCATTGTTCAGTGCTCAGGTCTAGAACCCAGTCTGTCAGTTTCCCAGCTGACAAGCTGAGTCTTTAACCACTGAGCCATCACACACACCCAGAAGTTATTATTCCAGAAGTACTGAATAATAATTTTTAAGATATTAGTTGCTTGTCAAATGCCTTGGAAGAACTTTAAGGATCTCGTAATAATGAGATCTCATAATAATGCTAAGACAATATGTCATAACTTTATTCTAAATGATAAAAAAGACAAATTAAGCAATGGAGAAATGAAACTGCCTGCCTAAAAAGGACCAGCCACTTTGTACAGTTGCAGCTGCAAGACGAATGAATGGGCAAGACTTCATGGAAAGAATCAAATAAACTTTCTTTGACCACCATTTACACTACAAATGATGAAGAAAATACTGAACATTAGTATTACCACCCTTTTTTATTTTCCTGGGCCTGAATAATTTCTTCCATTTTATAAGCAATAATTGTATTTAAAAAGCACAATACTGTGGAATCAAATTGTTTAGATTGTGAAGAATCATTAATCATTTTAAGAAGCCAGCTGTATGTTTTAATTTAAGATAACCTTTAAGATAATGTCATTATTTGTGATGCAAAATCTACAAAAAGACGTTAAAACTTTAGAGATGAAATTGGTGAGGATCAATACATCTGTTTGGGTTTTTTGTTTTGTATAGATTTTTAAAAAGTAAACAGGATTAGTACAAAGTTCTGGTAACAAAGAGCCACACCATGTGATTTCAGATTCTATTATACAACATACAGGTGAAATTCGAAAAATTAGAATATCATGCAAAAGTTCATTTACTTCAGTAATGCAACTTGACACCCAAGGTTTCACTAGTAAAAATAATGCATAGAGGTGTCAGCAGCAAATTGAAATGGAGTACGCTTGTTTCATAAGTATGGAAATACGAGATCAGACTTTCCTTTAATTTTATTTCAGTAGACCCAGATAAACATTAACCTTGAAAATATTATTTAGAATATAACATGGCTTTATTTATTACAATTGTTACCCTTATTTTAACTGAATGATGTATTATTGGTAATACATCTACAACTATGTTGTCATAAAAGAGAATTATCTAGGCATGCAGAGACGTTCCATAATTTCAGCCACTTAACGTTTTATGAATGGTTTTTTTAGATATTTTACTAAAAAGAGATTACCAATAATGAATTTAACCATATATTCATTGTTGGCTGTTAGTATTAATCTTGATAGATATATGGTTTTATACTTACACATTGATCATTTAGTAACTAAAACAAGATATATGTGTATGAGGCAAGAAAGGGGGAGAGATGGTGACTGAATATGGCACAATAATGGGATTCTATTATATTTCACATTACCTTTCAAATCTAGTCTAGGAAAGAATGTCTACCAAGAATAATAGAAATGGAAGGTTATACTTAGATCATTAAGTCTAACCTGCTTCCAAGTGTAAGAATTCAAATTCAAGCATTCCCAACAAATTGCTGTCTAAAAGATATTCAGCAAATGGAACTTCAGAACTGGCAGTTGGTTCCATTGTTAAACTTCTTTAACTGTTATGAAGTTTTCCTAATGTTAAATTGGAATCTCTCTTCTTGTAAATTAAATCCATTATTCCATGTCCTGCATTTTGGAATGATAGAAGTTTTGATCTTCTTCTATATGACATCGTCTCAGACATTTGAAGAAAGCCGTCCAATCTATCTTTAGTTTCTAGCATCCTGACCATCATATTACTTTTCTGTACAACTGTTCTGAATTTTTCTTAAACCTGAACTTTAACCTTTACTATGATTCTTTTTAGAGAGCAAAAATGAGAATGATGACAGCAAAAAATAATAATAATAGAGAAAATGTTGTATAAATAACAAGAGAAAAAGATATTTCCAAAGTGAAATAAGACAGGCAAATAAAATGATGAGTGCTTTTGAAAGAAATAAAAAATTATTTTGGCAATGGGTGGAAAGGGCTAAAATATGAGCCCCAAGAAGAAAAAATGAATCTCCATTATGGATATCTACTATTGAAGCCTTTTCTTATCCAATAATATATAAAAAGGAACAAACAGATATGGTGATATATTGAATGAAAAGGGTGAACTTAAATCTATACAAGAACAAGGTGTAAAAATGAACTGGTTTTCATATTTGCAAATACAATCTAGATTTGACAAAGATGTTAAAACAGAAAGTATTTATGATAAGTTGACTGATTTAGATAAAATTCTGATGAAAAGGTAATTAAAAAACTTTATGGACAAGTTAAACAAACGATGATTGCATGGGGGGGAAATTTTGGATATGGGATTGATTTAGAAAAATGGCAAAAATTGTGATCTCAAAATTATAAAATGACAATGTCAACTGCATATAAAGAAAATTTGTACAAGATGTTTTACAGGTG
This sequence comes from Notechis scutatus, assembly GCF_049901735.1. NCBI lineage: Eukaryota > Metazoa > Chordata > Lepidosauria > Squamata > Elapidae > Notechis > Notechis scutatus. Next base: position 117,229,307 of record NC_142012.1, read on the forward strand.
GCATCTACCCCCAATGAGACTTGCGAGAATGTTTAAGAATAAATCGGATAAATGTTGGAAATGTCATCGGATACCTGGTTCATATTACCATATGTGGTGGACATGCTCGGACGCAAAAAATATTGGACTAAAATCCACACATGGTTGGAAAAAATGATAAAACAACATATAGACTTGAAACCAGAGAACTTTTTATTGGGAATTATACCGGAAATATACAACAAAGAGCTGAAATATTTGATTGTAAATGTTTTAACAGTGGCTAGAATTGTATTTGCTAAGAATTGGAAAAATGATAAAATACTTATGCAGGAAGAAGATATTAAGAAAATTATGGACTGTGCTGAAATGAGTAAATTGACATTTGAAATTACAGAACAAGAAGATAAACAATTTTACATGATATGGGATTTGTTTCTACCGGCCGATCGAAGTGGCTGGTAGCTTCCATTGCCTGAAAGAGACTGCCTAAAGGCGAGGGGACATGGGCAGCCATGCGTTGCCCCGAAGCAGCTGGGGACTCTGCCTTCGGGGAGCTTTCATCAGCCGATAGAAGTGGCCTCGTGGCGAGGGGAGTGTGTGTGTGCGCTCACCCCGAGGCCGCTTCTACCGGCCGATTGAAGTGGCTGGTGACTGCACTTGGGGAGCTTCCATCGCCTGAAAGAGACTGCCTAAAGGCAAGGAGACATGGGCAGCCATGCCACACCCTGAAGTGGCTGGGGACTCTGCCTTTGGGGAGCTTTCGTTGGCCAATAGAAGCAGCCTCGCAGCGAGGGGAGTGTGTGTGTGCGCTCACCCCGAGGCCACTTCTACCGGCCGATCGAAGTGGCTGGTGACTGCACTTGGGGAGCTTCCATCGCCCGAAAGAGACTGCCTAAAGGCGAGGGGACACGGGCAGCCACGCCACACTCTGAAGCGGCTGGGGACTCTGCCTTTGGGGAGCTTCTATCGGCTATCAGGATATTCTAGCCTAGGCTACCCGCAGGGCACTCCTAAAGGCAAGTTTTCTCCCCACCCCCCACCCTTCCCCCCAATTTCTCTTCACCTCGTGTAGTTCTAACGAATGATGTGAGAAATGGTGGGGAAATGCATGGATTAAATAGGCCTAAATTTTGGGGGCGGGGCTTAATTTCACCTCATGCTAGAAATCATGCTGGCCCTTCCTATTGGTGGAGGCCGTATTGTTGGAGAAACACGGTAGTTATGAAATGGATAGGTTTGTATTCATTTTATTTCCATTTCCTTAAATGACATTTTAGTGCATCTTAGTGCAATGCATCTTTTTTCCACTCCACACAGTATGTGTATATATTAGATATAGTATTTTTGTAGGCTAGCCAAACAGTCTATTACATTCAATAATACAGTAACATATATCTTTTTTTTAAATTTACAATAAATTTGTAATTAAAAAAAAAACTTATCAAATTTAAAGTATACATTAAAAGTTAATATTCAGCAGGTATAACAGAGTAAGACATAAAAAAGCAACACCAAAGGAATGGTTAAAAACAAGAAAAGGCCATGGTTCTTTGCCACAGACTTCTAGTCATTCCCACAATGTAGAGAAGAAGCCTACATGATTTTAGAAGTTTGCTCTTCACATGCATGGGTTAACATTTTCTTTTTTTTTTAATAAAAATTTTATTTGGGTTTTCACAAAACATAATAGAAGTAAAATTCCTTTTTTTGAGAATAGCATGGTCCCGGGTTATCATTTCTCCAAACAGACACAAATTCAATTTCATATTCATCTTTGTGTTCTATTCCATATCTTATTACTATTTTAACATTTTCTCAATAATTCTTCCCTTAGTTTTCTCAATCTTACTTTTAATTATCTCATTCCTTTCTAAATTCAATTATATATATCTTTTTCTAAGTTTCAATACCTTTCTAGTCATTATATTTATACTTTTGTCTGTCCTGTTTCAATTTCATATTTTCTTTTCTCATTAAACAAAATTTTTCCTTGTAGTTACTGATTGGAGTATGACACCTTTGTATCTTTTAATTTTTATCCATTCAACTCTTATTTAAAGTTCAATTTATGCCTTTACAATTATAGCATTCAATATAACACATAACTTCCAGTCGAATTCTGCTTGGTACATTCTTAAAATATGCATTAAGTTCTTAAAGAGAAAATATATATATAACAATAATAAATAAAATACTTATTCTATTCCAATTCAGCTCTATCATTAATGGTTATAATCTTTGACATCTTTAACATTTCTTTTCAATAGGGTATCATACTTCTAGGAACACTTATAATATTTCCGTAATTTTTTCATGTTTATTTCATATTCCTCTTCACTTAAATTTTTATAACACATTTATAATAATTAAAATGTTCATGGC